>NC_084859.1:3440950-3752627 GCF_951802175.1 Populus nigra
TGGAGGTATGGTTGATGCTACTCTATTATATGATCTTAACAGTACAGGGACACATTGATACTACAGGCAAGCCCCCAGGAGAATTTATGTTTTGAAAATGCTGTTTTCACTCTTCTTGCTTGACCAATTTAAGCAGCTTTTATGGTGGCCATCATTCTGTCACAACCAGTTGGAAAGGGGTGTTTCTAAGATTCAGGAACACATGGTGCTTGCCAAATTCTCTGTGCCTAAACATGCTGGATCTGGCAAAAACATCTTGGCCAGTGCAGTGACATAATTCACTTGGCTAGATAAATGTTAAGGAAAAAATGTATTACATAACAGGTGTCTCGAACAGTTTAAACTCTAACAAGCAATTTTGGTAATACAAAACATCTCATGACTGATTACCTAAGTTAATGCAGATAATGACCAATGGGATGTTCAAGAGCCCAGTTCATAGAGTTTTGACCAACTCGGAGAAGGAGAGGATTTCTGTGGCTGTCTTCTACGCACCTGAACCAAATAAAGAGATTGGACCAGAAGAAGGTTTGATCAATGAGGAAAGAAAACAAATATACAAGAAAGTGAAAGAGTATTCTGTTGTGCACTGGGAACACTACCAGCAAGGAAAGAGGGCAATTCATTTGGCAAGAGTTTAGAGCTGTGCCATCAGCATGATGCCTTGTGGTTTTTATCACATCATCTTGATACACCTTGCCTGATAATGTCGTGCATATTATTGATAATTTATGTACATTATCGATCTGCAGAAGTTTCCTAAAACTACTCCCTCGTTATTTCCCATCATTTAGCTCCATGTTAATATGATTGAAGGTATTGGTGCTAAAATCTAAGGCATCGTTTGGTATTATTGTCCTGGTACTTTTGAAGTGCTTTTAAGAATGTCAGCATCAATTTCGTGATTTTTAAGATAATGTCTTCTAAAAATATTTTCAACCACGTTATCAAACACTCTTGTATGGAACCACATGATGGATATAAGTTTATCTCATAAATTCTTAACCAATCTAATAAACTGCTCCATAGCATTCTTATTATACATAAACAACCCATAATACAGCTCAAAACTATCCCCAGCCGTATTCTCCACCAAATCCAACAAAGTCTCATATCCTTTGGTATTAATCGGCGAAGTCTCCAACCCAAACCTCTTCAACAATCTCCCCGCAGTATGGGTGACAAACTGCGATCCGGCTGCATACATATCATGCTCTGAACAGCTCATTTCAACCATCCTACACCCTTCTTTCGCAAAAACATCAAGAAACCTCTCTACTCTGTCAATCCTATCCTCCCCGTTACCAATCTTAACCTTATCATAAACAAAAAGCAAACCAGCCCAAGAATTCTTCCCACTTTCAGGTCCAAACATGGCGTGTGTACACAGAATATCAAATTCGAGAGGCAAATATCTCAACAAGATATTCTTAGCAAACTCTTTAACAGACAAAACATCAACTATAAGGGTACTCCGTTTGAGTCTCTGAAATGGGAAAGACAGAAGTACCTTCTCGGTCGAAAGAATCGAAGTGCATAAGATTACAACTTCAGGGTGGCTCTCACAGAGGTCATGTGGGTTGTTGTAGAAAGTGACGCCTAAGCTTTTGGCGGCATCGGTGTAGTTTGTGCGAGAGTAAGCTAGGAGAGTGTGGCCTTGGCGAGAAAAAGTTTTGGAGAGGAACTGGCCAAAGTTGCCGAAGCCCAGAATGGCGATCTTGAGGGATTGGGACTTGAGGTGTTGGGTGCGGAGTTGAAACTCATAGTCGTATTATGGCCGGGCGGCGTCGAGAGAGCGGATGCGGAGAGGGGAGTAAAGAAAAACTGAAGACGTGAGTAGAACAATTTGTTCTAATGGTTTGTTTACTGAAACGTGAACATACAATGTTATTAAATACATTACATTACCATAAGCAGAGTATTTAAAGTTTACTGAAAATGACATATACAAGGATTCAAAGAGCTAGCCAACTAAGGATTATCTTGAGTGTTTATCTTGATAAGCATGAACAAGGACATGAGGCGGCTTCCATGCATTGTCAGTTCTAACTTGGAATCACAGAGTCCCTTTTACTTTCGGATGAATCACAACAGTCTCCTTATCTTGTTAGACTATCATTCTGACTTGAATTTGTTACCCTTGAAGACATCTTTATCTCCTGACTTTTCTCCATTAAACTCGGCAGTTTTGTAGAACAATGTGGGCAGCATCGTAGGGGGTATTTGTGAAAGAATTCTGCCTTATTACTCCACTAGCATGGACACCCTTATCTCTCCACTGAACTCTCACAAAGCTTGTTGTCAGATTGTGTTGTGCTAACACCCTCCCGCAAACTTGGCCGGGGCTGGAGGCAAAGTTTGGTTTGGAAGTAAATGAGGGCAGCTTTTGACACAGGTTTGGTAAATATGTCAGCAATCTGATTACTGGAGTTTATATGTCGGGTGATAAGATGTCCAAGTGCAACTCGTTCTCGCACAAAATGATAGTCCAACTCAATATGTTTACTGCGGGCATGGAATACTGGATTAATTGTCAAGTGAAGTGCACTGAGGTTGTCACAATAAAGTACTGGAGTAGATTTGAGTGGGATGTTTAGATCTTTGAGAAGAAAGGTCAGCCAAGTAATTTCAGCTGCAGTGTTAGCCATGGACCGATACTCAGCTTCAGTGCTTGAGCGGGAGATTGTATGTTGTTTCTTTGAACACCAAGAGATTATATTTTTTCCGAGAAAGATGCAGTAGCCAGTAGTAGAGCGTCTTGTAATAGGACATCCTGCCCAATCTGCATCTGAAAAAGCAAAGAGATCAAGTGTAGTTTGTAAAGTTAAAAATAACCTGGTATGGAGAGTTCCTTTTACAAAACGTAGAATACGATTGACCATTTTTAAATGTGTAGTATTTGGGGCATGCATGAATTGGGACACAAAATTAACACTATACGAAAGGTCAGGACGTGTGAGAGTAAGGTATTGTAAAGAGCCAACAAGACCCCGAAAATAACTCGGGTCATCCAAAGGGGTGTCAGCGGAGGAGGTCTTTGTCTTTGCTTCAAGTGGTGTACTCATGGGTTTGCAATCTATCATGTTCGCACGTTCAAGGATGGTGAGGGCATAATGAGATTGAGAGACGTGAAGACCATCTGATGTGTGAGATATTTCAATCCCAAGAAAGTGATGAACATGGTCGAGGTCTTTCATTGCAAATTCACCACTGAGGAGTTGTATAAATTCTGTAACAAGGGTTGCATTTGAACCTGTGAGTAGTATGTCATCAACATAGAGAAGAAGAATTAATGAGCCATGATCTGCATGAGAGATAAATAATGAAGGATCTGCTAAACTACAAAAGAAACCATATTTTAAGTAAAAAGGTGCTGAACCGATCAAACCAAGCACGGGGTGCTTGTTTAAGGCCATATAGAGCTCGTTGGAGCTTGCAGACATGCGTTGGATATTGGGAATCTGACATTCCAGGCGGTTGTTCCATAAATATATCTTCGGAGAGGAAGCCATATAGAAATGCATTTTTGACATCAAGTTGTCGAATGGACCACTGTTGAACAAGTGCTACTGTTATGACCATGCGAATGGTGCTTGGTTTTACCACAGGGGAGAAGGTTTCGGTGAAGTCAATGCCATCAATTTGATGAAATCCTTTGGCAACAACCCTGGCTTTTAAACGATCTAGGGAACCATCATGTTTAAGCTTTGTCTTAAGTACCCATTTGGACCCAATAACATGCATATCAGAGGTGCGAGGAACCAGTATCCAGGTTTGGTTTTGATGCAGGGCAGTTAATTCTTCATTCATTGCTGCTCGCCAACCTGGATGAGCTAGTGCTGCCTGAACACTCCTTGGCTCTCGTGGGACAGAAGAGGAGTATGTTGTTGATAAAGCATACTTAGGATTTGGCTTAACAATCCCATGGTGTGACCGTGTAGTCATGGAATGAGGGAAAGATACCTGGGGAGACTAATTCGAACTAGGTGGATCATCTGTTAGAGCTGATTGGGGAGAAAGTAAACTATCAGCGTCATCTGGTTGAACCATATGCAGAGATGGTGTTGATTCATCTGATTCAGGCATAATACGTTGGTTTTCCTCATGAAACACAGCAGCAGGGGCTAAAGAAGCAGAGGATGTGGGGCCAGTTCTAGGAGAAGAACTATCTTCTTCCCTCACACAGTGATGGGTGATGCTATCAGTAGGAAGCATCATTGAAGCAAGTGACTCTGAGTCTTTAAACATTTGGGGGAGTGGGGCAGGAGACAGGGAGAATTCACCAAGCGGGGTTGATGAAGGAGTGCCAGCTGTAGGCAATGATGATGTTGCTACTATCTCAGAGGACTCTGCAAGAATATTAGTACAAGGTAGCCAAGCATCATAAATGCTAAGGGCAAGTTGTGGAGAAGGAGTAGAAGCAAGATTGTTTACAGGTTTATATGGAAAGAGCAATTCATCAAAGACCACATGCCGTGAAATGAAATTTTTTTTGCTTTTTGGATGGAAACATTTATATCCTTTATGAGTACTGCTATATCCTACAAAGATGCAGGGAACAGCTTTGGGATCAAATTTGTTAAGTCGTGTGTCCCAAGTGTAAGGAAAGCATTTTGAGCCAAAAGTACGCAGTGAAGAGTAATCCGGATGAGTATGATGTAGCTTAAAGTATGGAGTTTCAAAATTAATGGATGATGAGGGCAAGCGATTGATGAGATAAACAGCAGTAGTGAATGCTTCTACCCATAGAAATAATGGTGCACAACTATGAAATAGCATGGTCATACCTAGCTCTCGTATGACGCGGTGGCGTCGTTCAACCATACCTGTTTGTTCTGGAGTATACGGACATGATATCTGATGAATAATTCCCATGGAAAGAAAATGACTTGAAAGTTTTGAGTTGATGAACTCTCCACCTCCATCAGAATGGAAAATTTTGATTTGTCTGTTGAATTGTCTTTTAGCATATTGTTCAAAGGCAAAATATGTATTCGTAAAATCAGATTTATATTTGAGTGGGATTATCCAAGTATATTTAGATAAGTCATCAACAAAACAAGCATAGTATCTGAATTTTCCAATAGATAAAGTTGGGGCAGGTCCCCACAAATCACAATGAATTTTTTTCAAAAATATCAGTACTTGAGTGTTCAGAGCTAGAGAAAGGAAGTCTACTGAGTTTTCCTAACTGACAGCTATCACATAGATGTTCAGTTTTTATTGCTCCTATGACATCAATCAATCCTTTATTTTTTAATAACTGCAAAGCTGAAACTTGAGGGTATCCTAAACGTTGATGCCAAATATCTGCTGATCCGGATTTAAAACGATGAGAAAAATAAAGTTCTGGTGAGTTGTGAAGAACATAAAGATCACCCTTGCGTCGTCCTGTGATCACTGGTTGTCCAGTTGCTCGTTCCTTGACACAAAAATCAACATCAGAAAATTCACAATTAACTGGAAATTGAGTAGTTAGTTGACTTACTAAGAGTAGATTCTTTTTCAATTCAGGGACAAACAGAACGTTCTTGAGAGGTAAAGCAGTATTCTTTTGTTTAACAAGAGTATCACCAATACCAAGAATTGGTAGGAAGATCTGTTGCCTATAATAACACAATCTGTACCATAATATTCACGAATATTAGACAACATACCTGGCTGGCCTGTCATGTGGTTTGATGGTCCTGTATCTGATGTCCATTCAGTTTCTACTACTGTGTTATCAAGAGTAAGTGCAGCAAGAGCTTGCGGGATATCATCATGTTTTGTAGTCTTCTTGGGCACCCACCAACAGATTTTGGCAACATGTCCTATGGTGCCACAATACTGACATTTTTCATTTCGGTAGAGATTTCTTTCCGCTATAGTCATACGACGCTCTCCTAATGGAGGAGGACGTCGTTGTTGTGGAGCATCAACATGCCGGTTTTGACCTTCATCTCTGGTTTGTTGTGCCTGAAAACCTCTTCCATTAGATGAAAATTTTTGGGAGTTATTACGATACCTGTAAGGGAGGTGGTGATGTTGTTGTTGTTGTTGTCCATAGAATGCTAACTGAG
The DNA here is from genome assembly GCF_951802175.1 of Populus nigra. Classification (NCBI taxonomy): domain Eukaryota; kingdom Viridiplantae; phylum Streptophyta; class Magnoliopsida; order Malpighiales; family Salicaceae; genus Populus; species Populus nigra. The sequence goes on from NC_084859.1 coordinate 3,447,013, forward strand.
GAATGAATGGTGACGCTGCTGCATCTGACTGACTGGAAAACCAGCTACGTCTTTGATCAAGATTTTGAAGTTGTGAGACCAATTCTGTATATGATGGTCTTGGAGGCTTTAGCATGGTAGTTGTAAAATTTTCGTATTGCGGTCCAAGACTCGTGAGAAGGCAGAAGACTTTTTCTTTATCAGGGACAAGTTTTCCAATGGCAGCAAGGCTATCACACAATCCTTTGAATTTTTGAATATGCTCACCTATGGTTTTGTCTTCCTCTTTACGAAAATATGTTACCTGTTGACGCAGTGTGAATTCACGTTCTTGTGAATCTTGTGCATATGCATTTTTGAATGCTTCCCAAACAGCACAGGCTGTGTCAAGTCCTACAACAAGACTTAATGTTTCCTCAGAAAGTGTTCCAATGATCCACCCTCGCAGAAGGCGGTCTGCTTTCCTCCAAGCAATAAAGGCTTCTGTTAGTTTGGGTTCAAGTTTTTCTCCGGGTGTGATGTTACTGCCATCTGGTGTGATGTATTGGATGGGTGCAGGGTCTTCATTGGTGAGATGGCCAACTAAGTCTTGGCTTTCTGCAAGAGCCAAAGCTTGCTCTCGCCATAGGGGATAATTATTTGGGCTGAGTTTGAGAGTAATGAAATTTCCAACATTTAGAGACAGTGAAGACATTATTTTTACTTGTATGCTCACACAAGCTCTGATACCATAAAGAAAAACTGAAGACGTGAGTAGAACAATTTGTTCTAATGGTTTGTTTACTGAAACGTGAACATACAATGTTATTAGATACATTACATTACCATAAGCAGAGTATTTAAAGTTTACTGAAGATGACATATACAAGGATTCAAAGAGCTAGCCAACTAAGGATTATCTTGAGTGTTTATCACTTTATCTTGATAAGCATGAACAAGGACATGAGGCGGCTTCCATGCATTGTCAGTTCTGACTTGGAATCACAGAGTCCCTTTTACTTTCGGATGAATTACAACAGTCTCCTTATCTTGTTAGACTATCATTCTGACTTGAATTTGTTACCCTTGAAGACATCTTTATCTCCTGACTTTTCTCCATTAAACTCGGCAGTTTTGTAGAACAATGTGGGCAGCATCGTAGGGGGCATTTGTGAAAGAATTCTGCCTTATTACTCCACTAGCATGGACACCCTTATCTCTCCACTGAACTCTGACAAAGCTTGTTGTCAGATTGTGTTGTGCTAACAGGGAGGTTTTCTTGAGAGGGAGAGGGAGGGCAGAGGGAAATGGAAGGAAAGGGAGGGAAAGTGATCATGGGGTTTTGCAGAGGTTTAGATACGTTTGTTTCTGTATTTTAAAATTATTTTTGAAAAAATTTTAAAAAAAATTATTTTTTTATTTTATTTGATATTTATTCATTACATTAATGTTAAAAATAATTTTTAAAAATAAAAAAATATTTTTTTAATATATTTTTAAATAAAAAATACTTTTAAAACAACTAAATTCACACTCCTACTCATGACGGAAGAAAGACTAGAGAAGAGAGAAGAGTTGTCGTCTGGAAGAGGGTGAAGACTTCTCCTCTGTTGCAGAAATAAAGGGTGGGTGTTTGGAAATTGGAAGGGCCAGAGTAGATTTCTTATACGTTTCAAGGTTTTGTTAGGTATTACGGATATTTTTAAATTTTTAAAATAATTTTTTATTTAGAATATATTAAAAAAATTTATTTTTTAAAATTTATTTTTAATATTAAAATATGAAAACAATTCAAAAAAAAATACTAAAATAAATTAATTTAATACAAAACATTTTAACTTTTTTATATATTAATATAGCCAGAAAGCTCGGCTAATCTCATTGTTGATCATATTAATAAATATTCATTAAATTTAATTAGTATGTTTTAATTTATATTATAAAGTGATGTTTTATAATAAAAGGGTGTTTGTTTGATGGAAAGTGGTTTTTTGAAAATTATTTTCTAAACTTTTATGTGTTTGTTTGTCATTAAAAAAGTTGGTCAACGGAAAATATTTTATAGTCAAAGGAAAATTTGGTTTGGTTTCCAGGAAAGTGTTTTCTTTTTATTTTAGACGGAAAACACTTTCCGAAAGTTATGAAAAATTTAAAAATATCATATTATTTGCTGATTATATCAAATTTGGTCCTCAAACTTTTGATTGCTATATATATTTTGTTTTGAATATTTTTTTTCAATTTCATCCCTTAGAATTTAATTTTTATATTAACTTTGATCCTCATTTTTATAATTGTTATTTGCTTTTTCCTTATCATTTTTTAATTGAAATTTTTTATCTATCAAATTTGGTCATCATTCTTTTGATTGTTACTTATTTTATTTGAAATAATTTATGAAATGGTTATTATTATTATTATTTTAATTTCTTCAACTTTCAATTTTTTTATTTGTTAAATTTGATCTCTATTATTTTGATTATTATTTATTTTATTTGATATAATTTATAAAACTATAATTGTTTTCAATTTCATTTTCATTAAACTTTTTAATTTGTAAAATTTGTTCCTCATTATTTTAATAAACTTGAAAAAAATAAAACATTAATAAATTATTTTCCATCTCATTTTCTATAACATAACCAAACAATGAAAAATATTTTCTAATTTATTTTTTATTACACTACCAAATATTATAAAATAATTCACTTTTCCGGAATTCACTTTCTTGAAATTCACTTTTCAAAAAAACTACTTTTCAGCAAACAAACGATGCCTAAGTAATGAAATGGTAGTAGTATAGATAAAAATTTTAATTTTAATTTTAATTGTTAATTAGTTATAAAAATAGAATAAAATGAGACAGGTAATGAAAATTAAACATAATTTTATAAGTGAGAAAAGAAGAAGAAAGGATAATGATTTTTTTCTATAAATAATATATTATTTAGGTTAAATTACTCAAAATTTATTATTTAGCTATTAATATAGTGCTTATATTATTATTATTTAAAAAAAACTTATTAATATTATCACCATATTGTTATTATCATCACAGTTATTTATTCATTCCTTCTTTTCTACCACAACTAGGATAACATCACAGAAATTACTTCTATTATTTTTACTGATATTATAATTGAAGAAATTATAATTTTTATTATTATTCATTTTTTTCTTCTAATGAATCATAAAAAATTTTAAAATTTCATTTTAATTCTTTATTATTATCCTAGCACAATATTATAATTAAAATATCGTTCTATTTTCTTGATTTTCATTTCAATTCCTCCATTTCCATTCCCAACATTTCACTCCTGACAACTAAAAACCCATCTAAGGGTTAAGAATTCTCATGTAAATGCATTCGAATTGCTAACTTAACAAAACAATAAAGAGAAAAAAAATCTCATTTTTATTGTTACTTTCAGATTACTATATTTTAGGATAAAAATAAATAAATTTCATGCTATCGGTTTCGATGGACCAAATGTAATTTTCTCTTACATATTTGTTTGTGCCTCTCTTTTTAAAATGGATCTACAGAGTAATTATTGGCAGTTACTTCTGTAGTTATATTCATTTCTTAAAAAAAAAAATTTAAAACTCTAAATAAAAAAAATAACAATATAAAGAAGAAAGATAGGAAAATTTATCATTTTTATTTTTATTTTTGGATTGTTATTTTTGTGTGTTTATCTTCTATAATCATGACCCGATCCACCAGTTTTGATGATTAGCTCGGTTTAAGTTTAGTCTGTATTTTTAATTTTTTAAAAAAATTAATTTTTTTTTATCATTTGACATTGATTTATTAAATCTTAAATTTTATAATTTATTTTAATTTATTCTTTTATAAAGATATCTCTATCTCATATATTGAGTTGTAAGTTATTAAAATTAACTTGGGTTGGTTCAGATTTTTTTTTTGTTTGATTATCTGGTTTTTTTTTCCTACTTTCAAAGAGAATTTTTTTTCTATTTTTTTAGATAAACATGGGTTTCCCTGATTTCTTTTCTTTACTTTGTTTATTCATTGATTTATTTTATTTTATTTTATTTTTCATCGTTTTGACTTATAGGATTTCAATTTATGAGGATTGACTATTGGTGTTTTTTCCGTTCTCTTTCTATTTCTATGATGTGGAGCTGTTAATTCTTTTGTATTTTTTTTAAAATACACTTACAATGCTTATTCATTATTTTTTTTATGTTTTTTTTTTTTAAATCAGGCCGCCCGCAACAGGTAAGCTATCTACTAACACTCAAGCTCGGCTTGTTTGAAATTTGATAGGCTCAGGTTTCCACTTTTTTCAGGTTTCATTAGCATAGACTGTGGCATAACAGAAGGTTCAAGCTACAAAGATAATATCAGAGGCATCTATTACATTTCAGATGCAAACTACAAAGACACTAGTCTCAATAAGGATATTAAAACCAAAAAAAAAAAGCTAAATAGCATGAGATTTCATTGTAGTTATAAATATAAATTATTGTGGATTGCTACCATGAAATTATCCTTTTATAATTTAGGAATGTTTGGGTATTTTCATCTAACTTAGTTGTTATTAAAAGATTATTTAAAGATGTATGTGTCTTTTCCAAATTTTTAGCATAGTAAAACTATTTTTTTTATCCAAGAATCAACAAAATTTAGAATTATTGACCAAAAATTTTCTTAGCTTTTCATAATATTCATAATAGTAAAAATACTTATTTACCCTCAAGATAAAAAAAAATAGACTGCTAGACAAAGATATTTCAGGTTTTTTCAATTTCAGTGTATACTAGAATAAAGTTTTTAGCCTCATAAAAAAAAAGGTTTGCCTTTGAGGGTATTTTGGCTTTTTTTATATGAGTATTTTGTGTAATTAAGAAGACCATGAAAGATGTTTTAGTATTTTTCATGTTTTAATTATTTGTTATTTTTTAATCGAAAAGTAGTTAGAATATATTCCTCACACTCTAAAGAATGGGCGGCGTCTGTTTTATTAAGCAGGCGTGTATGACACTTCTTAGTGGTCAAATCTAGCCATATGCGACTTAACAGAACAAGTGATTGAAACATCTATATATTTAAAGGGTGTTTGAGAGTATGATAATTGTTACTTTTTCAAAGTGTTTTTTATTCCGAAACACAATAAAATAATATTTTTATTTTTAAAAAATTATTTTTAATATCACCACATCAAAATAATCTAAAAATATCTAAAACATATTAATGTCAAAAATAAATTTTCAAAATTAAAAAAAAAAGGTTTTCCTACCCAGTTGCCTTATTTGTCCAGTGAAACGAAGGGTAGGCAAAGGTGATCATTAATTAAGGACGTCGGAGAAGTCGAAATAGGAGAGAGAGGATTTGTATATTATTGTGAGGAAAGACTTTTTGTCTATCTTTTTTAGTTCATGCTCAGGATCAATCAGGTTCAGTAATCTCATCACTGTAAGGCCAATACTATCTGATTTAGGCACTTCTTTCAGGTTTCATTAGCGTAGACCGTGGCATAACAGAAGGTTCAAGCTATAAAGATGCAAACTACACAGACTCTGGTCTAAATAAGGATGTATCATCCAAAATCAACACAACAGGTACTATAGACAAGCAATATCTCAATCTCAGAAGCTTCCCTGATGGAACCACAATTTGTTACACCTTGAAGCCCGCGCACAGCAAGAACAAGAATCTGATCCGAGCAGGATTTTTGTATGGTAATTAACTATGATGAACTCGACGATGTCCCAAAATTTGATTTGTTTCTTGGAGTCGACTGGTGGGAAACAGTGAGGCTGGATGATGAATCATCACCCTTCACAGCAGAAATCATCCATATCCTTTCTTCAGATTATATAGACATTTGTCTTGTGAACACAGCTTTTGGGACACCTTTCATACCAGTTTTGGAGCTAAGGCTTTTGGGCAACAATGTATCTGAGTTGTTGAATGGCAGGGTTGGCTGGGGATTAGCCTCTTCAGATTCGATCAGGCGAGCCATTTTCTTTCTTGTTTTCATGCATTACCTCAACTGTCCAGAAATTTCTCAGTAAACAGAAATATCCACTCATACTACAATGTGAAGAGGCACTAGCAAGGTGATCCGCGTGCACCAAAAATTGATATATGGCAAGGTCTAAATTGTAGCTATGATGCTTATGATCCCCCCCGAATCATATCCTTGAAAGTATCATGCCTTTGTCGAATCAAGACATACTGGATTTATGTAATTTTAATTTTTTTTAATTATAATGAGTATCCGAATTAGGCTGTGTGTACCTCGACTAATTTTACAGGTCTTGAAGTTAATAATCATGTAAACCTCCAATGATTCTGAGATTTGTGAGACTCAAACTAATAACTTTCAAAAAATAAATTTAGAACCTAACCAAACTACACCTCTTACACCCCTCAGAATTAATTTCTTTACTTTTTAGGTTACAGGGAGGCATAGCATGGTGGATGAGGGTGGTTTAAAAATGTTATATATGTTATTACAGGGGGTCATTTAACCATTTAAATATGAACAAAACTTGTTTAAGCTACATTGTATTTAAGTGGCTGTTTGGGAGTGTGGCTGCGGGTGAGGTTCACCCGCAGCCATACATAATATTGTTTGGTAAAAGGCAAAAACTGCTTTTTACTGGTAGGACCCACTACACATTAAAATGAAACCGCAGGTTTTGGAGAAGCAGCATTTGGCTGCTTCTCCTGAGGCAAGAAGCTGTAACAGTGGAGCATGGCTCCACTGTAACAATGGAGCCATGCTCCACTGTACAGTGCGAGTGAATTAATTCACTCGCACTGTACACTTAAACTTAAATCTTTTTTTTTTTGAAAATCAGGAAAAGTTTTGTTTTTTTTAATTATTATTTTAAAAAACCAAGAAAAGTTTAGTTTTTTTTTAATTATTATTTTGACAAACCAGGAAAAGTTAAGTTTTTTCTTTTTATTATTATTTTGAAAAATCAGGAAACATTTAGTTTTTTTTTTTGAAAAATTAGTGCAGTTAAGTGATTTTACTCGTACTATTCATGTGAACATGAACAATTATTTTTTTTGTTTTTTAAAAAAATTAGTTTAAGGTGAATTAAATTTACTCGTACTGTAATCTCAATTTTATTTCTGATAATATTTTAACTAATTTTATTGCATGCTTAAAAAATCATGAAAACTGTAGTTTTTATCGAATGAATTTTGTACGTAATGAAATTGTAAAATATTTTTTAAAAAATTAAGTTTTACTCGAAAAACTAGTATTTAATATTATTTAATAACACTATATAAATTAGAAGGATATCGCATGATGACGTAGCATTTGTGGAATATGATCGCAATTCCAATTATGTTCTTGCCGGGTCCGACCCAGTTAAAAAAAATTCAGGTTATATTTTTATTTTAATTGTGTTTTATTCAAAAAATTAGAAGGAGATCGCTTGATGACGTAACAAAAAATGCAGTTTTTGTTGTTGCGTGCTTAAGAAACCATGAAAAATATAGTTATTGTTGGATATATTTCGTATGTAATGACATTGCATATAGTTTAATGGAATAATAAAAAATATTTGATATCAATATTATTTATTTCATGATGTAATAATAGTAGTTAAATCTACAATATTTAAATTAAAAATATTTTTTAATTATTTTATAACCTCAATTTGAAAAGCATTTTTTTAACCAAACACATTAAATTACTTTTTGTTCAACCTCAATTTCAACCACAGTTTTAACCAAACATATATTTTTCCAAACCAACCTCAACTAAAAGTACTTTTTATAAAACAACTTTTTTAAAACCACAACCACAACAGCAACAGCAATACCAAACACACTCTAATTAGTCGCACATGTAGGTGATTTTCTTTTCAAAAAAAGGAGATTTTCTATGTATTTTTTTTTTAAATAATAGCCACTTTTATAATTGGTGGTAGAAATATTTCCTTCTTTACCTCCATTTTTTTAGCTGAACATTATTGTTAGTTTACAATGATCAACATAAACTATTTATATGATTTAGGGTTTTATAAATATATAAATGGGTTTGTTACTTATTAAATAAGTTCAACTATATTCAACCTTACAACCAATTTCTTAAATCATTAACGAAAATCCTTTATGTTTTTGTATTTAAATATTCCCAAAATAACTAAACTTAATGGAGAGTGGATCCCTTTTAAAGGTTTTTTTTTTTGGTTAAAAATCAATGAGATACTCGAATTCAAAATTTTTAGGATGAGAAAAAATAAATATAGTTTATTTTTGTGATTTAAAAAAATATTTTGTGATTTGTTTTAAGAAAAAGTGAAGAAAAAATATATACACTGAGGTATTTTTTTTAGATAAGATGTATTTTTTATTTATTTTTATTATTTTAAAAACAAGTTCACATATATTTTTAGTTTTGGGTGAAATGTTCTCTTGAGAGGGAGAGGGAGAGGGAAAAAACAATGAAAATAAAATTACTCTAAAAAAATATATTATAATATCCTGGCCACCAATTACTCCAATAAAATTGAGAAACTGCTTATGAAAATTTGGATAGATCCGACAGATCAATTTACAATCTAATCAATTTGAGATTTAAATTATTCTAGATTGAAAAAAAAAATAAGAAGGCAAAATACTTGGCTAATCCAATAAAAATCTCTTAATTTTTTTTTTAAATTGTCTAGATGAGAACACATTAATTTAACTTTTTAAAATAATATCATTCTAATCTAACTCTTGTTGATGTAGATGAACCTTGAAAGAATAAAAATAGTTATAATTAATTAGATTGGTTGAGACTTTGAAACTGATTAAATTATAGTTATCTTTGAATCAAGCGACTAATCCTAAAATTAGGGAAGTTGATTTTTATATAATCATTGATTAGCACAAACATTATGTTAAATGAATACCAGGAGCTTCTTCCAATGAAAGCTGGAGATAATTAATTTTCTCTCAGGTAGATTCTTAGCATATTCTAATACTTCGGGCTATGGATCGGAGTCCCATCCAAGCTGAATAAATAAATAAATAAATTACATGTGGACAGCCATCATCGATCAATGATTGAATAATAAATTAATAATAATAATAATAATAATAATAGATTCCCTTTCCCTTTAATATAATTTAGAAATTCTGCTCCCCACCTCATGCTTGGATATTTAATTTTTTTATTTATGTCCTTCAGATTTCGTGCTTTATAAAACACATGCACATGACCGACTGAAACAATAAGGTTGTCGTGCACTCTGTCTTGAGTCGATAAAATAACTCGAATGGGACTATCATGTAGTCTTTACAAATTCAAAGTCACCTAAAGCTTTAATTGCCAAAACAAAATAATAAAAAAAAGAGCCCAAAAGTGTTTCACTGTTCATATGCGCTACAATTTCTTTTAAAAAACACTTTTAAAACTTTTTCCTTTTTTTTTTTCTAATGCTACGTTTCGAAAAAAATCTCTTTCAATTTCATCATTTAATATTTTATTGATTTTGAATTGAGTATTATTATTTATTTTAGTTTTTTTAATGAGGTTATTGCAATTTCAAACAAACATCTTAATATTTAATTTATACTTTATTTTTACTAGCGTCTATTTATGTTATCATATCATTAAATAGAAAAAATTTTAACTTTTTTTAAAATTCAGTGGAGTCCATGATCCAGGTAGCAAGTTTTGCAAATCCTGATTTTTTCTATTGGTAGATTGTAGTGAATTTTAGTAATAAAATTTTGCATCGTTATATCTGTCAGTGAACACCAAGGAAAACATTCTATCGATATATACTAAGGGAATTATAGTGGAAAAAAAATAATAAAAAAGTCAAAAAGTCAACGAAATAAACCTGACGGTAAAGTTTGTCCATAAATATACCGACAAAAATAATCCTTCGATATATACCAATAAAATTACAAACAATATTACAATGGAATTTAAAAAAAGTATATCGTATGGTGACATGACACTTTTAACAGAAAGAATGACTAAGGGAATGTCTGACTGAATGATTTTGTTGGTAAATTCATCGATAATATTTAATTTATGACCCTCCCTCCCCCCGTTTCTCCTTCTTCCTTATGCATTTTTTTTTTTTGCAAATAGCCACCCCCTTTTAATATCAACACAATTCAACTTCACACAACAAATATGGCCACCACAACAATCGGTTTGCCAACATCTATGTTCTGATTTAAATTTTATTGAGGATTTTCCACCTTAAGTAAGCAAATCTACCTTTTTTTTTATTTGAACACAATTTTTAAATGTTATTTTTGTTTTGGTATATTTTTGTACTATATGTATTTTGTTTAGGTGTTTACTTGTTTTATAGTTTTATCTCATACAATTTTGTTGTATGGATTTATAATTTATACATGTTATGGTTTGTTTTTGATTTTGTAAAATTATATTTGTTTTTAAATTAATAAAACTTATGTTGAATTTTTAACTTCGGTGTTTTTTTGATGAAATAAATATTGACTTATTTAAAGGGTTTATTTTTATATTTTGTTAATTTTATTGTCAAGTTTTAATTTTTAGTAAATGTATAGAAATTTGAATTTATATAGATATATAATTGATAATGAATTAAAAGAACTATTAAAATAAATTGAATAAGGTTGAGCTAAATAAATATTTTTGCAAATTTATTTAGTTAATATAGTTAATTAACACATGTTATCATTATTATTTAAATAGATTTGATATAAGTAATGGATGATTATTCATGGATGTATTGAGATTCATCCCAAAGGTTGCGGAGAATGGATTATCATAATGAAGTTCAGGGTTTTATTAATTACGTACTATCCAATTTGAGAAATATTAGTGGAAACGGTATTTGATGTCTATGTAAGAGGTGCAAGGATAACAAATTTATTAATGTAGATGTTGTAATGATGCATCTTTTATAAAAAAAAAATATTCATAGAAAAATACTTGTGTTGGTATATACACGAAAAACCATATGTTCCTCACGATATCATGGTAGAGAGGATGGATGCGTCAACTTCTTCCATCGAGTGGTAATGGAGATGAGATCACACATGAGTCATCCATGTACTCCTTATTGGCCCCACGGTCTCGACGATGACTAACCCCCTCCCCTTTCTCCTCTAGCACCACCTTTATTTTAGATTTATTCCTCCTCCAACACCGTCTATGTTTTATATTTATTGTATCTGAACGTATAAATGTTTAAATTTGTAATAAATATTTAATTTTTATATTATTTTAATTTCATTTTATTTATTTTTTTAATTATTTTTATACTTCTGTTTAATATATATTTTTTAAAAAATATTTTAAAATATCACTAGCAGGATTACCGATGGAATATTTCTGTCGATATATTTCAAAAAATTAAAAAAAAATTACTATAAATTTATATCAGCTCTTGTATGGTAAATACTTACTAATAAACTATAAGGGTAAATAAACAAAAAATCCGCCAATAAAACTGTAAAATTTGATAGCGGTTAACCTGCATTTTATTTTTACTGAACAACCCTTTTTTTTTATAAAACAAATACATGACAGGAGACAAGTCTCCTTCGCTTGAACCCGCAATCTTAAGCTAGCCCCGCATGTCAACCAACTGAAGTTATTATCAAAACAATTAAAGAAAAATATTAATGTAATTCATCTTTAATATAAACAGTAGCAACTCCTGTACTCTTAGCTGTGTTCATAATTATAATATGAAAACTTCACTTGTGGACTTCATTTTACCCTGCAAGAGCTGACCCTATCACGGGCATGAACTCCATATATACGGACGGAAAAAAAACAAAAAATTCAATGGTCCAATGATGTCGATGTTTGCCGACAATACATGGGCGTTTCTGAGCTAAGGAAAGCTGGTTAGCCAAGTCGATAGCTAGCCAAGCTCCTCGAGAGGCTGCTTGTTAAGCATATGACAAGCTGACAAGCACCAGCGGGTTCCATTTTCGTAGTTTTATTGCTGCAAGCATATCCAAAAATTGTTCCTTATAACTTTCTTGACGCCATTGCTACCTGATAAAATATTATTTCAAGCTCTGAAACCCATCTTTAAATATCCCTCCATCCGTAGCCAGCCTTGTCATCTCAAAACAAGAAGAAAGAAAGAAAGATGGAGAAATCTCTGCATGCTCTAATAACCAGCGTCTTCTTCTCCCTCCTCCAATTCACCTCACAGTGCTACGCATCAAAAGATGAAAGTTACTCTCGACCTCCTGCTCGCAACATCATCTTCACTGGTCATCACGGAGTGGAATCTGAAGCCCAACAGGTTAATTTCTTTTTCTCCCTAGCTCCATCTAGTTACAGATATTATACAACGCGTAATTTATCGTGTATGTTTAGCTCAACGGCAGATGATAACAGATGTATGGTTTCAGGTGCACGTTTCGCTGGTGGGGAGTGACCACATGAGAGTCACATGGATTACAGATGATAAACATGCACCGTCCACTGTAGAATATGGAAAGCAACCGGGAACATATAATGCAATGGCAACCGGAGACCACACTTCCTATCGTTATTTCTTCTATAGCTCAGGCAAGATACACCATGTCAAGATCGGACCGTTGGAGCCAGCAACTACTTATTACTACAGATGTGGAGGTTCTGGCCCCGAGTTATCCTTCAAGACTCCTCCTGCAACTCTTCCGCTTGAATTCGTTGTGATTGGTGAGCATTTTGCTAAATTATTTCATGACCATGTATTAATTACGATGCCCATAATCTTATTTGATAAAGCTTAGAAGGTTGCAGATCGGTTGGATTGTAGGTTAGTGCTTCGAGTGTAAGCAACAACTAGCTAATTAGAGGGCAAAGAGTGAGAAGAATATTACACATAGGATTTTCTATATTTACACCTTTAAGCGAATTAAAAGGGTCTTTAAGCACTTGCAAGTCAAAAACAAATTGCCCAATTTCTCAAATGTCTCTCTCAAAAGATAGATAGACGTGTAAGGCATAAAAGGAATATATATATCCTAAGCATCTTGAAGCAAAGTCTTTGGGTGAGCAGGCTTGGAAAAATACTTTCAACCTCAAGCCAGGAAGGTGGATAGATGGGTCAGCCAGGTTGATCCAAATCAATTTTTAATTCGGTTCAAAATAAATGGTCGACATTAAATTTTACATGGGTGAACTATTGAGTCGACTTGGTTTAATAACTATGGTTAAAAAGTTTCTAGCACAAGAAATTAATAGTTAAAAACATATTAGCATATGTCGAATATAGAATCCTTTAAATAGCAAAAATATCCGGAAATAAATTACATTATACATCGTAACAAATACGACAATAGTTATGAACTAATTATCACAAGAATTGTTTTCCCTGGAAAAATTGTTAAACAAGCTTGTTTCAACTTAATTTACAGGCGATCTCGGGCAAACAGGATGGACTAATTCGACCTTAGCACATGTCAACAGCCGTGATTACGATGTGTTATTGCTACCGGGTGATTTATCTTACGCAGATACCAATCAACCTCTGTGGGACTCATTTGGCCGCCTTGTGGAGAAATATGCTAGCCAGCGGCCGTGGATGGTGACTGAAGGAAACCACGAGACCGAAATCTTCCCAATTATACAGCCACATGGCTTCAAGGCCTATAATGCACGGTGGTTAATGCCATATGAGGAGAGCAATTCAAGCTCAAATTTGTATTACTCATTCAACGTTGTTGGCACTCATGTTATAATGTTAGGATCTTACACAGATTTTGATGAGCACTCGCAGCAGTATAAGTGGCTTGAAGCTGACTTGGGCAGCATTGATAGGAAGAAGACGCCGTGGGTCATCGTGTTGTTGCATGCCCCCTGGTATAATACCAATAATGCACATCAAGGTGAAGGAGAAAGCATGAGAAAAGCTATGGAAGAGTTGTTGTACAAGGCAAGAGTCGATGTCGTGTTTGCAGGGCATGTCCATGCATATGAACGATTTGTGAGTCCACTTAACTCAGTATATAATATTTGCTTTATCAGATAAAATACATTTCATGGTCCCTCAAGTTAAAAAAATTGGTCATATTTACCTCTCTATTTCAATTTCTGTCACACAAGAGTACAATTTTTGGCAATTAATTGAAAAATCCAATTTTTTTTATTTTACATGCACATTTTTACTTAGAAAAATAAAATAAATCTTACCCACAAGCCGTCTTTCGTTTATGCTGGGTTGCAGGCAAGGATTTACGATAACAAGGTTGATCCATGCGGCCCTGTGTACATAACAATCGGAGATGGGGGAAATCGTGAAGGGCTTGCATTAACGTAAGTCTTAGATCTCCATTCCACTTTCACTTTTGCAGCATCTTAAAGCTATCAAACAGATACTTTCACGCATTAATATTCAATTTATAGACAATGGGAAATTAATATTAATTGCTAAATGCACGCATGCACTATCTATATGCATGCATGCTGATCATCTGCGGTTAATGTCTAGGTTTAAAAATCCTGCTTCGCCTCTTTCTTTGTATCGAGAGGCAAGCTTCGGGCATGGAAGGTTGAGGATAATGGATGAAACGCGGGCACACTGGTCATGGCACCGGAACAATGATTCTAACTCATTTTCGGCCGACGAGGTGTGGTTGGATAGTATAAGCACATCTACAGCTTGCTGGGCAATTGACGACGAGAAAGAACCACCAAAATTCATTGCTAACGATGAGCTTTAAGTTCGTTCAAGTAAAGGATGAGTTTTTAACTGCACTGAGAAAGTAGCTCAATTAGCTTCAGGTAGCATTTGTACCTGCCATGGCTGCAGGGAGGTTCCTTGGGCTAGCTAAGCAACATAAGAAGAAAAAAAGGAGATGGGAGTTGCAGGCTTGCAGTAGTATGGGCACCAAGTTGCAATATCATCAGTACTTTCTTTCTTTTTTTTGTCGTATCTCGGTGTATTGTGAAAAGTTGAAATCACCACTAGAAACTAGAGATGCTAATAAATAACACTAATTCTAGAGATTTAAATAAGGAATTATTTATATCAAAGAGAAGGAAGATGTCTCTTTTACCACATCCTTTTTTACAAAAAATTACCTTAATTATGTATTCTTTATTTTAGATTTTTTTTATTGCAATTAATTATTCTAATATTTTTCATTTTTTTATAAAAAAAATTTAATATCAGTCTAAAAAAGAGAAGAAACGTTGATTTTAAAATTTAGAATCAAATCCAAAAAAATTAGTTTATTTTTTTATTTTATTTCTTATAAAATAAAAATAATTTTAACGTTGCTTCCAAAAAACATGAGACTGATTTAAGGATTAATCCTATAAATAAATAAATATATGAATTAATCTAATACTTAATCTAAACCCACGCCCATTTAAATAAAACAAAACAACTCATTTACCCATGCAAGTCCACATAAAGCATTTTATGAGCCCACAATAAACATTCAGACCTAAATAAAGTAAGATAGTATATAGAAATGAAAGGGAAATTTTATCCGTCATGGTAAGAAACCCGACTAACCTCATGTAAAAGAATTTGATGGATTAAATAATGAGCAACTTGTACAAAAATGTTTCAATTAAAAAGAAAATGGAAATGAATAGAAGAAAAGATATGTATATTTTACATAACTAGAATGGGAATTCTTCACAAGAATAAAGTGAGAAATCAAAATTGATATGAATAATGAAATTAAATGGTATAATGGATGAATAACAAATGATGCAATGATTTTATTGGTACATGAGAGGTCATCAGACCCAATCATAGTAGGCTACTAACTCGCGCGTGTAAAGATCAGGTAAATATTCGATACCTTGAAACAAATTATTAATTAGATAAAATTATTATATGGAGTTTTCCTTGATTGTATATTGGTGCAAGTTTAGAATGTAAAAGGTAAATTAATGATATGGTTCAGGTTCAACCTTGGATTCTTTATAGTAAGCATTCAGTTATATATATATGATTGGTTGTTGATACGGTTTAGTACATAGTTCAGCCTTTGGTTTTTTCTTGATGGGTTTTAATCTAGGGATGCATTCGATCAAATTGAGATTCTTATGGATGATGGGTTTCGTTCAATTTTTTTGGTGGGTAATTCGGTCAGATCAAAACATGCTATGTGTATGATGTTTTTTGAGCAACAAAGAAAGTTTATTTGGAGTATATTTTGGGTCTGGTTTGTTCCTTATTAATGAATATTGGTTTGAGCCACATGGGGTCCAAAGTTGGCTTGGGTTAATTAAAATGTTAGGGATCAGATCAGATTTGTTTGCGGTTGATTTTCTAATTCTTCAAGGACTTAAATTAGAAAAATATTCTCCTAACACTCAAGAAAATTATGTTTATTATTTTTCCTATTATTTTAGATAATATTTATCAACAAATGAGAAAGTTTCCTAGTCAACAAAAGATGTTAGGAAGATTGCCAGATCTGATTTTCTAAAATAGAAATGATTAATTAATGATTTTTCTAGTCTGGAAGGAAACTAAATTGGCAGGTATTAAAGAGGGAGATTTTCTTCATTTATTTTCCATGTGAAACAAGAAAAATAAACACAATAAGGCAACAAAATTAATTCTATATTCAAATCAGATTTTTTAATCTATTTGGGACTTCTTAATGGTGGCAAATATGATTCTAGCATATCTAGGATATTAATTTCAGATTTTTATTATTTTTATTATTTTCTTCTTAGTATTTGATTTATTATTACTCATTTAGGTCAATTTTATAAGTGGACTCAAATCAACCCATATATGGGGATCCATTAGGGTTATTTGAAGCATTATATAAGTATTTTGTATGTTGAAAAGCAAGTAGCCATGGATTTATGAAATTTTGTTTTGCATGATACAACATGTTATCTTTGTAGGGATAAAGATCAAATCTGATTAATCAAGGTATAATTGAC
Organism: Populus nigra; assembly: GCF_951802175.1. Taxonomy (NCBI): domain Eukaryota; kingdom Viridiplantae; phylum Streptophyta; class Magnoliopsida; order Malpighiales; family Salicaceae; genus Populus; species Populus nigra. The sequence goes on from NC_084859.1 coordinate 3,463,833, forward strand.
CTTATAGCGTCATTCAATTCAATTCTAATAGTGTTGGTGTCTTGGGACAGGTTTTCATTATGTCACACTTCTCAAACTTGATTTTTAGCTTTCTTAGGGAAGTATCATCTTCATTGAGGGCTGCTCAGTTGGTATTAGAGCTAGACTCAGAATCAGGTTATATCCTTATCTATTTTTTTCGTGTCAATATCTCTTTGTCTGTCTTTGTTTTGTTTTGGGTTGGTATTTGTTTTCTTTCTCACGTTATTTTGTGTTTATTGTGATCTATTTTGAGTACAAAATAAAGAAAGTAATCAGAAAACATTATTTGGGTTAAGACAGGTCTGTAACACATCTGTTTCACGACAACATATCAAAACTTATCATAATTCACTCAAAATTTATGTTCTGGTTTTTAAGTGTGAAATCACACTAAATATCAAGTTTCAAGTCATTTGGACATTGTTGAGCCTAGGTTATAAATCCAGGTTTTAAAGGGGTTGTTTTGTATCCATATATCAAATCAACTTGGAATCAGCTCAAAATTTATATTATATTTACAAGGGTCCTAATCATATAATATATTAAATTTGAGGTCATTTGGATATAGTTTTCTTTAGGTTCCAGAAATAGGTTTTGTCTTGTCATAATGGGTATGTTTTGCATTAGCTTTCAAAACATGTTTTGTTTCTGTTGATTTCATTCCTGCTAGTTTATTATAATCATATTTGGGATATTTGGCTGTTTTTTGAGTCATTTTCATCACTTTCACATATATTTGTTTTCGTCCAGTTATGGTCCAAACAAAAGTCAGATTTGCAATTTCAAGTCTAAATCGATGTTCTTCCTGTCGTAAACTCTATTCTTGTCGTGTCTTCATCTTCTTATTCTTTTTTCTTTGTTTTTTTTTCTATTTGTGTCATGTATGTAATAAGGGAGAGGGAACAAAAGAGGATTATAACTCAAGAATGCGACAAACTAAGCCATGGTTTGAGGGTTTTAGAATGAGAAATTGATAAGTGTTTAAGATTATTCTATAAACTTCAAGCTTCATAGGAAAATGAGGTATAAGGCCAAAAGAATGAAAGATGAAGGAGAGCTGTTATGGTTATTATTCAAAAATATATAAGCAAGTGGTTAATACGACGTGTGTATTTGAAATTCTTATCAGTCACTACTTCCATACAATGTTGTTGGAGAAAGATAGCTATAAAAGAATTCTAAAGGATTAAACAAGAGGCTAATAAAGTCACTACTAATCCTATTCAAAATTCAAGGGCGAATCTTCTTAAAGAGGGAAGGAATGATACGGTTCAGGTTCAACCTTGGATTCCTTATAGTAAGCATTCAGTTATATGTTTAAAATCGGTTATTAATACGGTTCCGTATATAGTTCAACCTTGGGTTTTTCATGATGGGTTTTTACCTAAGGATGCATTCGATTAGATTGAGGTTCTTATGGATGACGAGTTCGGCTCAATTCTTTTTACGGGTAATTGTCCAGATCAGGATAGGTTATGCATAAAATGTTTTTAGACAGCAAAGAAAGTTTATTTGGAGTGTATTTTTTGTCTAATTTGGTCTCTATTAATAAATATGAGTTTAGGCCACAAGAGGTCCAAAGTCAGCTTGGGTTAATTAAGATGTTGGGATTAGATCAGATTTGTTTGATGTTGATTTTCTAATTTTATATAGACTTAAATCAACAAAATATTATCCTAAATTCAAGGAAATTTTGTTCATTATTTTATCTATTATTTAGGAGAATATTTATTAACAAATAAGAAAGTTTCTTATTCAACCAATGATGTTAGGGGGCTACCAGATCTAATTTCTTAAGCTAAAAACGAAACTAAATTGGTAGGTATTAAAAAAAAGATTTTATTTATTAATTGTACATGTGAAACAAGGAAAATAAACACAACAAAGCAAGAAAACTTCAGAATTAATTTCACATTCAAATCAAATTTCTTAGCCTATTTGGGACTTTTTAAGGGTGGAAAATATAATTCTAGCATATCTAGGATATTAATTTCATATTTTTATTAATTTTATTATTTTCTTCTTAGTCTTTGGTTTATTATTATTTATTTGGGTTAATTTTTTAAGTGGATTCAATTCAGCCCACATATGGGAATCCATTAGGGTTATTTGAAGCATTATATAAGTGTTTTGTAGGGGTGAGCAAAAAAACCAAAAAACCGATTAAACCGAGAAAACCAGAAAAAAATAACCAAAAAAATCGAACCGAAAAAAAAACCGATTAAACCAATTAAAATTTTGAAAAAACCAGCCGGTTTGGTTCGGTTTCAGTTTTATAAGCAAAAAACCGAAAAAACCGAACCGAAACCGAAAAAACTGGAAAAACACCGAGCCAAAACCAAGCCAAACCGGAAAAATCAAGCCAAACTGAAAAAACAGAGCCAAAACTGAGCCAAACCGAACAAACTGGTTTGAACTAATTTTTTCCCAAAAAAACAAACCGAACCTAACCGAAATCGGTCGGTTTGACCCGGTTTCGGTTTGGTTTCGGTTTTTTTTTAATTTATTTTGATTACTTTTTTTGATAAAAACCGAACCGAACCGAAAATGATCACCCCTAGTATTTTGTATGCTGAAAAGCAGGTAGCCATGAATATATGAAATAAACTTGTGTTTTGCATGATGCAATACATTATATTTGTTAGGACAAAGATCAAATCTGACATATCAAGGTATAATTGACCTTGTGGCGTCATTCGATTCAATTTCAATAGTATTAATGCCTTAAGATAGATTTTCATTGTGTCATACTTCTCAAACTTGATTTTCAGCTTTCTTAAGAAAATATCATCTTCGTTGGGGGAAAAACCAATACATTAAATTAGTTTATGATTGTATGTTTATTCAAACATAATTACACTTTAAAAAGAAAAGGACATATGTGTCTTGAATGTATCTCAAATTATGTTAATTTTAAATGTTTATTCTACGATTACAAAATGTCAAAACGCTAATTCTAATGAGAGATTATTAAGGAAAATGGAAAATTGATGTTATAGTCAAGGTATATAAGCCCCGGATGACGAGATAAATATTGTAATTGATGTTTGCAGGTTGTAAAACTATCAACCTAGTATTGAAAATATAGAGAAAACTCTACTGAAATTTTAGTCGAATTTATATGTATATATATAAAAAAAACAAATTGGGGTTGTTACAATGTGTCTAATCTAGATCACGGCTAACCTAAGTTCACTCGAATTTTTTTTGTTCTTTTCTTAATTGAATATATGTTTTACCAATTTCATCATTTACTGTTAGTTTGATTGAGAATTGAATTTTATAATTTGTTTTGATTTGTTTTTTATGAGGTTATTATAGTTTCATAACTCGGGTTATAAGTATAGCTGATTAACTTGAGTTTATCTAAGTCGATTCAATATGCTATCATCTTAATATTTTCTTAAAAAAATATCATTTACTATGTCACCATCATAATATTTTAAAGCTATATCATCTAATATGTGTTAAATATTGAATTAATGACAAACATTTTTAAAAATAAAAATATATTAGCAATATTTAGATATTTTTTTTACATTAAATAAAAATCTAACTTGCAACATAGTATAAACCAATATTGTAGTTTCCACCTAACATTCATGGTGAATTCCAACTAAATACAACTAGCAACCAACAAAGCTGATATTTCAAGTAACATTTATTGATGCTATCAAAGACTCATAAACTTAAATCTAATTTTTAAAATTATTTTCCAACACTTTTTAAAATAAAAATCCAATTTATATTATATATTTTTTTACAATGAAATGATCTAATTTAAATATTTATAATTTTCATAGGATAATTTTTTAATGGTATTTTAACATATTTAATAATTAAATTATGCGGACCTTATCAGCTAGGCTAGGGATGCCTTGTTCCCTTATGGTAGCTAAATTAAATTTTATTGGTGATGCCAAACATTGTTTTTGCATTATTGATATACTAAACTTTAAAACGTGTGAAAAAAAAACATTGTACTTGTACTATGTATATAAAGTGTTTGCATTATAGATTACACTACATACATAAAGTGTTTGCACTATAGACTACATTGTAGATATTCAGGGGACCATGGGGGTGTTGTATTTTTTATTTTTTATTCCAAAAGTTATTGACACGTGTTGGGTCATGACATGACCACCTGACCTAAGGATCATGGGTATGGCATGGCTGCCAAACCAAAAATCCTAATTAAACAAAAAATTAATTAGAATTTTTATTTATGATACTTGTAGGATAATTTAAATTTTTTTATAAAAATATAAAAAACATTTATAAAAAATATTATTTGGGATACTTCAAGGGTAATTTAAATATTTTTTTATAACTAAAAAAAATTTATAAAAATAATTAATTAAGCATGGCCACCAGACCCAATGCTTTTTTATTAAAAAAATAAAAACAAATTATAAAAAATTAGAATTTCTATTTAAGATATTTTAAGGATAGTTTAAATTTGTTTTTATAAAAAATAGAAAACATTTATAAAAAAAAAACTTATTTAGGATAATTTAAGACTAGTTTAAATGATTTTTTATAAAAATAATAAAAATAATTAATTAGCATTTCTGTTTAGGATATTTTAAGGGTAATTTAAATGTTTTTTATTAAAAAAATAAAAAAAAATTAATTAGAATTTTTATTTAAAATACTTCAATGATAGTTTAAATATTTTTTTATAAAAAAATAAAAAAAAATTATAAAAAAATTAATTAGCATTTCGGTTTAAAATACTTCAAGGGTAGTTTAATTTTTTTATAACAAATAAAAACAATTTATAAAAATAATTAATTAGGCATGACTACTAGACCAAGACTTTTTTTATAAAACTATTAAAAAGAATTAATAAAAAATTTTAATTAGGATTTCTGTTTAGGATACTTAAAAAATAGTTTAAATTGTTTTTAGAAAAAATAAAAAACATTTATAAAAAATTATTTAGAATTATTTAAGGGTAGTTTAAATGGTTTTTTTATAAAAAATAAAAACAAATTATAAAATATATTATTAGTATTTCTGTTTAGAATACTTAAAGAGTAGTTTAAATATATATTTTTTAATAAAAAAAATTTATAAAAAATATTATTTAGGATACTTTAAGGATAGTTTTAATGTTTTCTTATAGAAAAATAAAAAATTGATAAAATTTTAAAAAATAATTAGGATTTCTTTTTAGGATATTTCAACAATTGTTTAAATATTTTTTTTACAATAAAAATATATATAAAAAATTAATTAGCATTTCGGTTTAGAATACTTCAAATGTAGTTTAAATGTTTTTTATAAAAAAAAATAAGTATAAAAATAATTATTTAGACAAGGCCGCCAGACTCAAGCTAGGTAGGTCTAGCATGGCTGCCAGATCCAAGCTAGTTGGGTTTGTCGCGAGACCCAAGTCTCTTGGGTCTGGCTTTGTCACCCATCTAAAACTTTTGGATCTAGCATGCTACCAGACCCAATTGTCTTAGGTCTGGCTTGGCTGCCACACCAAGAGGCTTGGATCTGGATTCGTCGCCAGACCAAAGTTTCTTAAGTCTGACATCACCGTCAAATTCAAAACATTTAAAATATTCTTTATACTTTTAATATTCTTTTTATATGTAAAAATAAAATTATTACTGACCTGCTGCGAATAGCGGGCTAGCATGCTAGTTTTTTTTAATATAAAACATATCAAAAATCTTTTTCAAAATAAATTCATTTCAAGCTTTAAATTATATTTTAATTAACATTTAAAAAATTAAAAATCATTTCAAAACTTCAAGATTTTTTTCACTCTTAAATTTTTTTTTATCGAATGAGTCGCCTTTTTTTTAACTTCAAATTTTTTTTTCGCTTCCCTTTTTGTTTTTTTAATTAATGAATATTTTATCTCTGTCTTTAATTGCTTAGTCTCAAGATTCAACAGGTTTTACAAGTATTGAACTGTTGAGACGTACCAATTGTGTTTTTTACTTGTCAGCATGCATTGTTTACTGTTGATGGACTGTACAAAACTTTTTATTTTTTTATTTGATCTTTAAATTTATTTTTTTTTATTTAGTCCTAATTGAAGTCCAGTCAATTTTAATTTTTTATAAAAGGATAGAATTGAAAAAAGAAAGATCCAAATGAAAAACACATCGAACATGGGTGGCGTGCAATGAGTTAAAAAATACATTTTGATCCTCAAACTTTGGAAATAACATAAATTATACAATTTGATACCTTAATATTTTTCAAATTCAATTTTGATATAAAAATTTATTTTTGTTTTTTTTTTTCCTCTAGTTGAGAGAGGAGAGAGAGAGATCGTTAAATTTCAGCAATAAAGAGAGAAACACATAGTTGACATCGATTTAAACTACTAAAACATATGATATTTGTATCAAATGGTTTCAATTGATGAGGGGAGTTCATATTAAGTTATTTTTTTACCTTTAAAGTTTGTAAAAAAAATAGATCTGAACTCAGGTTGATTTTTGATTTTTGATTAATTCTAATTTTTTAGACGGTTTTTAGGGTTTTTTTAAGCCATAAAAAAATTTATCACGATTCCTAAAATATTTTATAGGTATTTTGGGTAAAAACAATGGATTGAAAAATAAATTTTTAGATCAAAACAACTTAAATCCTGATTTTTTAGCACTATAGTAGCCGGAAACTAGATAAATCAAACTAGGCATCATCTAATATTTTTTTTCAAATAGATTTTGCAATAAAAAAATAGGTGCTCAGCCATGCAAGCCTTAATAATATAGGCCAAGTAGGCAGCAACGCCAGGCATTTACTTCTTCTTTTTTCTAATTTTTTTTAAAATTAATAATTTTTTATGGTTTTTTCTGTAAAATTTCTTAATTTATATTTAGATTAATATCTCTTATCTCTTTCATTTTGTTTAGAGATCATCTTCTAAATGATGATTATTTTTTTAGTTATATATTTAAATTTGAAGAGTTTTTCTAATTTATTTATATATTTTTTTTATTTTTTGTATGGATGAACTTTATTTTTAAAAATAAAAAAAATTATTTTCAAATAATATTTCTAATATGTGCAGTTTTGCGTGATGTTTTTTCTCCTTTTATTTTATTCAATCAATTTAATTTGTATCTCTATTTCTATTATCGTTTGCTTGAATAAAAAATTATTTTAATAAATATAACCGGATAAATTTTTTGTTTTTTAAAATTAAATATCTTGATCTACACTTGTGTCTCTTAATTTTTTTAAGTTTTATTTTTAAATATTGTTATGACTTTTTATTTATTTATTTATTAGAGGATGTGGTTTTTAATTTATTTGACTACATATATTTATAATCAAAAAATATTTAAACTAAATTTTTTAAATTATAAAAACGTTTTAAAAAAATCTATATATATAATTTTTTTTAAAAAAATAAAAGTTTTTAACCCACGGCAATACAGATAACATAATTAGTTAGATCCAAACTTGCTGCTGCTGCAGCAGCAGTAAATTACTTTTCTGTCTTTTCCAATGGAAATAAATAAATAGCAGTAGGGAAGGTTGCACATGACAACTTTCCCAACCACCAGAAGTCTTCCCTTCCAGAGAAAGAACGGTAGATGAAAAATTGAAATGGACTAAACAGCCTCGAAGAAACTTTACAAAGATGATTGATTCAAGTGTAAATTATATTTATACAGAGAGAGAGAGAGTCCTATGTATTAGTCTTAGCTCTGCTTTCTGTTTTGGTTTTGTGTAGATTCAGAATGAGCTGCTTGTATGAAATCAACAGGTGGTGGAGAAGCCACGTAAATCTGTGGACACTGTACTTACTGTTCCTAGGTCAGATGGTGTCTTTTGTGCTTGCAATGGGCAGCATCACTTCTTCTCTAGTAGCCAGTCTAGGTAACCTCTTCACTGCTGCTCTGCTGCTGTTCTTGTTAGCTTTACATATGATTTCAAGATATTGCATGTTGTGCGCATCTGGCTGCAGGTGTTGACGCGCCCCTTACACAATCATCCTTCAATTACTTGGCCTTAGCTTTGATTTATGGCAGCATATTGCTGTACAGGCGCCAAAAACTACAGGTACCTTGCTCTTCTTCCTTTTCTTCTGGGGGGAAGGAGGCTATGATTAACATGTTTGTGTTGGGATATTCTGCAGGTTTCTTGGTACTGGTATCTCCTTCTAGGCTTCGTTGATGTTCAAGGAAATTATCTTGGTAAGTAATGGTGGCTTATTTCTCTAATCTCTCTCTCCTTTCGCCCTGCATAATTAATCATGCTTGCATTTCATTAATGGTGGCTTATTTCTCTAAACTCTGTCTCCTTTCGCTCTGCATAATTAATCATGCTTGCATTTCATTCTGTGGGTGAACATCAACACACCTTCGAGATTAATGTTTAATTTAATACCAATTGCCTTTCAATCATTTTATTATCCTAAAGAAAAAGAATGACATGTGTTGTGGTTGATACCGAAGCTTGAGTGAGTGCTGGTTGCTGGTTAGAGTCATAGGTCTAAACCACATGGCCATTTTTGCTCTCGGAGACAATGTTTGTTTTTAGCAAAATGTTTTTAAAAAAGATTTAAATGTTTTTATTTTATTTTAGATTAATTTTTTTTAATATTTTTAGATTATTCTTGATATTAAATTTTTTTATCTATTATGAATTCAACTCGTCAATAAATCTTACTACTCGTCAATAAATCTTACTACCAAACATGACCTTACTAGCCCTACCTTCTGGCTTCTTCTCTTTAAGGCATCATTGGCAAAATCACATCTCATGATGGGTATTGGATACTAAAAAAAAACCCAGCCATACGCGGCGCGATAACAAAATGGGGATACCTTGTGGTTTTTTTTTCCTTGAATAATTGATATTTTAAAATAAATGTATTGTTAGATTTATATTTTAATTATGTATATTTAACTACACATGACAATATACTACTAGAATTTTTAGATTTATCGATAGAATTTCTTGTGAGTATTTATTTAGACTCGCAATCCATCTGCACGAAACCTATTGACAGACTCACGGATAGAAATAATCCGTTAGAAAAACTCTCGTCGGTAATTTGTAGTTTATCAGTGAGTCCGTTGATAGTAATTTTAAACAGTGGTAGTGATATATACAGTAATTTTTTTCCAACTCTCTATAATATATCAACGGACTAAGTCCATCGGTAATCTCGTTAGTAATAATTTAAAAATATATATATTTTTAAAAAATCTATTAAACAGAAATAGAAAATAATTAAAAAACAAATTAATATAAATTTAAACATTTATAAGTTCAAATGGAATCAATCTAGAATAAAGGTGTTGAAGGAGTAGGGTCTAGATTGTGGGTCGAATAAGGAGCACACATACCACTCATTTATGATCTCATCTTCAGTACCAATTGGCGGAGTTTGGTCATCTCACCATTGAGTCATTCACAATAAGTAGCAAGATGGATCGTTCGAGCTTGAACTCGCTGGTATAAAATCACCTCAAACTCTGGAGTTTGAGTGCTCAGAACCGATTGCGAGCATCCGACGTTGAAACACTATAAGTCGTCCGCAAGTCCTCAACCGTAATGTTAAAGAGACCATACACTTGATTTTTATCAGGTCCAACGAACGATCTTGCCTCCAACCACAAATCCGAATCGAGATTTATGTGGGTTGAAAGATCGTCACTGTATCTCTCCTTCAACCAAGTGTTATATGTATCCTGGAAAAACAAATTCAGCAAATTCAAAAAAATAATAACTTAAGAAAAAAAATGGTTGGAAACAACATACCACAAAGTGTTGAGCTCAGCTATTCACGAGTTGTTGCACCCTTTTTTGGCGATCATCAATTCGCACATGCATTTCCATAAAAAGCTCCATCATGATTGGTTCATGTTCAAGAACCATAACTAGCAAGAGAACATTGTTGTTAGTTAAATATATTTATAAAAAAACAACAAATAAAAAAATAGATGTAATTGTTTTGCATGTGAAGTGAACGGAATGAAGTTGTTGGTGTGTATGGTAACGGAACCTTGAACATGCCGATTCTGCTCTTTGTATCGGAGTGTGATCGTCACACAAAATGATCGGGCATCACATGCTGAATAGATTCTGCCCACACGGCATCCGAGATATACAGCAGTCTGAAATCCTTCCAAACCGTCACCTCCTTCTAGCTTGTAAGTTCTTTTTTCTCTGTACATTTTTTAGTTTTCTTTTTCATCTCATACCAAAAATCATGTAACTTATATGGTACAAATGAATTATCTATTAGTAAATGAATAATAAAATCAAATAAAAGGATTAAAAAAATTTATCTTGATTTCAATCTTACTTAGTTGTAGTGTGATTCTTCAAAACTCTAGACAAATAACTTGAATGGATTGAATTTGTCTATATATAACCTTAGACACATGTTCTTTGATTCCACTGAAAACTTAGGATTCACCCTATTAAAATGTTTACAGGCTTTGCCATTAAAAAGGTGCATCATCACTCCATCCACCGCATCATATGAATGATGTTATGTCATGTGCTTAGTAATTTTTGGTGACATGAATAACTTTTACAATCTAAGTGTGATTGGGAAGTATCTAAGTTTTATATGTGGGACAAGAGTCCTTCCCATGCCAGTTCTGGGTTATAACAAGCATGCCCACACGTTTTGTACCTGATCAACTCTGTATTTTCAAGATAGTACAACATGCAAAAGTTTGGACGCATGTCAATTTTCTAGCATCCTAGGTCGAGGGGTTTCAACATGGATTTAGCAGCATAAAAGTTCACTTTCAGCCTATTCCCTTAAGGTAAAATGCTTTTCGCCCATTCAATAATTCTGCATAATCGGCCTCACTCAACATATGATTTGACTTGAAAGTGAACACCTGTGTAATGGTCAATAATTTACTATAATTTGTGCACTCATCTACTATTGGACACTCATGGTTCGTCTAAGTATTTTAAAAGATCAAAAAACCTTGTCGCATTTGCATTAGGTTCTTTATCTATTATTAGATATTGACCAGCATAACCCTGATTCATTCTCATCGCATCAATAATCATATTGCTATAAGGACTACTATTGTCATATACAACTTCATACACGTTGCTAGAACTAGAAGTTGACCCAACCATCATTTCTACCATGGTATCATGAGGAACATATGGTTTTCCATGTGCAAACCAACACGAGTATCTCTCCATGAACTTTGTTTTAAAGAAGATGTATCGTTACAACATCTGGATCGAGAAATTTTTTATTTTTGCACCTCTTACATAAACATTTAATATCGCCTCCACTAATATTTATCAGATTAGATAGTAAGTAATTAATAAAACCTTGAACTTCAATACAATAATTCATCATACGCAACTCTTCAGGTGAATCTCGATACATACATGAACGCTCGTCCATTACTTATGTCAAACCTATATAGAATATTGATGACAACATGAATTAATTAATTACGTAAACTAAATAAATAAAAGAACATTGGTTTAACTCAAACTTACTCAAACTATTTTAATAGTACAACTAATGCATTATCAATTATCTATATAAATTTTAATTTCTATACATTTACCAAAAATTTCAACTCGACAATAAAATTGACAAAATATAAAATGAACCCGTTAAACTAGCCATTATTTATTTCATCACAAAACATCTAATTCACAAATTCAAATTAAATTTCATCAATTTACAAACAAATACAATTTTATAAAATCTCAAACAAACCCTAACATGTACAAATCATATATTCATATAACAAATTTCAATGAGAAAAAGCTATAAAACAACACCCAAACAAAATACATATACTACAAAAATATGCAATAAAATTTAACATTTTAAAATTCAGTTCAAATAAAAAAAAATGGGTAGTTTTGCTTACGAATCGTCAATAAAATTTGAATCAAAACAGAGATGCTAACAAACTAAGTATTAAGGTGGCTGAATTTGTAGTGGGAGCCTGATTTATGATAAAATTAAGGGGGGTGTTGTTAGTTGAAGAGAAAAATAGAGGAAGAAATAAGAGATGAGAGGGGAGAGGGGAGAAGAGGGTCGTTAGTCAAGTCATAAATTAAATATTACAAACAGATTTAACCGATGAATTTATATTCGTCGGTAATTTTGTCTGTAAAAATAGCATGTCATTGTACTTCTTGGTTTTTTTTTTGTTTTTTGTTTTTCCTATTTAATTCTCTTGATATATACTGAAAGATTATTGCATCGGTGTTTACCGATGGATACTACGAGGGCATAATCAATCGAAAAAATCTACTACAATCTACCAACGGAAATACTTTATCGGTGTGTCCATTTGTATTTGCTAACTTTCTGGTAGTGATAATGGTTATATTCAATATTTATTTGTGCTTAACATTAATTTCTCTCATTGGATATTAACTTTGATATCAATTGTATTGTGGAAAATTATGTATTTCTTTCATATTAATAAAATCTCCAAACCCACACCAAAAACGATGGGGGGAAAAATCCTCTCCTGCCCCCTTCCTGCTTAATATAGAGCATGGACGGATGAGGTATAATTAGCCACTCCAAACTCATCTCACTGCTACTATTAAATTTATTTGAAGATTGAAATTTGCATTCTGAAAATAGAACTAAGTATTTTTTTATTTTTAAATAAAATCATTAGCTTCTTCTTGATTGATTTCTTTGATCATGCAGTTAACAAAGCATACCAGTTCTCATCAATAACTAGCGTGACATTATTGGACTGCTGGACAGTAGCATGGGTTATAGCTCTCACTTGGTTCTTTCTGGGAACTCGCTATACCTTATGGCAGCTGCTTGGTGCTGCCATCTGCGTATTAGGGCTTGGTTTAGTGCTCCTCTCCGATGCCGGGGTGGGTGGAGGAGGTGACATTATTTCCTTGTCTAGCAACTACTTAATTTTCCTTGTTCATTATATTTCTATGCTCATGATCACTGATCTTGTCCTTGCTTTATTTTGATTTCTTCTTGGGATTTATAACTCGCGTGTCTATAAATGGGAAGATTATAGATAATCATGGTCAAAACCCATTAAAAGTAAGATCTATCTACCTTGTTTCTTGAAAAAATAAGAAAGAATGATATATAGATCCTTGTAGATTTCTGAAGATCATGTCACCAGATCCATTTTTTAAAAAGAAATAATTAATTAATGATATATATTCATTTAAACATATTCACTGATCCGAATTAGTTTTTGAATAATATCAATCATTTTATCACACAAATTAACTCATTTTAGAGATACTTTGGGATGAACAAAATGGGCTTCCTTGACGCCTACATGGTGTGCGTGTATAAATAGTATAATTAAACATGTTACTGTGCATGTATTTACTCGCAAACTGGAGATAATTAGCATCTAAATGATCAATAAATACACTCTTTTCCTTGTTATTGCTGGGACACTTCTCTTATACTCAGTTTTTTTTATGTAAAAATACGTACTTATGAACGCAATATCATTTTTGCAAGCACATATTACAGGTGGTTCAAAGCCCGTTTTAGGTGATTTCCTTGTTATTACTGGGACAATTTTCTTCGCCTTGAGCAATGTTGGTGAGGTTAGTAATTAAATGCTGTTTGCAAGCAGATAATATGAATCTTATGAAGAAATTTAATTCTTCAACTAAAAGTTGAAACAATAAAATCTTAATATTTACGCATCTTTATCTTGTAAAATATTGTCATTTACCTAATTCTTCTATGAAATTAATGCCAGGAATTCTGCGTGAAGAAAAAAGGTCGTGTTGAAGTGGTGACAATGATCGGTGTTTATGGATTCCTAGTGAGTGCAGTTGAGTTGTATCCTTTTCAACAATAAATATATGCTGATAAAAATTAAGAAAATATTTGAATATATATGCTAGAGAATAATATAAATAAAACCTCATCTAATAACTTAAACTTTTGGGTTGAATTATTTTTTTGACGTGGTATCAGAGCTTTAATGACCAAGCGATCATGAGTTCGAATCTCATCATCCTTATTTATTTAATAAAAATTAAGCACAAGATAATGTGGGTTTGTATAAATTTCAAGTTCAAAGAGCTTTCACTTGAGGAAGTGTATTAGATAATAATATAAATCATATCTTGAAACCTTATATAATAGCTTAAGTTTTTGGATTGAATTGATTCTTTACCAATATATAAACACTGCTTAATAACCGAGCAGAAAGAGGCCGAGTTTCCACACGTAGAATCAGCTAACCCATTAACATGTTTATAAATTTCAGCTAGGTTACAGGTTCACTTGATTTTTTTTTGTAGAAAAAAATATGAAAAAACATCCAAGTAGTGTCCCTCTTCCTTGATTTTTATTTTGAATTTCAAAGATTTCGAATATAATTATAAGCTGGAGTGTATATATATAACGTACGTTATCTTCAATATTCCATAACTTCATTTTAGATCTATAGTGGAGCTAAAGAGTTTGGAAGCAGTCGCCTGGTCTAAAGATATTGTAAGTAATTTATATCTGTGCTAAGAGCTATAATTAAGAATGATCGATATAGACCTGGACATTTATATTTGTTTTGGTTTCAGGTATTTGCCATTGCTGGCTACACTCTATCCATGTTCTTATTCTATTCTCTCGCTCCCTTCGTTCTAAAGGTAAAATCTCCCTTAATTTGTTGTTTGTAAGTTTGCAAGTCCAAGAAGCTTTAGCTTTTACTCGAGGGAGATTACTAAAACTATAAAGTTATTTTTGAAGAATTAAGTTTTAAATTTCTGGATTAAATTGTTTTTTTAATCTTATTAATATAGATTTTCTAACTGGAAATCATGAATAACGGTAAAAAAAAAAAAATTATATTGAGAGTAGTGTATATCACAACCAGTCGAGAGAATATATTATAAATATAAAGTTATTTTTGAAAATGACTTAATAATTTAAATTTTTAGATTATATTAGTTTTTTAGTCTAATTAATATAAGTTTTCTAATTAGAAATCATCAATAACGGTTAAAAAATAAATTATATGCATGACCTCAAGTTCCATAATTAAATAGGTATTTGCTAAAATAAAATAATTTAAGGAATTAAGTTGGTACTCTGTTTGTTTTTATATTTTAAAGATATTTTTAAAAAAAGATTAAAATTTTTTTAGTTTTTTCTTTGCTTGAAATTACTATTTTTTTTTATGTTTTTAGATTATTTTGATACACTAATGTCAAAAATAATTTAAAAAAAATAAAAAAATATATATTATTTTGATACATTTCCGAGTAAAAAACACTTTAAAAAATAACTACAATTATATTTTTAAATACACCGAATCATTCCGAGATTTGAAGAATTGTTTTACAATTATCTTTAAAACACAAAGATATTATAGAAAACAGAAATCCATTCATGCATCTAGCATCGAGATATTGATAATAATGATAAAGTATTTATTGAAAATTTTTTGTGATGAAAATATAATATATACAGTTAAGTGGAGCCACAATGTTCAACCTGTCTATTCTCACAGCCGACATGTGGGCTGTCGTTTTCCGTGTCTTTTTCTACCACCAACAGGTAATAACTAAAATACAATTAATATATATATATATATATATATATATATATATATATTATTTTCTTTTAATAAATTTATGTATTTAACTAATCATGATGAATTAACTACTTTAATTGCAGGTTGATTGGTTGTACTTTCTTTCTTTTGCAATTGTAGCGATTGGATTAATCATTTACTCCTTAACGTATGTTCTCATCCTCTATTAATTACGCTTATAAGAATATTAATAATTTTAGCCACTTTTTTGTTTATTTTTTTTCTTCATCAATTTTAACTCTACAAGTGTAAATCACACACATAAACGGTTGTTTGTTTAAATAATTTCATGTTTATTTTTTAAAAATAAAATTTCGAGCTCAAATTTTATAAAAAAAATTAATTTTTTTAATAAATTAACTCGGTTTAACTGGATTAAATAAGATATAGTTTGCTTTTATATATATATATATATATATATATTCTTAGTATTCACCTTTGAAAACTAATGAATTTGTTGATTTATTTACTACAGAGAGGAGGGGGAGCGAGGTTCTTCGCCGGCTCCACCAGACGGGGATTCCAATGCAGAATACCAAGTGCTTCATGAAAATGCAGAAGTGGGGCTATGATGAAGACATTAAACGAGAAAAAAAATATGTGGTAAGGGCGAAGATGGTGGTTGGCAGGTTTTCTTGCCTGATATGACTTTTTGTTGTTACATGGATATTTAAGTGTATTATTTAGTGCTTTAAAAATAAAATTTAATCTTTATTGTCGTGCAAACTAATTCATAGATATAAATATAGATGTTAAACTAATTGATATTTATTTTTATTTTATTAAACTGTATCCTTACTCCCTTTTTTATTTTATTTTTTTTTATTAATATGGGTGTCCAAATCAGCTTGCGCGCACCTCAACTAATCTTACAGACCCTGAAGTTAACGATGATATAAACTTCCAGTGACCCTGAGAGGATTCGAACTCGTTATCATTGAGGAGCAAACTCAAAACCTGATCCTTAAGCTGCTTCTCATGTTTTTTTTTATTAATGTAGGTATTCGGGTCAACTTGCGTGCACTTCGACTAATTTTACGAGTTTTGAAGTTAATAACCATCAACTAATTTTAGAAGTTTTGAAGTTAATAAACATGTAAGTTTTTAACAACTTTAAAATTTATAATATTTAAAGTAGTAATTTTTAAAAATAAATTTATATCTGACTGTTAAATTATAATTTCTTATCTTTATTATAGTTGTTGGGACGTTAGCCTAACATGACAGAATAATAAATGCCTCGATAAGATGTTAGCCAACCCAACAACTTGGATCCTCCTTGGTTGTCGTTTTATATATATATATATATATAAAGGAACGAAGTAATGTGTTAAGATTTCGGATGATTTGAATTTACTCTATTTTTTTTTTCTTACGATTAAATTGATGTGATTAAATTTGATTTATTTAATTATTAAAAAAACCCAATTATTTAAAGTATGATTTAAATCTTGAACCTCTCTTATTAACTAAAAAGATTTTATCAATTCACCAAGATCAATATAACTAATTTAATTTAGTTTTAACATTATATATATAGTTTTAAATAATAGAAAATTGAATTTATTAAGGTAATTAATCAATTGGGTCAATTCATTAACCTAATAAGTTGAACCATAACCTTAAGGCTGAGTAAGATAAAAAAAAAAAAAAACTATTGTTTTTCGATGTATTAAGGAAAATATTTTATTATAAAGTAAATTATCTTTCTTTCATGGTTTTTAAATAATGATAATAAAATGAGAGGAATTGTAATATTTATAATGAAGATAATGGTGATGATGAGAATGATAATGTTTTATAATAATATTATTAAAATAATAATATAATAATAATAAAATTAGGAGTCGCTTTAGACATCAGTGTCTATGGGAACAACCTTTTTCTGCTCTTGGAAATGGGATTGTCCAAAATTTCTTAGCATTCCTAAAGCTAAATTGTTTTTTTTTTTTTCCATGACATTCATAAAGAAAGCTCAATTTAATTCCTCTCCGTTCCCAGTAATTTACGAGACTCCACTATAATTATAAAACTTAACAGATTAACTTATTTATCTAAAAGCATCATTTCATTTGAAAAAAAATAATCATCATTTTAGTAATTAAAAGAAAAATAGATTGACACTGCAATATTTAACAGTTTTATCGACAGAATTTTTCTGTCTGCATAAGACACGTATTCCGATAGTAATTAATTTACCAACGAAATACCGACGGAAATGCTCCGTCGGTGAATCTTTCATCGGTAATTTTTTGTTCGTCTGTAAATCCGTTGGTAATAAAAAAAAATTATTGCCGACGGATTTACCGGCAGAACAGACCCGTAAAAAAAAATTATTGGTTTCATTCTGTCAGTATATCCCTCAAAAAATATCATCAGTAATTCCGTCGGTAATTATTTAAAAACATTTTTAAAAAATCTGTTTTATAAAATAATTAAATTAATATAAATTAACACTCTATAATATACTTAAAATGCTAGGAAAAAAGAATAAGAAAATCAACTCAAACAATTTTGCAACAAAAAAATAAAACAAAAAAATAAATTCATATAAAAAAATTCATATAAAAAAAATGAAGTTGTAATTGCTAAAAATTTAAAAATCCTATAAATAAATCAACTAAAAATTTATCTCATATGAAAAAAAATCTCACAAAAACATTTATACAATTATTAAGAACAAAAACAATTAAAAATAAAAATAAAAAACAAATATAGTGAAAAAATCATGAAAAAAGCAGAAAAAATAAAAATCTTACCTTAATGTAGTTGCAAGTGAAGCTAAGAAGAGAAAAAAAAATTTCGTGAAACATATTAATTAAAAAAAACACTAAAAGGATAAAAGAAAAAAGAAGAAGAAGACATACCCAAGCATGGAGGAGAAGAGAAGGAGATGAGGAGAGGAGAGAAGAGAAAGAAATAGATATTGATGTTTTTTACATATAGTGAAAAAGAAGAAGAAGAAGAAGATAGGAATTTATTCCGTTGGTAAAAATGACACGTCATCATTTTTTTTGCTTTGTTTTAAAAAAAATTTCCAACTGTAATTCCCTCGGTATATACCAAGAGAATATTTCTGTCAGTAAAATCCCTCAGAAATTTACTGATAAAAATATTTTCTCGGTATTTCCATTTGTATTTATCAATTTTCTGGTAGTGTAAATTTGAGTTAGGTCAAACCTCGAACAAGCCCTATAACTATGGTCTTCACTTGATGGAAGAGGGAGTACTGCAATTCCGAGCACTTGTGAATACTTTTCTAATAACTCCTTCTTTTTATTTTTACATCAAAAACCATATTAATCAAATAGTTTAAATTGTAAAGGGGACTCTAAATCATGATTTATATTATTTTATAATATATTTTTTTTAAATAAAAATTATATTTATTCAAGTTTATAATACCTTATATTTAAGTTTTATCAAATAAAACAGGAGAGACGGGAATAGTTTGGATGGATTAGGATGTTAATTCTTAATTGGTAGACGAAAGAAAAATGATTTGGTAAGCATAATTAACCACCAACGATCATTGACTGACCAATAAGATTTTTATAAATTATTAAACATATTTAGGCTGTTAATGTTTTTATCATAAGAAATCCAATCATAGACTAACGAATAAAACTTTTATAAATTAAGTATGTTGACTTTTGAGCTCCTCGTGACGACGCACCAGCATGGCGTGTCCATCCAGCCATCCCCTCCCTGTGGATAGAAACCTCAAAGTTCTATGGCCCGTGGTCTTGGGCCACACACACCATCTCCACCGCTCATTTTATCCTTTGATTTCACATCACTACTCATTCTTTTATTTTTACCCTTTTCTCCTATTTGTCTCCTTCTACTATGTAAAAAAGATGGATTGAACTTCTCTAGTGTTTGAGAGGGTGTAACCTATTGAGAGCATAGTTTTGAAATTCGATCCAGTTTAGCTGGTCGATCTGGAACCTGGTTGATTCGGGGCTAGAATCGGGCTGGGTTGATAAAAAAATATAAAAAATCATGATCCAGTGTGACTCGGCCGACCCAACGGGTTGACCCAGCGACCCAATTGACCCAGTAAAATCCGGTTGCAACCCGTTGATTTTTGTTTTTTTACTAAAACGATACTGTTTTGAATTTTTTAAAAAATAAGGATTGACCCGGTCAAAGCCCGGAACCGAGCCTTGGACCGGGCCGGGTTTAAAAACTATGATTGAGAGTGTGAGTAGTTATTTTTTAGATAATTTTTTGTTTAGAAATATATTAAAATAATATCTTTATTTTATTTTTAAAAAAATATTTTTAAATCAGTATATTAAAATAATTTAAAAATATAAAAAAAAAACTTAAATTTAGTGAAACGTGACTACAAACCGTCTTATTACAAGAAAAGTCTATGATATTGCATTGAAGATTCAAAAATATATAAAGAAGATATCTTGTTTTCACCAACTCATAAAATGTTTCAAGAATAATAATAATTCCTAGCATTGAATAAGTAAAATGCAAAATACGTGGGGATTGACTCAAGGAAGATCCATGATAACAGCAACACCAAACATGGTGGGTGGATAAACGACTAAGAGAGTGTTTGGCAGTGTGGTAACGGTTGTTTTTTAAATAATTTTTCATGTTAAAATGTATGCTAATGATTTTTTTTATTTTTTAAAAATTATTTTTCACATCAGCACATTAAAACGATCCAAAACATACAAACTATTTTAAGAGAGTGTTTGGCAGTGTAGTAGCGGTTGCTTTTCGAATAATTTTTCGTGCCGAAATGCATGCCAATGATTTTTTGTTAAAAAAATTATTTTTGATATCAGTACATCAAAACGATCCAAAACATATAAATCATATTAAATTTTAATTAAAAAAATTAAATTTTTTAAAAACACGATTTGCACTGCGTTCTTAATCGCATTCTAAAAATCAACTTTCATTATAACAATAGCAAGTCCCTTAAGTCTTGCGTTGTCGTTTTGTATCAAAAAAGAACATAGTGAGCACCACCAAGCTCATTCACCGTATGTTTAGAGTGTGAGCAATTATTTTTTAAATAATTTTTTATTTAGAAATATATTAAAATAATATTTTTGTTTTATTTTTAAAAAAATATTTTTAAATCTTTAAAACATACAAAAACAAACTAATTTTAAAGAAAAAATATCAAAATTTAGTGATACGTGGTTACAAACCGTCTCATTACGAGAAAAGTCCATGATATTGCATTGAAGATTCAAAAATATATAAAGAAGATATCTTGTTTTCACCAACTCATAAACTATTTCAAGAATAATAATAATTCCTAGCATTGAATAAGTAAAATGCAAAATACGTGGAGATTGACTCAAGGAAGATCCATGATAACAGCAACACCAAACATGGCGGGTGGATAAACGATTAAGAGAGTGTTTGGCAGTGTGGTAATGGTTACTTTTCAAATAATTTTTCGTGCTAAAATATATGCTAATGATTTTTTTTTATTTTTTAAAAATTATTTTTCACATCAGCACATCAAAACGATCCAAAACATACAAACTATTTGAAGAGAGTGTTTGGCAGTGTAGTAGCGGTTGCTTTTCAAATAATTTTTCGTGCCAAAATGCATGCCAATGATTTTTTTTATTTTTAAAAAATTATTTTTGATATCAGTACATCAAAATAATCCAAAACATATAAATCATATTAAATTTTAATTAAAAAAATTAAAATTTTTAAAAACATGATTTAACCGCGTTCCCAATCACATTCTAAAAATCATTATAACAACAGCAAGTCCCTTGAGTCTTCCGTTATTGTTTTGTATCAAAAAAGAACATAGTGAGCACCACCAAGCTCATTCACCATGTGTTAAGATTTCAGATGTTTTGAATTTATTTACTCTTTATTTTTACTATGAAATCAAACCTAACAAGTTTACTTCAAAATCTAATATCTTACAATCCAACTTGGGTAGGATTTATAATTAAATTGGCGATGATATATAGTTTTGGGATAAAAAACTATTTTTTTTAGGATTAACAATACTAATAATACACTAGGCATAAGTGTTGATTTTGTGTTCGGATCAATAATTAGCTTCGTACAAAGGGGTATGCTTGTTTTTGTGGGAAAAATAATTTATTTTTCATCATTTAGATGTATCAAGAAAAATATTTTATTATAAAGTAAATTATCTCTCTTTCATGGTTTTTAAATAATGATAATAAAATAAAAAGAATAGCAATATTTATAATAAAAATAATGATGATAATGAAGGTGATATATATTTATGATGGTAGACTTATAATAATAATATTAATATTAATGGTAATAATAATGGCAAGACATCGGTGCTTATAGGAAGAACCTTGTCTGCTCTTGCTAGATGGAAATGTCCGAAATTTCTTAGCATTCCTAAAGCTCAATTATTTTTTATTTTTCTTTTTTCTTTTTTCCATGACATTTCCTAAAGAAAGCAAGACCACTCTACTAAATTTAATTCCTCTCTGTCCCCAGTAATTAATGAGACTCCACCGGAATTATAAAACTTTACTTATTTATCAAGAACTTAGAGTTTATTTGAAAATTCAGGTTAAGCTATGTTTCTAAAAAAATTAATTTTTTTTATTAAAAGTTAATTTTTTATATATTTTGAATCGTTTCAATACGCTGATCTCAAAAATAATTATATATTTTTTTAAATTATTTTTTATGTATTCAGATGATTTTGATGTACTAATATTAAAAATATTTTTTTAAAATAAAAAAAAAACTTTAAAAAGCCACCATTATTACATTCTCAACCTCCTCTAAGAGGTTATATCAGTCCCTTTCGTGGTGATTATTAATTAATAATTCTCACTATTTTTCTAAGGATTAACCACTTATAATTTAATCATTTCGTCTACTCTATGTTATTTATTTTTATTTTAAGAATATAAATTAAAAATATAAAAATTAGCAAGAAAAGAAAGCATTTTGAAATATTTAAATACAATGAAAACAGATAAAGTATTGTTCAATTATTTCTTAAATCTGTTTTGATAAAAAAAAAAAAAAAGAGGATTAAATTATAATTAAGCATGTTGAAACGAGCATGGATGGATAAACGACAAGCGACACTTCCTTGTCCTGTAAATGAGTCGTTGCAGACAGCGGTGTCTATAGGGACAGCCTTATATTCTCTTTGTAGATGGAAATGTCCAAGATTTTTCTACTGTTTATTTTTATGTTTTGAAAAAATTTAATTTTTTTATTTTAAAATAATACTTTTTAGTGTTTTCAAATTATTTTAATGTACTGATATTAAAAATAATTTTTAAAAAATAAACAAATATTATTTTAATACATCTCCAAGTAAAAAACACTTTGAAAAAACCACAACCGCACGCCCTTCCTAAAGCTCAATTGTTTTTTTTTTCCATGACATTTCATAAAGCAAGCAAGACCACTCTAGTAAGATAAAAATATATGGAATTTGAGTTTGGTCAAACATCGAACAGTCTTCACTCGATGAAAGAAAGTGTAGAGCAATTCCAAGCACTCATGAATGCTCATCTAAACACTTTTTTTTTTATTTTTGCTCCATATTATTAAAGAATCATTTCAATTAAATAATTTAAATTATTATGTAAAATCTCAAAACATGATTTAAATTATTTTTTAATACATCATTTTTCTCAAATGAGTATTAATTTTTTATCGAATAGAATATGATATGAGAGATGGGATTAGTTTGGATGGATTAGTATGCTAATTGCTTATTGGTATATCAAAAATTATTTGGTGAGCATAATTTACCATAAACATTATTAAACATATTTAGAATGTGAATCCTTTGATCTTATAAAATCCAATCATAGACTAACCAATAAAAGTTGACTTTTGAGCTCCTCGTGACGATGCACAAGCATGGCGTGTATATCCAACCATCTACTCCCTAAGGATCGGAAACAAAAGAAGTCACGATATCTCTCCGGTGCCTCGTGGTCTTGGGCCACACACACCATTTCCACCACTCATTTTATCCTTTGATCTTCACATCAATTCTTTTATTTTTACCCTTTTCTCCTATTGGCCTACTTCTACTATATAAAAAGATGGATTGAAGCATCGAGGCTTCTGGACCAGCGGTTTTGGCAGAGTTTTCCTGTCTCTATCTTCTAGGTTTAAGTTTTAGTGCGTGTATTTGTCACCCCTGCGATGTTTTATTTATCTATTGTGCTTGCAGGGTATTTAATGAGTCCGGGAATTAGTTATGGTACACGTAAAGTGGCTCGAATACCCTAATTATCAAAAAGAAAAAAAAATGGATTGAATATCTTATCATTTTTTTAAAAAAAAATCATCAACTCGTGTAGTGTTCGATGATTGTTTTTCCAGATAATTTTATTCAAAAATATATTTAAAAAATTATTTTTACATCAACACCGTAAAACAATTTAAAAACATAAAAAAACAAACTAATTTAAAACAAAAAAATTGAAATGAAGTGAAATTATGCTCCAAACAACCTCTTTTATAAGTTAGGAAGAGTCTATGATAGTGCATAGATTATATGTCCATTGAAGATTTTAAAATATATGAAGAAGATATATAGTTTTCAGTAATTCTTAGCGTTGAAAAAGGAAAATACAAAATACGTGGAGATTGACTGAAGCAAGATCCATGATAACAGCAACACCAAACATGGTGGATGGATAACGATAAACGACTAAGTTTACAATCCCGAGGCAACTGGCCTTGTCTTCATCAACTACTCTCTCTTTTAAGGAATTAAATTGATAAAATAGTATTTTTTTATAAATAGTGTAAATAAAGATGCTATTTTGAGGAGATAAATAGATAAAATAGCATTTTAAATAGATTTTTATATGGCTGTATTTAATTTATTTATTTAATTTTGTTGACCACTCTACGTTGTTAATTTTGGGGGGTTTTTTTAAGATATATAAGAATGGCATTCGGATGAAAGAAAGAAAAAGCATTTTATGATCTTGTTTAGCGCTGTCTTTGGAGCATGTAAAAGAAATAAAAAGTCAAAATAATATTTTAAAATTTTTGGCTTTCCATTTAGGAGGTGCTCCTAGGCAGTGTGTTTTCTTGTGTTTGTTCCCTGTCTGTCTCTCGATCAAGAAATGGCAAAAACAAAGGAGGCTGCCTTCATTGGCTCTATTGATCAAGGCACAAGCAGCACCAGATTCATCGTCTACGACCGTAACTCTCGCTGTGTTGGATCTCACCAGGTTGAGATCACCCAGCTCTATCCTCAAGCCGGGTACTCTAAATTATTTCCCTTTCTTTTCTTTTTCTTTTTCTTTTTCTTCATGATGATGATGATGATGATGATGATGATGGTGGTGGTGGTGTTGGTGGTTGTAGATGGGTGGAGCATGACCCAATGGAAATACTGGAGAGTGTGAAGGTGTGCATGGCAAAGGCAGTGGGTAATGCTTCGGCGGAGGGGCATAACGTGGACGCTGCTTTGAAGGCTATTGGTTTGACCAATCAGAGAGAAACTACTCTTGTGTGGAGCAAATCCACTGGTCGTCCCCTCTATAATGCCATTGTTTGGATGGATGTTCGCACCACTTCTGTTTGCAGGTTTCCTTTACTTCGCTTATCTTCCATTTTCACTCCAAAATTATTTCTTTTTTTTTTCCCCTATGACTGAGGATTTTCTTTATCAGAATTTCTTTATTGTTGCTTTGGTTTTGATATTACCCCCATTTGATTGATTGATATTGCTGGAAATTTGTGATACTAGAAGGTTTGACTTTTTTTTCTCTCTCTTTTTTTTTTTTCATCAAATCGTTGATCATTAGCTGTGTTTCCAAGATTTATTGTAAGGACCTAATGCATCCCTTTTGATTGATTTCTATTGCTGGAAATTTATGATACCAAAAGATTTTAGACTTTTTTTTTTAATATTTGATCATTTGCGGTGTTTCCAAGAATTACTGTAAGCATATTTTGAAGGGTTTTCTTTTAACAGGAGGCTGGAGAAAGAAATGCCTGGAGGAAGGACTCATTTCGTTGAGACATGCGGATTGCCAATTAGCACTTATTTCAGTGCCATGAAGCTAATCTGGTTGATGGAAAATGTGGATGCGGTTAAAGAGGGTATCAAGAAGAAAGATGCTTTGTTCGGAACGGTAGATTCTTGGTTGATCTGGAATTTAACTGGCGGAGTAAAGGGTGGCTTGCACGTGACTGATGTCTCTAATGCATCTCGAACTATGCTCATGAATCTGAAGACTCTTGATTGGGATAAACCTACATTAGAAACCCTGAAAATCCCAGCTGGAATTCTTCCAAAAATTATCAGTAATTCTGAGATTATTGGAAAGATCACAGAGGGATGGCCGCTTGTTGGTTTTCCAATTGCTGGATGTCTTGGTGACCAACACGCTGCGATGGTTGGGCAAGCTTGTAAAAAGGGTGAGGCTAAGAGCACTTATGGAACTGGTGCTTTCATACTTCGCAACACGGGTGCGGAGGTGGTACAGTCAACGCATGGGCTTCTAACCACCCTGGCATTTAAGCTTGGCTCAAAAGCGCCAGCAAACTATGCACTTGAAGGCTCAATTGCTATTGCTGGGGCTGCAGTTCAATGGCTCAGAGATAGTCTTGGAGTAATTAAAAGCGCAAGTGAAATCGAGGAACTGGCATCTCAGGTTGACACAACTGGTGGGGTTTATTTTGTTCCTGCCTTCAATGGATTGTTTGCTCCATGGTGGCGTGATGATGCTCGTGGGGTTTGTATTGGGATCACAAGGTTTACAACCAAGGCTCACATTGCTCGAGCTGTGCTTGAGAGCATGTGTTTTCAAGTGAAGGATGTGTTAGATTCAATGCATAAAGATGCCGCAGGTTCTGAGGAGGGAGAATTCTTGCTTAGAGTGGATGGTGGTGCTACTGTCAACAGCCTCTTGATGCAGATTCAGGTTTGAGCTTTAAAGCGTTCTTCTTATTACTGTATCAATCATATTTGCTCTTATTTACTGTTATGTAACAATTTTGGTTGCCCCTCGCAGGCTGACTTGCTAGGAAGCCCTGTGGTGAGACCAGCTGATATTGAGACAACAGCCCTCGGAGCAGCCTATGCTGCTGGTTTAGCTGTCGGGGTTTGGACAGAAGAAGAGATTTTCGCTTCTGGAGAAAAGTCCAAGTCTGACACCACTTTCCGTCCCAAACTAAATGAGGAGCTGAGGAAGAAGAAGGTGGATTCGTGGTTCAAAGCTGTTGAAAGGACTTTTGACTTGGCTGATCTTTCCATTTGACGCCTTTTATTAATTACGCTTCCATCCTATCTTTTCATTCGCTTTCGATCCTTATCTTGTCAAAAGCTTAATAATTTTAACCGACAGTTTAATCCTATCTGTAATTTCTATTATATGATCAATTTCTGTACGCTAAAATCAGCTGGCCATCCTGGAAATTATGGGGTTCAGCTGGTTGCCTGCAACTCTGTAACCTGTGCAAATCTGTATCCCCAAGGTTCATCATCCCTTGGGGTGTGTTTGGTAGTTCGGTAATGCATGGACAGCGTTTATCAGAGTACATTTTTAGTGTTTTTTTTATGGTTTCGAAATCAGTATGTCAAATTTGATGTTTTTTTCAACTCATACGCAAAAACACCTGTTCTTGCTCTACGTTCATATTGTTTTCTTGTGACTGGTGAAATCATATGTTTTGGATCTTTAAGAACTTGCACCGAGGCTGCCTGATAGTATGGTGCCATTCTCTGTACCCCTTCAATTCAATAGAATATGGGATGGAGAGCCAAACCCTAACAATGGAGTATAATGGCATGGAACGGAGGGCTTCAAGCTGTTTCTGTACAAGACAAGACATTAGTCTTACTTTTTTGCAGTGTTCTGAATTGCTGTAAACAAACAGGAGGAGGGATGATATCTGATGAAATCATACAGATGAAGTTGCCAAATCTGAGGACCTTTTTATTAATCAAACAAAATCTTTTAAGAGAAAAACTTTGCAATTTATACAAAGATTATTGGCACCTACAAAGTAAAGAACAGCTAAAATCAATAGACTCGAAATACAGGCTCTCTTCCACATCGTCCTCTAATCATTTCTACAGTGTTAGAGATGCAATTGCAAAGAGATTTTGTCCATAAAAAACAAGACAATGGAACACCACCGTTTTTCTGTCGTCTGCTTTGAGTTATTCACTCTTTCAAAGAACAGGTGCGCAGAGTGATTGCTGGTTGTACAACCCCGCAACCCCATTTGTGAACTGCTGTTTGTTTCTTCTCCGCTTTGTCACAACTATAAATCCTTCACCGTCACCGTGATTGTTTTTATTAGCATCTGGGGTTTTTGGCTGTTCACCGTCGCTGCTGGACTGAGTAACCAATTTTGTCTTCCCTTCATTTCCATAGAGGATTTTTATAATTGCACTGTCATTAGCTATTGCATCCGAAGAACTTTCTGAACTGTCAGACCTTTTACTGCCTAGAGTCTCGCTTCCACCATCAATATTATTCTGTACTGACTTCACAATGAAACTGAGCAATATCTGCCTTGCAAGTTCTGCCTTCTCGGTCTCAGAGGTGGTCCTTTTTGTAGAACAATCTTGAACTTCATTACCGGATTCCTTACCAAAGTCCTCCTCTTCCTCTCTTGCCTTGCTTGTCTCGAGCAAAGATTTCATCTCGGTTGAAATAGCAGAATCTCCATTTTCAGGATTTGTTTGCCAAGCTCTACTGGGAACAAACTCAGGTGCATGTGGGTTCATGCTTCTAGGTCGTGTTGCCAAATGAGTTCGGTATTTCAGCAAACCTTGTCTCATGTGGTAAGATTGAGCAGTTTTATAATACAGCGGAGATCTAGGCCCACGAGGAACTCTTGCAAGTGGAGGTGCCACTGGGACTACAAGCATTCCTTGACTAGCTGTCGCATCATATATGCTTGTTACAGAAACTGAGTTTAAAGGTTGAACCAGTGGGCACACTCCTGGATTGAATGGTTCAGCTGCAGCTGAAAGCTTACTTCCATTTTTCTCAATGAACTTTTCCTGATTAGAAGAAGAAATTTCCTCAACTTCAGGGCCAGATTTTTCGGGTTGAGTTTCACTTTCATGAGTTCCTTCTGCTTCATCAGGACCTGGTTTATTATCAATAACAGGGATATCATTGCTTTCCTCCTCCTTAAATGTCTCAGGTACAACGCCGCATATCTGAGTTTCAAGTTTTGCCCCGCTTGATTCTTCTACTATCTCCTGAGATGGCTTCAAAGCCATACCAGGGGGTGCCACAGCTACTTCTTTGTAAGAGAGCGATTTTGATGCCATAGCAGTGAGATTTGCCGGGGCAGAAAAAGGTTTGGAGCCAGTAGCTTTTGCATGCAGTTCAATTGATTGCTTCGCAGGTGACACCTCCATTGTAAGTGTCCTTGGAGTTTTTCTTTGTGCCGGGGAAATGATTTGACTCCTATAGCTTCTTTCTCTGTTACTCGAATATTCTGCAGTATTTATGTTTAGCTTTGCAAGAGCTGGTCGTCTACGGCCAGATTTCCTGCCAGCAGCTTTCCATGACCGTCCTTTTGGATTGGCTTCTAGCCATCCTTCATCTGAAGTTGTTTCTTCAACAACTTCCCCCGCAACTGTGGGCCTGTACTTGGTGATATCATCATTTTCCTCTGCTTCTTCATTATGAATCATATCCACCCCTTGTTCTTGAGTGTTGCCATCATCTGTCATAACCATTGCATTTCCCAAGCCATCTTTGACCATTACATCTTGATGGACTAGATAGGACTTATCACTAACCTGGAGTACCTGTGGATTTTAGATTAAAGGAAGATAGGGGTCATGTTCTCATAATATAGTAGATAAGTTAAATCAGATTTTGGAGAGCTGTCAGGTGTGGATGATACTTGTAATTCAGTAACATTCCAGAGGAACTTGAGATGTGACATTATGTTCAGAAGAAGCAGAAATATAACAATTTCAGGATTTCTCTGGCTTGTAAAACTATATGGAGAATGTTTACTATCTGAAAATGATGCAGATTAGAAAAATGTGTTTGTTTAAAACTTCTAATCAAACAACTTTGCATTATTAACTACCTTTGCACGACGCTGTTTCCTGAGTGCATCCCTTCCTCTAGAGTCTTGATCAGGACTAATGTAATCCAGGAGATCTGATACACTGCAGCAGAGAGTCACAGGCTTTGGTATCCCAACATATAAATGCAAATGAAGAAACAAGTAATGTGGAGAATACCATATCAATACCTAAGGTGACCTTTGCTTGCGATGGATGCATCTGGCTTTGGAGTTCCATTTCGTGCTGCTTCTTGCTGCTCTAGGGCTTTTGATTCAAAATATTCAAGCCATGCAGCAGCATCCTGCATTAAAAAACGCAGCACCTTGATGAGTTACAGACTTGCAGATATTAATGATGAGTTTCACAGATTGACAACAGAAAATTATATGCAACCAGCACTGACACAACAAAACAAAAAAAAAATTATGATTATGAACAAAGTTATCCAGATTCTAGACCCTTAAGATCTGGGCATGAATGCAGGAACTAGGCTGAACACTCCAAAATAATTGCAAAAATCCTAAAGATAGCTGAATCAAGGACTTCCAGGCATGCCCACACCGACCAATGGAAAACAAGTCTGTGTAAACAAATATCCTTCTACTTATTTATTTATTTTATTAGTATTGTTTATATATATTTTTACCATAAGGAAAGTCATGTAAATTAGATCACGACTACATATTTTCCATTACCTGAGTACGAAGATCCTCCGTTCCAAGTTTTGCCTGAAGTATCTTGAGTGTCGTTTGCTCATGTTGAACACTCAAGGAATATGCCTCCATCAGAGAAAGAGCAATGGCTATAGCATGGTAGCTTGCAGCTGTCTGTCAGGCCGAGAAAAGGAAGGTAAATAGAAGTGTTTATTCATTCTTATCCTTTTTCATAAGTAGATAAGTGCAAAATAAAAATGACAAGATTAGCATGCATGGTGTTATTTAGTGAGTGAAAAGAACCTGTATATGATCTGCCCCTAACAATCTTTGATTGCACTTCAGAGCTTCATGCAGGTATCTGAGAGCAACATGAACATTTCCCATACCCTCTTCCATCATAGCCACATTGATGTATGTTGCGGCGGTATTAGGGTGAGACAGACCACAAGCAAATTGAAGAAGGAATAAAGCCCGGTTCACATATCTGTTGAAATTTATCCAGTTCAATCAGAGACTCCAAGAAGTCCAACAACAGAACTACAGATTGTGCACATCACTTAATGAAATACATTTTGATCACACAGGTGAGGGGGCAGATTTCCATTAAAATTTTAAATTTACAGAAACTCTATTTTCATGGTAACAGTTAATTACATCAAACACGTGACGGGACAATTTCACCATAAATTTAGATTTGGCAAATCTCTGGTAGTTATGATATCGTTAATTTGGAATGACTATGTCAATAATGAAAGGTGAGCAAGTCAAAATGAGTTCTTAAGGTTATCACTTTGAACTTACTTCAAAGCTAACTCAACGTGTTGAAGACGATAATAAAACACAGAAAGATCACCATAGCTTTTCATTGTATCTGGATGATCAAGACCAAGTTCCCTCTCATTGATATCCAAAGCCTTTTGCTGGTATATAGTAGCCTAACAAATAAAAGCAACCAAAAAGTAGCTTTCTTTAGATTCATATAATATTTCAATAAGATACACAGAGATGCCAAAAAACTGTCTGATGTGGTTAAAGCTCACAATAATTTCATAGAAGTGAAAACATTTGAACTTTCTACTGAATTGCATGAATGCTTCAAAATTGAAGTACCAAACATGTTCATAAAAATCTAGCAAAACTCCAGCTGCTTCCGTGTTCAACTTCCCACCTTTTCAAATAACCATTCTATAGAAGTCGAGAATACCATTCGTGTGCAGTTCAACCAATTTGAAGCATCATTCTATTATATCTTTTTCAGTCACTCCTCTAATTATAGATATACCTTATCGTAAAGGAAACAAATCAAATCCCTAAAACCAAAGAAAATGCTAAAGAGAATATTAGTTACCTGATTAAAGTCTCCTGTGTGGTAGAGAACAACAGCTAGAAGACTGTAAGCACTGGCAGTAGTCCGATGATAGGGACCACATACAGCTATCATCTTTGCTAGAGCCTTGAATGGAAGCAGTACATATTTTGAGACGAAATGATGTCTAAATGAATAAAGGAATTCATATAGCATTAACATACAGATTCAATGGGATATTATTACCTTCGTTCCATAATTAACAGCATCCTCAAGCTTTCCTTTATCAAGAGCGACCTTTGACGACTCCAACAGAGTCCGTCCATCAGCTGAAGAGCATCCTACATTCTGTGAAGCATTGTGCATATATCAAATTTAGGTTGAAATTCTATGTGCTCAGAATTTTTGAGAGATTTATAACACAAATTCACACCTTACACACGGGAACTACACTGATAATGTGGCATTTCCTAAAGGGGTTTGAGCACTCCATGTCATAATCTCTTGGAACCAACTCCAATCCAACCTGGCAGGGGAATTTATTGTAAAAACCATGAGTGGGACACATGCAGCAGCCAACAGGAGTAAGAACAATCGGTACCTTATGGCAAAGTCCACGAAGAATTGAAAGCTTTCTCAAATGCTGAAATTCATCTTTCAGTGTCCAACCAAATCTCTGGGAAAGAAATGTTCGCAACCACTGCAATTTGAGAGCATGGTCATCCTTCATAGTTTGATCACTGCCTTCAACCCCGCAACTTCCAAGCAAGAAATTTAGGGATGAAGCTATGGCTGCAGACAAGTCTGATATATTGTTGATAGATGCAATAACCACTTTAAGTATGTGCTTGAAAGCTCGAGTAACCATCTCATGAACACAAAGTGATTGTATGTGAGGAAGCTTCTCTGCAAGTTCAACCTGATTGCAAGAAGTTTAGAATCAACAAAATCAAAACGACTTACTTAAGCATAAGACTGAAGAATTTTTCAAGGATATTACTGTGGCTTTTGCCCAAAACTTGCATCTACACAGAGAGAGAGAGAGAGAGAGAGAGAGAGAGAGAGAGAGAGATTTCTCACCACCCGTCCCAAAGAGCGCATCTGCAGTCCCCTAAAATGCATGAAGTCAGTCAGCGTGCGACCATCAACAGGCGAAAGTTCAAGGGAGCCAAAATCCGTTACCTAATAAAGTATATGATCTGGATTATAAACTGTTAAAACTCTAGTCAGCAAAGTAAGAAACTGCATAAATTAAATATTACCAGCTTAGGCAATGCAACTTCATCATAATATCTGTATGCTGTTTGAAGAAGCTCATCTGCTGACTGTTGCAAGAAAATACAGTTGGACCCAGAAATAACAATAAAGAAAACTTAGGTGATAATAAAGACAACATCAACAACAACAATGAAAATGACAAAACAAGTCAACCTTTAAATGAAGGCCAGTTCCAGATTCTTTCAGACGCAAGAAGGCTTCTTCAGAAACCAATCTCCTCAATTCACAACCAATGTTGGACTCATCATTGCTATGTTGTCCGGCATTAATTCCCATAGCTTGGCTGCACAGGCCAGATTCAATTTCTTCTCTATCATGTGTGGAAGTCACAGTAAGCTTCATATCCCTCTTCTTCAAAAATTTGAATTCCTTTCCAAGACCTTTCACAGCTTGTTCGTTCTCACTATTATCCTCAGGGCTTTTAGAATTGGTATCTTTTGAAGCTTCATGCTTTTGCAGATGTTGCAACCAACATGAGCCAAGTTCCCATCTAATAGACTTTTCTGAAGCAATTGGCTTCTCCTCTTGCTTGGTTAAACTCTCTTTAATTACTTTCCGAATAAGACATCTAGATGCTTCTAACTCTTCCAAAGTAGAGTGAGAAGACTGTCCTAGAGATGATTCAGCACTGCAACACTTGTGCAGCAGCACCCTTAAACTGCAAGAAGGTTTGGATAGCTTATCCCTTTAAGTCCATAGTGCATGATGAAAACATGTACATGAATCAAGAGTACTTGCTTTAAAAAATCTTGTACTCTCAGTATGCATTTAAATAATTTTAGATTTTAGTAAACGTAGAATTGACTCCTGAAATAAAGAAATAGCATGATTATCTTTTCTTTTAATGTCAACTTTCATAGTCTTTGAAAACAAGTTATTTTACTTGAAACTTATTTTTGTAATGTCTGACGAAAATTTTCAGATCTGATAAGGAAACCGAAGGATGGGACACTAAATAAATTTTTTTGACAAGTGAAGGACACATAATAGCCATTTGTTTCTTTCTTGATTGTCCTAGCAATTTACAGGGTCTAGTGCCATGTGCTAGAAGAAACTATATAAAAATTTTGGACAAGTGAAGGACACATAATAGCCATTTGTTTCTTTCTTGAATATCCTAGCAATTTACAGGGTCTAGTGCCATGTGCTAGAAGAATGGACACTTATATATCATGGAAATATTCACATATTAAAGGAAGAAAAGCTAACTCACTTTTGTAGTGTTATGTTTTCCTCATTCCTTAAGCAGGAGTTTAAAACATGCTCTTAAGAGATGTTTCAAGCTTTTGCTTTTATGTGTTTGCTTTGGTCATCAAATTAGGACTCGAAAGCAATCTGAGCATGCAGCTCTCCAATTGGATCCTGAGCAGCAAATATCATAAATCTAATTTGCTGTCCTTTCAACAGGGATCCTATGCGTGCACTTTTAAATATCTTTTACACGATAATCTACAGAAACAACACTAACACTTTGACTCTGAATACAAGCAACTCAAACAAGAGACTCATAACAGATAAGACCTGGGCTACCAGAATACGTTCCCATTAATTCCACAATTTCTGAGTATTAGCATGTGTATCCTATGTGCATCCAACAGGGCTCAATCTTCCAAACACTGATATTAGGTTGACTAGAGATCTAGCTTGTAGTTCAAACCTGTTAATATTAAGAGCATTAGCTCCTCCATCTGGTAGATCATCAATTTCAATAACTTGAGCATCAAACTTTTTCTTCTTCACATTGCCAACAACTTTCACTGTTGCAGTGTATCCACAAAGTCTTACAATGACAGTGCTCAATGAAGAGGTATCCTGCAGAAATTAAAGCTGTTGTTTTAGCAGTCTATATTCATGTACTTTTGAAATACAGAACAAATATAAACATATAACTTGCTTCTGCCATTCTAAATGAAGACATTAACCCAGTTGAGATGATCATTTGGTCATGCGCAACAAAGATTAATTGGCTGTACTAAAGGGGGGTCATGGAGTTTCAGTTTGGAAGCACTACAAGGAGGTGAAGCTAAAGAGGATGTCGATTCAGGAAGAAAACTTAATGCCACTTGGCATAATGTGACTGTGCAAAAATGCGGTAATGATGAACTTAGAATGGAAAGATGAGTCCTCATGCTGACAGTCGTGCAGCACAAATAGAAATGTGCAAGCAAGGAAGAGAGGAAGGGGAGGGGGAGATTGATAAGATCAGAAATGGAAGACAGCTTATTTCTAAGATGGAACCCAAAATTGTTATTGTCAGAGATGCTTTTCCATGGACACACATCCAATTTTGTAATAGCAGGTTGTCCTACAGAATGCATGTCAATGCGAGTAAATGAGGAATGATGGTGCTTTGAAGGGTGAAGAAGGAAACGAAGCTATACTTACATGAACAACTACACTCTCATCTGCGGTTACCCCTTTAAGCAAATTCCTTTGAGCAATTTCCTTAGCAGGGATACCAGATAAGTGATTGTCGTTGACTTTGACCACAGTCTTCAAGCTTGCATCTGCTGCATCACGTTCTACAACTATGGACAAGTCTCCTACACGATCTTCAAGCAAGAAAGAGCCTGAAATTGTATCTCTTGCTTGAAGATTGGAATCAATGACACCTTGTATTGCTCCAACAGCTTTAAAAATTGAAACATCAACAAATTGACTATGAAGCAAAAGGGCCTTCCGGTCTCGCACCACTCTCTCCTCCTCTGTCTTGCATGGTAGGCTAGCCAATATCGCGAAATCAGTGGCCCAAGGTCGAAGATCATATCCACCATATCTTCCTTGCCCCCCACCATTGCCACCCCAGCTCTCGTCTTCTACAGGAAGGGATGGAAAGTTTGATGGAGAGTCCGCAACAGATGGAGGAAGAAGCCATGTATTTGCGCGGAATCCGTAAGGAAGATTACCGAACTGGAAAGGAAGAAGCAAAAACATAAGATGTCACATATTTTTTGCCTTCAAAACAGTAATGATGTCTATGGCAAAAGTCTATATTATATTAAATGAGTATAAGAAGTTGACCTTATTATGCTCTACAAAAGCCTTCATAAGGGAATCATATGCCTGTAGTAACCACAGCAACACATCCATCAATTACAAACCGAAGGCAAATAGCAAGCCAATTGATTTCAAAACAAATGCAACAAAAGAGAATGGCTGGAACTTGGAAGAACGCAAACCAACATTGGCAAAAGCTCGGCTGAGATTTTGGAGAAGATCCACCACGGAATGGCTTTGGGAAAATTGCTTTCCCACTGCATAAAACCCTTTCACTGAAGCAACCACCTTTATTAGCTTTCCATTGCATATCTTAACCTGGAATATATCAATCACATCAATGCAGCTTCAGTTGCCATGACAAAGGATTGATAAGCCATAAGCTCATGAAAAGTTAAATTTCTATGCAAGTAATCTACATTTTTCGCACTCACGACATCTTTGGTATCATATAACGTAATGTAATGAGATGAGATGATTTATTATATTCATTTATTTAGTTGCAAAAAAATTAGTAATGAAGTGGAGTCTTTGATAATTATCTTATAGTGTGAATTTTAAAAGAATATTTTAGTCCCTAATTTATTTTTATTTACAAATTGGTCCGTATTTGAAAATTTTAGCCCATTGTAGATTCATCAATGTTATGCTTCTACCCTATAATTTAAAATTTTCTGCACTTTAAAAAAGTTTTAGCTTTGTCAGCCTTTACTATTAAATAACTAACAAAAATCTAACCTTTTTTCATATTTTTCATCACATTTCTTTCATTTTAATTCGCATATTACCTTGTAATATCATGCAAAAAAGCTTATTCCCTACTAAAAAACTAAATTCAAAAGGAAGATATTTAACGGCAGGGGTCATGTTGGAACGTTTTAGAAACTATAAGGATAACATTACAGAATTTCAAAACTTGAGGATAAAAGTGAAAATAAGGAAGACGATGAACCTGAAATTCAAAATAATCGCCCGGTCGTGACCTTTCCTCTCCATCCTTAACCTCACTGCATCGTCTCAAATCTGCAACATCATCAATAATATAAAATTAACAACTGATTAACACAAAAAAAAAGAGAGATAAAAAAGATAAGCCTAGGAAAATAAGCTAAAAATGCAATTAATTAATTACCGAGAATAGGAGGCGGGAGGTGAGAGAAGGAGAAGAAGTCATAGAACTCAGACAGCTTCGGCGTCGGGTGAATCGCCGCCATGTCCATACTCTCCGACATCGCCGCCGACACCAACGTCGTTTCGGATGCTGCATCGTCGTACAGAGGCGTTGCAGGAGTACTGGTCCGTGGAGACCTAGAACTATTAGACCGTTTGGATTGTGATATTGACTGTGAAGGTCGCCTGAATTTGTTGGAGAACCTGGTTGTGCAGGCTACGATGTCCAGCAGCCTCCGTACATGAGCTACGGCTTGCGACTCCTCTGTGTAGTCCTCTGCAATTACAAAAGCACAGTGGCAAGGTGTGTAAATTAACTCACAGTATCGGGTAATGTTTTAGTCATTTTCTTTTCTTTCACTCGCTGGACAAATTCAGATATAAAATTGTCAGATAATTATCTATTGTTTTTACTCAAATTAAACATTTTTAAGAATTCATTATCTAAATTCATGATGATATTCAAGTCTTTTTTGTTTCTGAGTAATTACTTTTTTTGTCTTCTAGTTAATTGTTCAGTTTTGTATGAGATTTGTCATTTGTCATTTTTTATTTTATTTCAATTACTTAATTGTTTTTTTCTAAAATTTTAAAAATTTATTGACTCAATTGGTTTAAATTACTTGCATTTTTTTTTTAATAATTGGAGAGCACTAGTTACACTAATAAATTATAATTTCTATACAAATTATTTTAGTTGCAAAACCATAACATGTGAAATTCTTGGTTTTTAAAAAAAATTAAAAAAGGAAAAAGGAAAATGGGAAGCATGTAACAACTTCTTCTTTTTTTGTCGTTGCCCTAATCTGTAATCTTGCTATCTTTTATGGAAAACTATAGTTTATTCCCTGTATATTCATTGATATTCTGATTTTTTTTTATTAATATGGTGTTCGAAGTAAAAAAATCTCGATTAATACCACATATCACAGATTCTAAAATTAATAATCATTATATTAGCAATTATAAATTTAAATTTGAAATCATTAAAAAAACAAACCCTTTAATCTTGAATTCTTACCACTAAATTAAATTATCTATGATATGATTTCAATTTTTATTTTTTGATTTTCTTAATACCAAATCTAATATTTGCAAAATTTCAATATAATTCTTTTTTAAGATTTAAATATAGAAAGACAAAGTGAATCTATAGGATGAAAATATAATTTTCTCTACTTTCTTTTTTAAAATTAATCATGAATCGGTAAACATGGGATTCAAACACAAAACCTCTATTTTCTCCTTATTTTGCAACAATCATTGAGCAAATGGAAATGATTTATATATTCTTAATTTGGAAAAACAAATTAAGCTAAATTCATCCGTGCATATAAAGTAAATAAAAATCATTAGAAGCTAACCGAAATTAAAGATATCTATTGAGATTTTGCAGCTTGCGTGTGTCTATATACACACACGCGCGCGTGATTATAGTTATTTTTAAAAATATTTTAATTTAAAAATATATAAAATAATATTTTTTTATTTTTTAAAAGTTATTTTTAACATGTAACCTGAAAATATCAAAAAAATTACTAATCTAGAGTAAAGAAAAAAAATTAAAAATTTTTTTTAAAATATTTTTAAAATAGTAAAACAAATCTTAAATTAATCTTTGTGTCCAAAAATTTTAAAAAAAAATTAAAAATGAAAACTTGAAGTTGATTATGTAACTAAGTCGTAAATTGACATGATAAATTATGTTTAAAAAAATAAAATTAAGTTTGTTTTTATATTTCAAAAATATTTTAAAAAAAATTAAATGTATTCAAATTAGTTTTTTTTTTTTTAATTTATTTTAATATAAGAATAACTTTTTAAAATTAAAAAATATTATTTTAATTTATTTTTAAATAAAAAATTATTTTAAAAATCAATCATCACTCTATTACACTCTTAAATCAAACCTACTCGGATTTAACACTTATGATCTAAAGATTATAAAGCATCAAAAGACCTTGAAGACAAGCATCCTCGCTAGTTGCTGGTATCACAGCAAGATCGTTTTCCCTTGAGTTTAATTACGGTTTACGACATGAGATTTTGTCAAGATCATGGACCCACCTCACGTGACAAGAGCTCAGTGCATGTCCCTACATTTCCTGCAACTTCTATGGTGACCTCTCCCTTGGGAGTCTCCAATGAGAGCTGAGAACTGTCTTTTTGTGTCGAAATTATTTTAATACAGTTTTTTGGGATGGGATGGAGAATACGACAATTAGAGCTCAGTGTTCCTTGCTCTTTTGGATGTATTTATTAAAAAAAAAAAAGTTGAAAATTCCTCTAAATTTTAATTTGTTTCGAAAAGAAAAAACAGAGAGAGAGAGAGGGAGAGGGAGGTGTTGTTTGGCAAGGAGCTTCACCTACCTTCGATGATTTTCAGCAGGCAGGGCTTCAAGGAGATGATTTCTACTCTGTCATGCAACCCATGCCCTTTCACCTAAAAAAAACAAAAAAAAAAAGGTTAAAAATAATATTACTAATAACTCTCTACACATGCTTTACAGAGGATAGAAATGGTAGAACAGAACACCTCGTGAGATAAAGAATAGTTTGTGAGATGACATGTTTCCACATTTGCAGCCAATAACTTCTTCACATCAAGTATCCTATCAGTGGAGATGCCCTTCAAGAGGAGCCCAGATAATCAATTTAGAGGGCTTAAAATATTCAAGAAATTAAATGATTAAAAAAACCAGGAGTAGTGGCACCACCTTGAGCACAACTTGCGATTCATATGGGGTGATTACGGTGACATCAACAACACTAGGAACAGCTGCAAATCAAGTTAATTTATAATAATAACATATATCAATGTCGGAATAATTAATTAAAAAAGAAAGAAAAAAACAGGTAGTATAATCACATTTCTCCTCCTTCCTTTTCCTCTCTGCTCTAGCTTTGTTTGATTTCCCCCTCCCTGACCTTGGCGCCATTGTTTCTCTTCTTCCTCTTCAACCAGAGGTGCGTGTTGTGCACTGGAAATAGGAGGAAAAAGATGAAGAAAAAACCTCTGTATGTGTAGGCAGCACACAATTTCAGATACCCTTTTTTTTTCCCAGAAAACAATGAACCTGATGGAGGTGTTGTTATCAGTGCTAAAGAAAACCCAAGAAAGGAAGCGTGTAGAGGAGAGGGAGAGAGAGCAAACTAGCTATATAAATTAAGAATATCCATTGATGACGAGTGAGGGGAGAGCAGGGAAAATCTGGTGAGATTAGGTAGCTTTTCAATGAAAAGAAAGGATAGGATAAGTGTTTTTGTTGGATTTTCCCTTTTGGAGATATGGAAGAAATCCTGACCTCTCCTTCCTGCTTAAACCTCTCTCTCTCTCTCTCTCTCTCTCTCTCTCTCTCGCTCTCTCTCTCTCTCTCTCTCTCTCTCTCTCTCTCTCTCTCTCTCTGTCTGTCTCCCCGTGGCTAGAGAGCGCGTTATTAAGGCCAGGAGAAACCCATGCACCAAGAGGGAAATAAATAAATAATAAATAATAAATCGGTGGGGGTCCAAATGAATCTGGCCGTTGTTTGTTGCCACGTGGCATGCTGCCGATCTGTTTTGTTTTATCAGATGTTGGGGCTCGCCTTCGGTTTTGCCTACAAGTTTGTGTCGTGTGATGGAGGACACGGCAGCGAGTGCTCGAGTGGCATGTGCTGTGAAGGAGATCCCATTGTGCCCGGAGAGAATTGGTTCTGCGAATAAGTTAATTATTGGTAAAAGGGTTCTGAGAATTTGTTCACGTTAAAAAAAAATTATAATTGAAAACATTATTGATAAACCTCAATTAATCAACTAAATTTATGACTTGAATTATAATAACATGTTAACAACATGAAAAAAAAAACCCATAAAAAATTATAATTTCAAATTCTCAATTAATTCAACGTTAAATAATAAAATAGAAAACAAAAATATCGAATTAAAATAAAAAAATAAAAGATTAAATTAACTCGAGTTAACCTATCAAATCTATAATTTAGATTATGCACTCGACACGATCTAATAACTTTTTATTTTGGAATTATGTTTTATTCAATTATACACCAATTAGATGCATGAGATTTTTTATATATACAAATAACAAAAAGGGGATTTTCAAAAAAAAAAACATGGGTAGCTCATAGGACTAAAAAAAATCCTATTTTAAAAAAAAACATTTGATAAAGAAGATTTTTTTACTACACCAAATAAAAAAACAGACTTTAAAATATTAAAAAAGAATTAAATAATATTTTTTAAGTTTAAGGGATTGAAAATACTATATTTATAAAACTCGTATTAGTATGACAGGTTGACCTCGTAATCCGGTTGATCCAGGGCCTAGATCAAGTTACGTTTAAAAAAAAAATAAAGGGAGTAATTGACATGGCATGACCCATTCAAAAGCCAAGGTTGATCTAGTTAAAGCCTAGTCTAAAACCTGTTGACTTTTAAAAAACACAAAACGATGTCATTTTGATCTTTTATTAAAAAAAAATGGAATTTTTCTCTTAGTTAACCCGCCTAGCTCATTGCTCATCCTGAGTCCTTGCCCTAAGTTAGGATTAATAACTATGAAGAACACATAAAAAAAAAAATATCAGGCCAGGCATAGGGGCCTACCCATATAAAGAGGCTTTTGTTCTCAAATAATAGAGGATAGATGATGCATCATGCATCATGCACCTTTATTTTTATTTTTATTTTTGAAAAGACAACACAGACTATGTACAATCTGCATAGAAGGACGATGTGTTGTCTATATATGCAAATGATATGTTGTTAGCTCAC
Source organism: Populus nigra (assembly GCF_951802175.1). Taxonomy (NCBI): domain Eukaryota; kingdom Viridiplantae; phylum Streptophyta; class Magnoliopsida; order Malpighiales; family Salicaceae; genus Populus; species Populus nigra. The sequence goes on from NC_084859.1 coordinate 3,505,620, forward strand.
GTAGACAACGCATTTTTAGAGCTTATAGATGACATGTCATCTATAAGCTAAGAATCTGGTGATTGAAGAGTCGTCAAAAAATCAGGGTAGTGGGTTTCAACCAAAAAAAAATTCAATCCTTGTTTGACTCAATAACACCTAAAAATAATATAAAAACCTAGATAAACTTGTTTATGTCTTCAAACAACCCAAAACTCAATCCAAAACAAAAAATCAACCTGAAACCCAAAAACTTTTCGACGTTAGATCTACTCATTCAAGTAATGTTAAGGTGAAATAACACCCAAGTTAAACTTCATTCATTGAATGAAACTCGTTGACATAATGATCGATCTTTTATGTGTCTGGAATCGGTGTTAACAATGACTTTCTCTCTCTACTATCAAATTTAGTGATCCTCTCTCTCTCCTCCCTCTAACTAGGGTAATGCAAACTTGGAGGGTAGGAACCCTAGAACCCATGATCAAGATTAAAAAAAACCTAAAAAAGGTAAAATCATATTCATATAAACCCAACCCAATTATTACTTTACCGAAAAATCAAGGTATAAGGATGAACACTACAAATATAGTTAATATTTGACAAGTTCTGAACATTTCAATGAAAAACTAAGAATATAAGTAACCTTGCTCATACAATATTATTATTCTGAAAAAAAAAATCCAAGCTAAATCATTTAACCCTTTAAATAGAGTATTTAAGTTTATAAAATAACCAAACCCTGATGGACTAATAAGGTGACAGACCTAATTAAAAATAACTCAAAGTTATAAATAACAAAACCCCAAAACTAAGTAAAATGACATGTTGCGATATATTTTCTTTGGAGAGAAAGAAGTTGTTAAACTTTCCTTGTAGAAAACTTAGATTATCAACTTAATACAATACTTGTAAAATTAAATTATTACCAACCTTTTGTGACCTTAAACAATTAGGAAAACTTTGCAAGTTAAACTCCCTAATTGTTTACTCTAATGTCTTTGGAAAAAAATGATAGTATTGTCGACTTTGATTTGCTATAAAATAAGGAATTCATATGAAGTAATTAATTCCAAACTGCCAATTAAGAAGCCTTGAAAAGTTAGGATTTCTTGCCAAATAAAGAAACCATTTGCTGTCAAAAATATTTTTCATATAAAATAAGGAGGTTGCCTTTTAAGAATTCTACAAACCATAAAGAAACTAACGTTATCGCCTCCCGCTTTGCTACCAAGCTTTGTCGCATGTTTAAGTTTAATAAAGACCTCATTCCTTTGTATGGATCATATTAATTAAAGTTTTTTCATCCTTTGTTAAAGTTTTGAAACTTAACTTGACCCAAATATTTTGAATTATCTCATTGAAGGTCGTTTTAATCTTCTTGGTTTTTGACCTTATAATTGACCCAATCTGAACTTCTAATGGATCTTTTGATGATGTTTATCGATTCTCATCATTTTCCCTCTCCTCAAAATGATTCGATCTCAAATCATTACCTACATTGAATAGAAAAGGATCAGAAATATTAAAAGTAGCATTAACACCATTCTCTCATAAAAGATCCACTTTATATGCATTATTGTTATTTCATTCAAGAACTTGGAATGAATCATCTCAATTCAAGTTGCAACTTAAATATCCCATTGGCTAGAAATCTTTCATTTCTCATACGCACCAAAACTCAATCACCTGGTTAAAAAGGAACACACATACGACCTTTGTTAGTTTTAGATGCATATTATTTATTTTTTTTCTATGTGTTGTCAAACACTCTCGTGGAGTGTCTTTATCTTATCATATATGTTTTCTTATTGTCATCAAAACTAATCATTTCATCAACAAGTAAAGGAATCAAATCCAAAGAGATTAGTGGATTAAAATCATAAACAATTGCAAATGGTGAATGATCTATAGTAAAATGCACACTCTTATTATATGTAAATTCAATAAATGACAAATAATCCTTCTAATTTTTCAGATTCTTTTAAATTATAGTACACAATAAAGCAATTAAAGTAATATTTACTATTTCTATTTGACCATTCATTTATAGATGGCAAATAATTGATAACAAAAATTTAGTTTTAAATTTTTCTCACAAAACCTTCTAAAAGTAGTTAAGAAACTTGACATCACAATAAAAAATAATACTCCTAGGAATCTTATAAAGTTGTACCATCTTTCTAGAGAATAAATTAGCAATGTTGATTGTATCATCAGTTTTATGACATGATATAAAATGTTTCATTATTGAAAAACCTATCTATAACCATAAAAATAAAATTTATACCATTTATTTACCCAGGTAAACCTAAAACAAAATCCATGAAAATATTGACTCAAGATTTCTTGGGTACATGTAAATGAGTACTGGACAACACTTCTTTTTTAGGCCAATAAAAGTGTTCATGCAAAACCTATAAAGTCTTCCTAACACCAAAGTGTTCATTAAACCACCCATATGAGCTTCATGTATGAGTAATTCATGTATAAAATTATCGGGCACATAAAGTTTATTTTTTCTAAATAAATAATCATCAAGTCTATCCATGAGTTGACTTATCACAAGCATTATACATGTTACCAAAATCATTATCATTGGTATACAAATATTTTATATACTCAAATCCTAATAATTTTGCATTTAAAGTAGAAAGAAGATCATACCTCCCAGATAATGCATCATCAACTACCTTATCTTTATTTTGCTTATACTTGATAATATATGTTACATGATTTGAAGTTTATGTTATTAAGATTGATTCATGATTGATTTTGGGTGTGTTGTTAGAAATAATGATTTATTAATTGATTTATTTAATTGATTTGTTATGGGTTAAGAAATTTGTTTAAAATTTTCTAAAAAATCTGGACAGAATGGTCTTGAAGTTGAAGATGATGGAATTGTATTTTGATCCTTGATTTATAAAAATTATAGTTTAGATGATGGAATTTTATTTTGATCCTTGATTTATAAAAATTATAGTTTAGTCCCTAAACTTTGAAAAATTAGAATTTGACCCCTAAAATGTATTTTGGAATTCTGGGCAGTATTCTTGTGAGGTCAAGGATAATGAATCTTATTTTGATAATTTATTTGGAATATTTCAATTTGGTCCCCTAATTTTGGGAATTTACAATTTAGTCCCTGAACTTTAAAACAATTATAGTTCGGTCCCTGGTATGTTTCTGGACAGAATTGAGGGTGGTTTATGGGTGAAATTTCAGTATGGTTATGTATTTACAATTTGGTTCTCCAATTTTTGTAAAATTACATTTTGGTCCTTGCTTTTGGAAAATTATCGTTTTAGTCCCAACATTTAGGAGACTGTACCTTTTCCTTTATGCATTGGAGTCTTTTATTTGTGTTATTTTGTTAGTATATTTTGTATATTTATTGTAGGTTCTCTTAACGATCCTCAATAAGATTTTCAAGTCTTTTATCTAATATTACTTTTAGTTCTATATTTTTCGAGTTAGCGGAATAATCTTTATATGCATGTAATATAAATAAATATGTATGTTGATTATATGATGAGTATGACCAGTTAATTTCTTAAATATTTATATATGTTGCTCTTTTTTTCCGAGTACTCATCTATTCTTGAATTTGCATTCGCATTCTGTTGAACTAAATTTTATTCGATATGATATACATTGCTTTGATAATTATATGAATATCTATTTTGTCTTGATATAGAACTTGTCAATAACTTTGTGCTAACGGAGAGTGGTTAGCTTATGTGCATATAATATTATGTATATCTAGTTGGTGAGAAAGACACCAATTTGTGGCAACCGATCCTCTTATAGTGATCACCTTCAGGTGTCATCTGGTCACCTTCGAGTGTCATCTGGTCACCTTCGAGTGTCATCTGATCTCTAACATGTACTTCACTGCTTTATGATAATATACTTAGTATGTATATGGATATCAAGATAAATCAACTTGCAAACTATTAATATCTAAAATGTATATTAAATGTTATTTTCTCACTAAATTAGTTGAACTCACCCCTCATTTTTAATATTATTTTAGATTCTTAGTTTCTGTTAGCAAGTGGACTTTGTTAAGTGTTCTTGCTTTTTCAGTTTTGATCGATATACCTTGCTTGTTTGGAAGACTTTCTTTTTAGTTTTAATTTGATGTCTTAAACGCTCTACTATTACCTTGTTTTAATTAAATTTGAATTTTGATAATTTAATGAGTATGATGGATTATTGTTTTTGTTTTAATTACTGATGAGAAGTTTTTAATTATCATTTAATTTCATTAGTTTTGAATAATATAATATTTTGAAAGATCATGAAATGCTGTAATTTTTTAAATAACTTGTTCTTTTGATATATTCATTCTGAGACTTAGCGTAGTTGTGGTATCCTATTGGCATCGCTTTTACATTGTCAATCATAGACTCGGGATTCGGGTTGTGACAATTATTATTGTTAATATCATCATCACCACCACCACCACCATGCCACTATTACTGTCATAATAAACTATTAATATTACCACTATTATTAACATTATTATCACTATTAGTAACATTATTACTCCTACTCCTACTCCTGACATTATTATCACTATTAGTAACATTATTATTCTTACTCCTACTCCTACTATTATTATTAAAATCACAATAATTAAAATTATTAGTATTATTACTACCACTATTGTTGTTGTTGTTGAAATAACAAAAATCACGAACTTGATTTGAATGATAAATTAAAAACCATAAGAAACTTTAGGAAAAAGGAAACAAATAAAAAATCAAAAGAAGAAGGACTATAATAAAATTAATTTTATTACTATTATTGAAAAAAATCATAAACTTGATTTTAAGGATAAAATTTTTAAAAATCAATGTTTATATATAATAAAATAAAGCTAGGATTACATGCATTAATAAAGATGTGTAGGATCACAAGTTAATTTTTAAAATAGTAGAAAAATAAAACAATATTGTAAATATGTTTCACTCTAATATGATTTTTTTAATCAATAAAAATAAAAGATGTTTTTAAGCAATAAAGAAATGAATCTTAAAATGTATAAACCAATAAACTGATAAAAAGATGTTAATGGCAATGAAATTTAAAAATTTAAAAATAATTATTTCCATAAAATTAAAAAATAAATAAGTATATATTTAAGACCAATTTTTCCTTTTGATGCATATATATATCTTGGAAAGCAGACGATGACATTAAAGCTCGGAAGCCAATACCTTATATACATGAAAAGCAGACGATGGTTACAAAGGAATGTTCAAAGGTATTGAAATTCAGATCTCAAAAATATGAAATCTCCAATTCTTTTACTGCTAAGAGTCCAAGAGATCCCTTCCGTTGCCAAAAATCAATTTACATCCCAATAAAAAGGATATATATGGGTTGTTTATTCTTATGCTTTTTTTTTAATCATTATTTCCACAATCTTTCTAAGGAGGGAAATTGAGGAATTTATAGTTATTTGGTTGATTAGTAATAATGAAAACAAATAAGAATAAAATGATGTTAGTAAACCAATTCTTTTGATAACTAAGAATTTTGAGAAGTTTTTTTAATAGAAAAGATAAATATTGATAATAAAAAAAACAATTTTTAATATATATATATATATATATATATATATATATATATTTCAATAGGTTGTGTTGTTCCCAAGTCCCATCAATGTAACCCAAATATATACAGTAATTAGATTTGGCATGGTTTAAGATTTGGATTATAGATTGAGCAGGTTGGTATGGTCAATCCAGGTCAATTAAGACAATATTTTTTCAATTTTTTTATTTTAAAAATGTTAAAATGATGTTATTTTACAAAAAACCAAAAAACAAAATAAAAATCAAACAAGATTTTGACCGGGTTATGGGTTGGCTCATAAGGTCGACCGGGTTAAACCAAATCAAATCCAAGTTGATTTCTCTTTGACATCAGCATGGGCCAAATAAAGAGTTAGTTGGTATCTGAATTCACCCAATGAACCATATTGGAGCTGCGTTTGTTTTCCGGAAAGTGATTTTTAAAAAATCACTTTCCAAACTTTTCTGTGTATGTTTGACATTAAGAAAGTTGATCAACGGAAAACACTTTCCGGTCAATAAAAAATTTAGCTTGGTTTCCAGGAAAGTGTTTTCCTTTTATTTTTAGGTGGAAAACACTTTCCGGAAGTTGTGAAAAATTTAGAAATGTCATATTATTTGCTAATTATATTAAATTTAGTCCTCAAACTTTTGATTGCTATATATATATTTCATCCCTTAAAATTTAATTTTTATATTAACTTTGGTTCTCATTTTTATAATTGTTATTTGCTTTTCCCTTATCATTTTTTAAATGAATTTTTTTATCTATCAAATTTGGTCCTTATTCTTTTGACTATTATTTATTTTATTTGAAATAATTTATAAAATATTAATTATTATTATTTTAATTCCTTCATCTTTCAATTTTTTTATTTTTTAGATTTATTATTATAGATTATTTTGATTATTATTTATTTTATTTGAGAAAATTTATGAAATTATATTTTTTTCAATTTCATTCTCATTCAACTTTTTAATTTGTCAGATTTGTTTCTCATTATTTTAATAAATTTGACAAAAAATAAAACATTAATAAGTTATTTTTCAATTCATTTTACATGACATAATCAAACACTGAAAATTATTTTCCAACTTATTTTTCTTTGCACTACCAAATATTAAAAAATAATTTACTTTTTAAAAATTTATTTTTTTAAAAAATATATTTTTCAGCAAACAAACGGTCGTAATAATTGTGAACCAATATGCTATTTATGTCGTTAGTTTTCTTCTAACCGTCCTATTTTGCTAACTTCTTCTTTTGACATGTTTTACTTAAAACAAAAACTATGGAATTAAAGGCTTCCGATTTAGGTGGACCAATAACTCATCTATGGGTGTTTTTGTTAAAATTTAAGTTTTGTTTTTATTTTAAATTATTTTTTTATGTTGTTGTATTATTTTTTAATATATTGATGTTAAAAATTATTTTTTAAAAAATAAAATAATATTTTAATATATTTTAAAATTAAAAAAACTACCGTATTCTGTTTCTTGGGAAAAAAAAAATTCAAACTTCCTAGCCTGATGTGGATGGTAGCATAGACTTATGCAGGAAATTAAATTTCTAGATTCTTCTGTAGGCAGAGAGGATTCTTTTAACACTTTTAAAAGAGACAGGAGTATGCCTCCATGTACTCCTCCATGTTCTACATACCGAAATGTATTTTAAAAAATACAGTAAAAATACATTGAATACTCTATAACTAAAAAATACGTGTATTTTAAATAATATGTTTTTTCCCATTATTTTTTTTAAAGAAAAAAATCATCAAATTTGAGATAAATACACAAGCTCTATAGAAATTTTTAAATCCAAAAAAAAAAGGAGAAAAATATCTATATCTGGGATTCAAGAAATTAATGATGAATTTACCCTCTCAATAATTAATTTCAAGAATGACTTTGAAATATTTTTCATATATAAACAGAAAACAAAATAAATGACGTAGGCAATGACACGTGGCATGTAGAGAAGGAGGCGAAGAGAAGCACCGGCCTGTCCACTCCGCTGATAATAACCTTCATTAACTAGACAAGTCCTCTTCTCTACTGGCCCGTCGCATTAGTTGGCTTAGCCTATACGACACCATTTTACGAGTGGGACCATGCTTGCCTCTCTCTTGTTGTTTGGCCTCCGATTTGTAAAAGAAACGTCAAGAAATTTGATTTAGGGGAAAGTTTGAAAACTTTTCCGTTTATTTTTGTTTTTTTAAGTGTTTTGTATTTTTAAATTTTTTTTAATATACTAGTATAAAAAATAAAAAATATTATTTTAATATATTTTTGTATGAAGTAATCAACACCTTTTTTGTTGTTTGGCTTCGGATTTGTAAAAGAAAGTGAAGAAATTTAATTAAGGGAAAGTTAGAAAAGTTTTTCAAAGAATTCATTTATTTTTGTATTTTAAAAAGATTTTTTTATTTTTTTATTTTAAATTAATTTTTTTATATTTTTAGATCGCTATAGTATGATGGTATTAAAAATAAATTTTTAAAAATAAAAAAAATATTATTTTAATATATTTTTAAGTAGAATATATTTTAAAAATTAATCGCTACATTATTATTATCGTAAAAAATCTGTAATTTCCAATCTACTTTACAAATATCTGCATTATTCAATTAATATGGGGGAATTAATCTAGACTGTAATCATAGTTTAAGCACACGAGGATCTTAACAAAATTAAGAATTAATTATTCACCTCTTGACTAAGCAACAAATGTTTAGGCCTATGAAAGCATGCTAGTGTCGGTCCTTGATCCAAGGTCACAGATAGAGACCACTAATATACTGTAAATCAAAACAATTAATTTATTAATATCGTTTTATTTTAAATTTCAATAGAATTTCTTAATTTAGTAGGGTAATTAATAATCATAATAACTATCAATGAAAATGATTAGCTGTAATCAATTTCAATTTTCTTAACTTAATAGGTTGATTAGTAATAATGGGATAAAAAAAGAATAAAATGATGTTAGCAAACCAATTGTTTTGATAACTAAGAATTATGAGAAGTTTTTTTTAATAGAAAACTGGATAAAGAAAAAAAATAAATAAAACAATTATATAAGAGGGGTTGTGTTCTTCCACTAATGTAACCCACAAACATATAATAATTAAATTTAGCATGGTCTAGGGTTTGGATCACAAGTTGATGAGTTAATCCAAATTAATTAAGAAAATATTTTTAAAATTTTTTAATTTTAAAAATACTAAAATGATGTTATTTTGTAAAAACAAAAAAGCAAATAATAATAATAAAAAAAACTTTAGAATTAAAGGTTTGCTTCGATTTAGTTGGACCAATAACTCATCTAGAAATGTATTTGGTAATATGGTTGGTTGTGCTTTTACTAAAATTTAATTTTCGGTTGGTCATGTTTTTACTAAAATTTAATTTTTTTTATTTTAATTTTTTATATTATTTTAATATACTAGTATTAAAAATAAATTTTAAAAATAAAAATAATATATTAATATATTTTCAAGTAAAAAATACTTTAAAAATACAATATCTGCTACAATCCTAAACACTATTTAAATTTTGCTGCCCGCCATGGAAACTATCATATTCTGTTTCTTGGGAAAAAAATTCAAACTTCCTAGCCTGCCGTGGATGGTAGCATGAACTTCTGCAGGATCTTTATATAAAATTAAATTTTATATAGAGATTTAGTGTTAAAAATAAATTTTAAAAAATAAAAAATATAACATTAGATTTGTAGAAGAAACGTGAAGAAATTTGATTAAGGGAAAGTTAAAAAAGTTTTTCGAGAATTTATTTATTTTTATTTTTAAAAAAATATAATTTTTTTTGTGTTTTTAAAATTATTTTGATATATTAATATCAAAAATAAATTTTTAAAAATATAAAATATTACTTCAATATATTTCTAAATAAAAAATATTTTAAAAAATAACCATCATAATATTACCGTAAAAAATCTGTAAATTCCAACTCCTCTACAAATATCTGCATTCAATCACTGTGGGGAATTAATCTAGAGTGTAATCATAGTTTAAGCACACGAGGATCTTAATAAAATTAAGAATTAATTATTCACCTGTTGACTAAGCAACACATGTTTAGGCCTCATATCTCTTGGAATTACAATAGCTCACACTATGCGACCTGATAGTGAAAGAAAATGGTGATTTTTTTATTATTATTTTTAATGTTGCTTTTTAAAATTTAATTTTTTTAATTAAAAATTAATTTTTTTTTGTCATAAATTGTTTTGATGTGCTGATTTTAAAAATAATTTTTTAAAAATAAAAAATATTATTTTGATGCATTTCAATATAAATTTTTTAAAAAAACAATTACAATTACAGTTCAGAAAAAAATTTAAAAAGCAAATTAAAAAAAAAAAGAGGCATGCATCACCATGAAAACATGCTAGTGTCGGTCCTTGATCCAAGATCACAAAGAGAGACTAATATATTGGAGGTGGTGATAATAAACAAAAATAAAATTATAAAAACACAATAAAGCAAATCAATATAATACAAGAATTTAAACTCAATAAACATAGCATATGCTGAAAATTATTTTCGTTTTACAAATAGATAGTATTTTAGAGGGATAATTATTAAAATCTCATCATAAGTTATATATATATATATATATATATATATATATATATATATATATATATATATATATATCTGTAAAACTTTAAAATACGAATTTCATACCAAAAAAATGTAAAATCTAACTTTGTGTTCATCCATTTAGGTTTTTCGATATATATATTTTTTAGTTTTGTAAATACAAAAAAAAAAAACTTTTCAATGGTTTGGATGGAAATTCTTTTATAAGATTTTACATTATTATGATTGGTTTAGAGGAAAACATTTTTCTAGCTAAAGATAATAAATTGCTTTTCTACTTGGAGCTATACAACGAAATTTTTCTACATTATTATTAAACTAAGTCAAGTTTAATAAGTCATCATGCTGACCTTTCGACTTTGATGCCGGACTTGGTTAAGTTCCAAAGCAAAATTTATTGGGCAGCCGACTTGGTAGGTGTGCTGTAAATAGATTGATTTGATAAAAACTTGATTTAATTTTTTTTAAAAAAATATTTTAGAAACAATATTGATTTAATGTTTTTATAATAAATTTTTTTAAAACCATGATCAAACCAGGTAAACCCTCCTAACTGGTATTTTATATCATGCCTCTAGTAGAATTTAATTATCTTTTACTTCATAGAAACCTTATCCCATGTGCAAATAAGTGAGGAAAGGCAACACTCTATAGTAGAGGTGCATGTGATTTTTTTCAAGCTTTAACGATAAATTTTTTTGATGTCGTTATAGAGGTGTATGTGATTTTTTTGATGTCGTTGAATTAGTCTTGATTAAAGACTTTCTTTTATAATGACACGTGATAATTATATAGATCTAATGTAGCTCATGTGATTCATTCTTCTTCTTCTTTCTTTTCTTTTTTTTTTTCCTTGATTTTTGTACCTGATTATTTCTATAGAAAACAAAAGTATGGATGACAATGGGTACCAACGAGTTGGATTTCTTGATATCCATATCTTATTTATTATACATTGGATAAAAAATTTAGATATTCATAAACTATTCATCAAGGTTCGGGTATTCAATGGCATTCATTATCTATTATTATTTATTAATCAATAAAAAAATAAAAATAGTTAATATATATATATATATATATATGTTTTATGTCAATATTAAGGTATTTATATATCATATTGTATTAAAAAAAATCTAAATATTCTATAAATATTTTTATATAATATAAAAATATATTTTAAGTTAGGTTCGGACAGATTTCGAGTTGGGTTTAATAATATTCATACCTTACTCATTATCTATTGGGTCCAAACAATACCTATCCATTCTTGTCGATATTTATCGAATTCAGATTAAATTATCATTCCTAACTAAAAGGCTGCATTGTTTTTTTTAATTTCAATTCTAGCTCTTTTATTTTCAATCATTTGAAAAAAAAATCAAATTATTTTTTATAAAAATAAATATCAATCCAATATTATGATATAATTTTTTTGAGACACGAGAACTCCATTCAATGTTAATCAAATCAAAGGACTAATTTAATAAAAAAACTCAAAGGAAAAAAAAAGCAAATAGTGAATGAATGGTAGAATAAGAGGGAGTTTGGGTTTGCGGTAGCTACTGCTTTTTTTGTCAACCTCAATAATACAGTGTTTGGTTATAAATAATAGTTGTGTTTTGATGCATGGGACCCACAAAATATGAGGTGCAACCGTAGGTTCAGTTGAAGCAATTTTTTCATGCTTTTTCCTGCTGTCTCTTTGTATAGTGGAGAGCAAACTCTCCACTGCTCACTTAATTAACAGTGGAGAGCAAACTCTTCACTGTTCACGTGAACAGTGGTGTCACTCTCCACTGTTCCGGCCGGTCCGGGTCCGGGTCAAAGTTAAATGCATTAAACCGAGGTCTGACTCAGTAAAAAAAAATTCATTTTTTTAATTGTGTTTTATTTGAAAAATTAGAAGGCAATCCCAATTTTATTCTTGCCGGGTCCGACCTGGTTAAAAAAAATTTTAATTTTAATTTAATTTTTGTGTTTTATTAAAAAAAATAGAAGTAGATTGCTTGATGACGTAGTATTTGTAGAATTTGATCTCCACCTCAATTTTATTCTTGATGATATATTACATGATGTTGTTGCGAGAAAATATAGTCCTTGTTGGATAGATTTCGTACGTTATGAAATTGCACATAATTTAATAGAACAATAAAAAATATTTGATATCAATATTATTTATTTCATGATATCATAACAGTAGTTAAATCGACAATATTTAAATTAAAAACCATCAATATTAATAAATATTTTATAACTTCAATTTGAAAAGCATTCTTTTAACCAAACACATTAAACTACTTTTTATTTAACCTCAATTTCAACCACAGTTTTAATCAAACATATATTTTTCCAAACCAACCTCAACTAAAAGTACTTTTTATAAAATAACTTTTTTTAAACCAGAACTAAATAGTAAAACACCTAGCTTTTTTTTTTTAGGTTTTTACTAATAATAGTACTAATGATTAATATTTTTTGGGTTGTGGGCTGACAATGGCGCCCCCATTTGCTCCCTTGGATCTCCGTCTAACTTAACATTCTCGCCACTACCTTTGATTAGGGTCATAACAAATGTTGTTTTATGGTATTTATAACCAAAATTTTGTTTTGTTTTTTCAATAATATCAATATCATTTAAAATTAAAATTTATATCCAAAATGAATGAAAAAAAAATCAGAAGTTAGTAGTCACATCATAAAAAAATTTAACAAAGCATGTCAATTGTGAATTTTTTTATCCATATTAACCGAGTACTATTTACTATTTATTATTTGATATAAAATAATAGTAATTTACACACATAAAAGTTAGTTTTGAATGAGTTTTTTTAAATAATTATTTTTTGAAAAACCTATTAATTCATATCAATATTAAAATAAAATAACTAAAAATATTTAAAAACTAATTCATGTTAGTATATCAAAACAATTTGAAAACAAGAGTTAGTTTTGAATCAAGTTTTGACTCAAGTTTCTTCAAATAATTATTAAAAAAAAACCTATAAATTCATATCAATATTAAAATAAAAAAACTAAAAAAATTTAAAAACCAATTCATGTCAGCATGTCAAAAACAATTTGAAAACACACATAATTTAAAGTAAAAATAATAAAAAAATTTAATTTTTTTAAAATATTTTTAAAATACAAAAACAAACAAACTCTAAATTAATATAAAGCTTTGGTGAATTTAAATCAATGATGAACTTCTTATTGCTTTGATCTTAAATAATTGTTTGAGAATGTGGTTAAAATTAAATTTTAAATTTTTTTATATTTTTGAATTGTTTTGATGTTAAAAATAAAATTTTAAAATAAAAATAAAATTATTTTAATATATTTTTAAATAAAAAATATTTTAAAAAATAATAATTATTATACTTATAAATACTAAAAAAAAATGGGTTTAAGAAAAACAACGAGCTGAAGAGGGGAAGAATTTTTGATTTAATCGATAAAATTCGAGGGTTTTGATTGAAAATAAAAAAAGATGAAAAGAGAGAAAGGAAGGGAGAGAAGGGAAAAAAACTGAAAAAGAACGAATTTATTATAATTGTTTTTAGTTATTTTATCTAATTTATGAAATACAAAGTGTAATTTATTTTTTAAAATCAAATTATAATAGCTCCATGTAATTAATCCATTGTTTTTTCATGAGTGAGAGAGTTGTGCTCCAATAATACCTAATAAATTTTCATCCATCTATAATCCGAGAAAAAGTCTGTCCACTAAAAAAAAAAGAAGAAAAAGGAGTAAAAGCCATCTTCTCGATTCTCATCCAACATCGAAAAGACCGAGCAAAGAGAAGAATGCCAGAGCTACCGGAGGTAGAGGCGGCGAGAAGGGCGATAGAGGAACATTGCATAGGGAAGAAGATAAAGAAGGCCATCATTGCCGACGACAGTAAAGTCATCGATGGAGTCTCTCCTCCTGATTTTGTGGCAGCGCTTGTTGGAAAAACTATTGTCTCTGCTCTTAGAAAGGGAAAGAACTTGTGGCTCCAACTCGACTCCCCTCCCTTCCCTTCCTTTCAGTTTGGTAATATACTACGTTCTTTTTACTGGGTTTCTGATTTCATGCACTTTAAAGCTGATTTCTTGAGAGCTTTTGTGACATGAGTTTTCTTTACTTGCTGTTTCTTAGGGTTTTAGGAAAGTGGGTTTATTTTATATTTTAGTTATTTTAACAAAGTTTTTATTTGATATTTATGTGTGTAAACGATGCAAAGATATGTTTTTGTTTATATGTTCTCATTCCTTGAAAACCATAACAATTTCAAGTAAAAAGATTATGATTACCATTTCTTTGTTTTTCATAATCCCATTGCTTTGCTTACTAAACATAAAGGATCACATTTCAGGGATGGCTGGTGCTGTATATATTAAAGGAGTTGCGGTTACCAAATATAAAAGGCGAGTTGTGTTCTGTAATATGCACATGCAACACTCCTAGCTTGCTGAGATAACTTATTTCTTGTGTTTTCGTCTTGTACAAATGATCTTTCGGTGTTGATTATATTAGAGAATTGCGTGCAGGTCTGCAGTAAATGACTCTGATGAGTGGCCTTCCAAATATTCAAAGTTTTTTGTCCAGGTATGAATCACTACGCTATATGTTTTAATAAAGTTTCCATTTCCATGCAAGTGTTTTATTGAATAAATAATTCATAATTCTGGCATGATCCATTTGGTTATTGGTTTTGGAGTTCTATTGACTGTGGAATTGCAAACAAGTCTCTCAATTTATTCACTAACAGGGCAAGAAAAATCCAAAAGATTTCTAATTTGAACTTTTGGAATGAAGAGTTAGGGTTTCAAGTTAGAACATGGAAGTTCTATAAAATTATGAAAGTATGCGTATTGTTTAGAAACTTGCAAAGTTACAAGAGGTTTTTATGACACTTAGAAATTTTTGTATCTGTGATGAGGGCTCCTGCATTGAGTACTTTTTCTACCAGTTAATCAACATGCAACACTCTTTCTGCAGCTAGATGATGGTCTGGAGCTTTCTTTCACTGACAAGAGGCGATTTGCTAAAGTCCGCTTGCTTGAAGATGTACACAAATACCATTTGTTATTCTGGATGAACTTTTCAAATTTATGTACTTTGGTAGGTATTTTGTAATTGTTCATAACAATATTCTTTTCTTCTTTCCTTGGTGCAGCCAGCTTCTAAGCCCCCGATATCTGAGTTGGGCCCCGATGCATTATTGGAGCCGATGACAGTTGATGAACTTCATGGATCCCTAAGCAAGAAGAAAGTTGCAATTAAGGCTCTATTACTTGATCAGGTTAAAATTTATGTTGATTTGCTGTACTATTTCTAAGATAGCGTAAGAGACATAAAGGTGTAAATAAGCAAGTGGGGCATGGAGAGTGATTTAGGGGTAACTATTGGTCAAATGTTTCAAAATGCATGGCTGACAATCCCCTTTCATTTTTATTTTTGAAAATAATGAGTAACAAAGACAAGTAGTACTCATGGCATGTTTTACTTAATGATATTCAAAAGGTCGGTGTGACCATTTAAGTGAAAGATGGCTCAAGATTAATAAGAAGCAATATTAGTGAAGAGAAAGGCTTTTCAACCACATTTAGCCCATCAAAAGTGGCAGTCATAATCTGATTGGTGTAGCCAATGCCAATAAGATTGGATATGGTTTTATGCTGACATTATGGTGGATGGTAGTTATCTCAGCTCCTGGCCTCTTGCAAATGGTAATTATCTCAGCTCCTGGCCTCGTGCTAAATTCTTAAAGGACATGCCCAGGTTTCATAAGCTAAAAGACTAGGAAATCAAAACATCCTGATCCTGTACTATTGTTCCTCCTACAGTTTAAGGAACACTTAATCGCTAGAAAACAATATGGTTGGCAAAGTAGTGCTCAATAATAATTGTTTAACAACTGCTAGGATTAATCACATGCCTAGAATGATTGACAAGTTCTTTTACCCCAAAGAGGTTTTAAAGTCTCCTCCCATCATTACTTGTTATAGTTTTGGAGATGTAAATGGTCATGAAATGGTCAATATGATGATTTGTTATAACAGAGTGCCTTTACAAGCTTTTTTTAAATGATTATTTTTAGCTCTAAACTGCTGACATGGTTATAGTATTTCTGCATACGACTGTTCTTTCAAATGTACATTTCAACACAAAATGAAACGTTTGTTTTAAAATTCTTTGTTAAATAATCAATCTAATTGTGTTTAATTTTTGCAGAGTTTTGTATCTGGAATTGGTAACTGGATTGCAGATGAAGTGCTATACCAAGTTAGTGTACCTCACTTTAACATGGGTACCAAATTACAGTTTGATTCAATTGTGTTTTGATTGAAGCACCATATCGTAGTCAATTATCAAGCTTTTAACTTGGATACATGCATGATTGTTTTTTCTTAATTTGATGATGACAAACCCTAGGCTCAGAGAATTCATAGTGTTGCTTTTTTAGCTTTTATTTGTCATATTATTCAGAAAATTAATAAAGTGTTCTCGTTTTCATGAATCAAAAGAATTTTGGAATTGTTTTCAAAAGATGAATTTTTGCAAACTGATGATTGTTTAATTGGATGAGTGCATGCAGCTAAAATGTAAGTATAATGTATTCATTCTTAAGAAGTAGAGGGATAGCAATTGAGGGCCTGCTTAAAATTGTTTATTTTTGTTGCTGAAGACCAACTGGCAATCTAGCTAGGAGTGCTTGGCTCAAGTTAAATGTAGTGTAAAATGGGCTTTAACAGAAAGAACACAATGGCCTATATTATAATAGAGAATATTAGGCTTCTTCTGCTGGCCCTATTTGTTTCTGGGGATCTGTAGTTACTGTATTTACTTGACATTCAACAATATCTTGATTTGATGACCTGGCTGACTTTCCTTGTATCTCCTGCCTGATGTGGACTTTGATGATTGTTATTTTTCATGCACAGGCTAGAATTCATCCACTGCAGATTGCTTCCAGCTTATCCAGAGAAAGTTCTGCAACTTTACACAATTGCATCAAGGAGGTAGGAAATCTGTTTTGATTTGCAACTCTTGTAAGCAACCACTTAAACCTGATTTGTTAAACATGCAATTTTCATGGAGAAGTAGATAAAAACATGTGTAGGTTGTTCAGTATGCGGTTGAAGTTGATGCTGATTGCGACCGCTTTCCTCTTGAATGGTTGTTTCATTTTCGATGGGGAAAGAAACCTGGAAAAGTTAATGGTAAGATACTTTTGATATATAGTAATCCTTTTGATAAAAAAAAAAAATTCTTTTTACAGGTGATTGAAAAAGCAGTAGAAGTTGGGGCAGATAGTAGTCAGTTCCCAAACAGTTGGATTTTTCATTCTAGGGAAAAGAAGTCTAAGAAGACTTTCATTGATGGTTTGCTTCCCTACCCTCCATATTATTTCTTGTAGCATGACATTTAGTTGATTGTTGCCCCCCTTCTAACAGTGGCTTCTTTTTTTCTATCCCATCATACACATATCACTACCTGCTGTTAGTGCGTGCCAAAGATATGAAGATAGAAGTGACTTGGTTGAAGAGTTAAAATAACTTTTAGATCTGACATCCTGACTTCCAGTCCCTTTTGTTTTGATTCACAAAGGCCTGCCTATCCTTTTCTTAAGTTGTTTTAGTTTCCTTCACACGAACATTGATAAAACTTCTTCATTGTGGCAGGGAAGGAGATTGATTTTATTGTTGCTGGTGGTAGGGTATGTCTTTTAAAAGCGAGCTTATGATATTTCTTTATTTGCTCTACTAAGCAGATGAATATGAGTGTCCATATTATCATGTGCATGCGCACTTTAACCATTGAAAAAAATACGTAGTTGATTTTTATGGGCTTGTATTCTGGGTTTTAGACAACAGCCTATGTACCGGGGTTACAGAAGCTAAATGGAAACCAAGCTGGGAAAGCAGTGGGAAAACCAAAAGCAAGAACTTCAAAGAAAAAAAGAGATGGGGATGATGATGACAATGACAATAATGAAGATGGTGGCAGTGAACCAGCTACCGAGGAAGAAAAAATTGCAAGAAAGGCCAAATCAAAGAGAGAGTTGAGGCCTAAAAGTCCCGGGAAAAAGCCTTTAGCAAAAAGAAAATCCAAAGCAAGTGATACTGACAGTGAAGAAGATGAGGTTGCTGCCACTGCTGACGACGACGACGACGACCACGACCACGGCGGCGATCAGAAGAAAAAACCTAGAAGAGTGACCAGTAGAAAACAAGTCATGGTAGGTAAAGCACCCAAGAAATTGGTTAACAATCAAAATACTAACAAACCAAGGAAGAAAGTGAAGTAGATTGCTGTTGTGAGGTATCACATGGTGCTGCCGAAGCCTGAGCCCTAATTTTGGAAGTATGGAAAGGTGGTAGGGCATCTAGTTTTTGCTTGTATTGACAGTGAAACGAATTTGTCTGTCTTGTTCAAGTTACTGTCTTTCTGCTAATGCCAGCGGCTTCTATTAATCGTACAACCAGGGCTCTCTGCCTCTGGAAGATGTAAATCTTATTTGAATGGATTAAATGAAAGAATTTCTAAATTAGCAAACAAATTTGTGATTTTAAGAAATGCCTGCTCTCGAAAAAAAACAAAGAGAGGAAAAAGAGACAAATTTAGCAACCACCACAACAACTCAGTTACCTTGAAGGGATTGTTTTTTAAATATTTTTAATTTAAAAATATATTAAAATAATATATATATTTTTTATTTTTTAAAACTATATTAGTTACCTAGGAAAAAATTATGATTATGCTGGGTGTTAACCAGCAAAAGCATGCTAGGCAGGCAGGGTGAGGCACCGCAATATATTATTTTTATGTGAAGTAATACTTAATGCATACACCTCTATAGTAGATTATCACTAATTATAAATAATTACTAGCTTTGATACCCGCGCGATGCCGCGGGTTATTTTTTTTTGCATAAAAAATATTAAAAAAATAAAAATTTAAAAATCTTGGGTTTTTCTGCAAAGTTATACCCAAGAATCTTGGGTTTGGCTGCAACACCTGACCTAAAAGTAATATTTATAATATTAATAATAAAATTAAACTTGCATGACCCAAGTTTAAGTGAGTCTGGCTGTAACACTGGACCCAAGAATACTGGATGTGGGTCTGGCTATAAGATCGTGTCATAAAAGTGTGATAATTAAATAGATTAATTAAAAAAAACAAAAATAAAAAATCAACAGGAAGGAAAAAACTAATGAAGAAAAAGAAAAAAAAATATTGAATTAATTGGGTCAACCCTTTAAACCAGGTTATCCTGTAAAACCTGAGATTTGCGTCATGAAAGTTTGATAACTAAATAGAAAAAAAAATAACGGGTTTACCTAGAATTAACCGGATTAACCCATCAAACCAAGTTAACCCGTCAAGCCCAGGATACATGTCATGAAAGTATGAAAGTCTGATAATTAAATAGAAAGAAAATTAACTTTAACAAACTAAACTAAATGAAAAAAATAACTCGTCAAATCAGGTTAACCCATCAAACCCGAGATTCGTATCATGAAAATCTGATAACTAAATAAAAAAAATTTAACATTAACAAACTAAATCAAACAAAAAAAATTCATTAAAAAAAATAAAAAGAAAAAACAAAATAAAAAACAGTTATATAATATAATATAATACAATATAATAATAATAATAATTATAATTATAATGAAAAAACGTGGGGAAAATTTAAAAAAATGAAAAAATAAAGTGGGGAAAGTTAAAGCTAAAGCTAAATTCTCAACTAACTCAATATTAAAAAAATAAATTTAACAAAGATAATTAAAAAAAAACATGTGGGGGAAACACTATAGCGAAACAAAAACCATGTAAGGGAAACACTGTAGTAATCCATAGTATTTTTTTTTTTTAAAAGCTACAAAGCTAATCTCTTAACCAGCTCAATATATAAAAAAAACCGACAAAGGCTATCTAAAAAAGAGAGAGTCAATTTTGGGTAAAAGAAATGAAAAACAAATGTACAAAAAAGGAAACAAAAGCGAAAAAAAACATGTGGGGAAAGCTACAGTGTTTTAAAGAAAAAGATAAAAAAACTAAATTTTCAACCAGCTCAACAGTAAAAAAATAAAATCAACAAAAATAATTCTGAAAAAAACAAAACAAAAAAAAAGAAAATACGTAAAAAATGACAATTTTGGAAAAAAAGAAAAATAAAGAAAAATAAAAAAAAACATACGGGGAAAGCTAAAGCTAGATTATCAGCCAGCTCAATATTGAAAAAATAAATTCGATAAAGATAATTTTTTTAAAAAATATATGGGGAAACACTGCAGCAAAACAAAAACTATGTAGGGGAAACACTGTAGCAATCTATATTGTTTTTTTTTAAAAAAACTACAAAGCTAAATTCTCAACCAACTTAATATAAAAAAAATAAAATCTACAAAGACCATTTTGAAAAAAAAAAGAATAAAGGGGAAACACTGCAGCAAAACAAAAACTATGTAGGGGAAACACTGTAGCAATCCATATTGTTTTTTTTTAAAAAAACTACAAAGCTAAATTCTCAACCAACTTAATATAAAAAAAATAAAATTTACAAAGACCATTTTGAAAAAAAAAAGAATAAAGAAATCATAAAAAAAAAGAAAATAATGTGTGAGAATATTATAGCAATCTACAATATTTTTTTTTTAAAAAACTACATAGTTAAATTTTCAACCAGCTCAATATTTAAAAAAATTAGTAAAGATAATTTTGAAAAAATTTTTTTTTTTTTTTAAAAAGAAGAAGAAATCAATTTTGGGTAAAAAAAAACCAAAAAAAAAACATGTATAAAAAAAAAAAACCTATTACAGGAATATCCCACACGTTTTAGAGTTCTTTAATATTAATATTAAGAAGACATCATTATAAATAATTAATTATTGGCAAGAAAAAAATTAATTGTCTTCAAGCATATCATGTGTTTAGTTCACTTTCTAGCTCAAAAACACAAGTAACGTGAAACAAATATTATATATAATACTTTAGGGACTAATTTGCTTGCCTCACTAAACTATAGCTACTATTTTTGTAGTTAACTCGTTGTCATCCCCTCAAACTCAAACGAGGTGAAAGTAAAAACAAACAAAATCCCTTTCAACTCAACCAAGAATTGGAGAAGACTGGCTTGTATTTTACCAGATTCCATCATCTCTACAAGAAAAGGGTGGTAGGGTTTCGCTGCTGAATCTGATCAAATGGGTATGCTTATGCTGTAGAAAGTGGTGTGGCAATGATTGAGGTCGGTCTCTCTTCTTCTTTTAATTTGTTGGGTTCAAAGTCTGTTTTTTTTTCTTCGTATATAGTCTTATGCAACGTTTTTTCTTATTTTTTTGTTCTCTTGGGCCTGTTTGTCTATTATTCATCACATAATTAACTGTATTTAGCTACAAACAATGATGGGATTTTCCAGTTTTGGAGAATTTTGAGATTATGTTTTAGTCTTCTTTCATTTTTTTCCCTAATGCGCTTGGTGATTGGAGAAAGTGATGTAGTGAGTTCTTATGATAATAAAGTGAAAATTAAGTCTTGATTTTTTGAAAAGATGGAATTCACCGTTGATACGAGAAAGTTTAAGAATGGCCTCTTGCAATTAACTAATTCAAAGCCAATACACAAGAACAGAATTGTGGTTATCAGTTACGAGCGTTTTGGAATCCAGTCACAAGCTTGTTTAACATGAATAAATCCGCTACATTAATGATTCCCTTAACATCATCTTCGAATATGACCTTAGGTGAGAGTTGCTCTTTTTAATGCTACAGCTTCTAGGAGTCCGGGATTAGTGGAGTGCATGGAATTAATTTATGGTGATGTAGGATAGAGAATTAAAAACTCAATTCATGGTGGCGTAACTGGGAATTAGAGTTAGGATTTGGCGTGAGCAGAATTGTGAATACTTGGAATTAGTGATGAAAAGTCTGATTTGAGGAGTGTGTGAATTGAGATCTGAATGGTTGGAGGAGAAGGTAGAAGATTAAGTTAGAAAATAAGGTAAAAGAGCAAGGAGTAAACTCAGTACCAGCACCAAAATATGTTGCCAAATCTCTTAATTTTAGACTGCTCTCATAATGCAAAGCATTGCATCTGTATTTTTACTGATGACTAAGACTGTATATACTAGGGCTTGGACTTCCGTGCAGACTAATTTAATTAACTACACTGCTTAGGGAAAAAGAGCTGAATGACTAAGACTAAGAAGCTGAAATTCAAATTAGAGGTGGATCTAAATACTAGTTAAAGACCTTCATTTTGCTAGGACTCCTGCATTAAACTGGGGTATCCACGAATAACATTTCTGCCACTGTTCCCAAAATCACCCATAACTTAAAAATTAAAACGATAAACCAAGGCTTCTACCAATGGACACTTTTACTCTACACCAAAAGACATGGAAATCTGAATCTCTTTTTTCCACCCTGACAAGCCTTTGGGTGGTTTTTGCTTGGTCAAATTTGTTCTAGTTCTTCCGGATTGATTCATTCGGTGTGCACCTGAATCGCCTTTCACAGACCAGCACCATGTTCTAATTAAATAATGCTATAGAAATATGCTGTTCTAGTTCATGTCAATCCTGATCATTTTGACAGACTGGTCATCTGCTTGTTTCTATTTGTTCAGCAAAGCTTTTTTGTTATGTTGTAAAGAAGTTTGACCTCTAAGTTAGCATGCAAAGATGTCATTGCAAGTTTGATTTGAGTTCTAGATTGAGCATTGCCCAACTAACTACCAGTTGAATGATTTTGGTACAAAATCAAATGATTTCTTTCAATGATAGAACTGCAAGGGACTTTGCTATTTGTTGCTTGCTTGTGCTAAAGTTACTGATATTGGTTGTTCATTTAACATTGCAGATAGAAGAAGGATCCCAGAACAGTGAGCAGATACTTGAGGAAGAAGGTGATGATCTTGAATTTGATAGCAACGACCTTGAAATTGAGGGTGATGACCCTGGGATAGATGACAATGACCTTGGGATAGAAGACAACAACCTTGAACTAGAAGACAAAAACCTTGAGAATGAAGGACATGACCTGCCTGAAGGCAATGACCTGGAGGACAATTGTGAGCAACTGTTTGATATTGAATATCATGTCCTTGAAAACAACAGAGACGATGCTACAGTAGAAGATGTTCGAAATGGTGACTTCCTAGGGAAGGATTATCCACCACCTTTTGTGGGGATGGAGTTTGAATCATATGATGATGCCTATAATTATTATAATTGCTATGCTAAAGATTTGGGATTTGCTATCAGGGTCAAGTCCTCATGGACAAAACGTAACAGCAAGGAGAAACGTGGTGCGGTGCTCTGCTGCAACTGTGAGGGTTTTAAGACTAGTAAAGAAGTGCACAGTCGTAGAAAGGAAACGAGAACTGGTTGTCTAGCCATGCTAAGGTTGAGGCTAGTGGAATCTAATAGGTGGAGGGTGGATGAAGTCAAGCTTGAGCACAACCATTTATTTGATCCTGAGAGAGCACAAAATTCTAAGTCCCACAAAAAGATGGATGCAGGGGCTAAAAGAAAGGTGGAGCCCACTGTTGATGTAGAAGTACGGACGATCAAATTGTATCGAACAGCTGCTGTGGACCCACTGGGCTATGGAAGCACTAACTCAAATGAAGGAGAAAGTAGCCAGCATGTTGACAGGTCAAAGCGCTTGAAGCTTAAAAAAGGAGATGCACAGATCATTCATAATTATTTTTGTCAGGTTCAGCTAACAAATCCCAACTTTTTCTACTTGATGGATCTCAATGATGAGGGGTTTTTGAGGAATGTGTTTTGGATACATTATAGGTCTAGGGCTGCATATGGTTATTTCAGTGACGTAGTTATATTTGACACAACATGCTTATTGAACAAATATGAAATTCCACTCTTTGCATTTGTTGGGGTAAATCAGCATGGGCAGTCTATTCTACTTGGTTGTGGTTTGCTTGTGGATGAGACATTTGAAACATATATATGGCTGTTTAGAGCATGGCTTACATGCATGTTGGGTCGCCCTCCACAAACTATCATTACTGACCAATGCAAGGCCATGCAAGGTGCAATTGCAGAGGTTTTCCCACGTGCTCACCATCGTTTTTGTTTGTCACGTGTTGCGCGCAAGATTCTTGATAATTTGGGCATGCTGCAGGACTATGAAGGGTTTCAGAGGACGCTGAACGTGACTATCCATGACTCTCTTAAGGTAGATGAATTTGAAATGGCTTGGGAAGATATGATCCAGCGTTTTGGAATTGCAGATAATGAGTGGCTTCGAACATGCTATGAAGATCGAGAGAGATGGGTCCCAGTTTACTCCAAAGATGCTAGTTTTGCTGGAATATCTACTTTTCTAAAAGATGAGTCCACCCAATTCTTCAATGGTTATGTGAGTCAACAAACTACGTTGAAAGAGTTTTTTGACATGAATGAACTAATTCTACAAAAGAAGTACCAGAAAGAAGCTCTTGATGATTTTGAGTCGAGGAATTCCAGCCCCATTTTGAGGACAGGTAGCTTTTATGAGTTACAGCTTTCCAGAGTGTATACAAACGAAATATTCAGGAGATTTCAAGATGAGGTTGTGATGATGTCCTCTTGTTTTGGCATAACTCAAGGTCATACCAATGGGCCTCTTGTTACTTACGTGATCCAAGAACGCCAGGGTGAAGAAAATTCGAGGGGTATTAAGAACTTCGAGGTTATGTATGATAAAAGGGGAGCAGAAGTTCGTTGTATCTGTAGTTGCTTCAACTTCAAAGGTTACTTGTGCCGGCATGCATTGTGCATTCTGAATTACAATGGGGTGGAGGAGATCCCTCCGCTGTATATCTTGGCACGGTGGAGGAAGGATTTGAAGCGCTTTTATGTACCGGATGGTGGATCCAATAATGTAGATATTGCTAACCCAGTTCAGTGGTTTGATCATTTGTACAGACGAGCAATGCAAGTTGTTGAAGAAGGTATGATTTCTCAAGATCGATATATGGTTGCTTGGCAAGCATTTAAAGAATCACTGAATAAGGTCCGTCTTGTAGCCGAGAAGCATTTATAATGTATAATCTTTGTGGTGTTTCCTCACTTCTGCTGTGGCATGCTCTTAGATGTGTGTTTTGGCCGTGCATGCAGCAGAGATAGTATTTTCCCCTAGTTAGAGCATATGCTGCGGCAGAAATTCCAGTGAAAAAAAATAGGAAAATGTCTTTAGTAAGGCAAATGCTTTGACATTAATGAAGCAAGGAACAATTGGACAATGGAATATCCTTCTTTGATGTTTTTCTTTCTTTTAGTTAAATCTTAAGAACATCAAATTTTATAAAATACCTCTTCATGTTCTTAAACAGACTATGTAAGAAATATATTAGACTAGTCACGTGCCTTTATTTTGCTGTGGAGCAGACTAATTTTATTTTTGTTAAGAAAGATTTTAATTGCAAATTGAAAAGATTATGCGTGTAATTAATAACCAAGAAATTGAGTCGGTAAAGAGCATATTAAGATATTAGATTGTGTAACTTAGGTAGCTCTTCAAATATAGTTATAAAATTATTTATTGTAAGAAAAGTAATTATTTCAATTCCATTAAAAAAAATAATTTCCTAGTATAATTTATCCATTTCTTTTATATATATATATATATATATATATATATATATATATATATATATATATATATATCTCCTAGGTTCTTAATCTAATAAAAACCATAAGCAATTAGAATCAATAAAAAAAGCTAAATGATTTGAAATAAAGGAAATTTTTTTTTCTAGGTAAAACCCGAATAATAATATTTCAAATGTAATTTTATTTATTCAATCATAATTTTTTTTTACTAAATTTTAAGGAAAAAAAATATCACAAAAGGACTGCATAAAAAAAAATGTTTACTAATATCATAAAAAATATCATAATTTTATTTGAAAACAAATTCAAAACTAGATGATATTTAATGAAATATTTTTATAAAAATAATTTAAGTTATTTTATTTAAATGATTTTTAATCAAAATATAAAAGAAAAAGATAAATAAGTACCTTGAAAAATAGCCCATTTTTGGCAAAAAAAAAAAAGGCAAACATATGCACGCCTCCCTTAGCCCATAAAGTTTTTTGTTAAGTTGGGTGGATAATTAACTTTTTTTTTTTAAAAAAATTATCAGATGATGTGTCACTTCTTGTTTACCTACAATTTACCATAGTTGAGTACCAACTTCTCGAATAAAAAAAACTTATTTTTAATTATTTTTTACATTAAAACATCTAATAAACATCTTAGAGATTTGAATAAATCCATTAATGATCTTAAATTAGCAAAAAATGGTTTCAGACAAAAAATCAACTAGAATTCAAAAAACTTTATGAGCCAAAATTTACTTTTTTAGTAAAATGAAGGCTAAAAAAAAATAAAAAATCTTAATAAGACTTCTCTCATTGAAAGGAACCCATTGACCTCAAGATCAACTTTTTTGTTGTCGAAATTGAGTTAACTAACAACTTTTTTTATTTTTTTTTATTTTTTGAAGATTTTATCTCTTTTCTTTCAAATCTAGAAACTAAAAAAAATAAAAAAAATAGAGTTTTGGATCAAAACTCAAATCTAAAAAATGTAGAATGAGAAGAAATTCAAATAAAAGTAAATGGATCAAAGTGAACCTTTTCATGCCAAATTCTAATCGATTATTTGGTTTTTTTTTTTTTTGCATCTTGGCTATTTGTATTATAATTGTGTTTTTTTTATAGCAAATTACAAGAAATTGATCATTAATTTGGCTTTAAAAGAATACAATCAAAGAGAAAAATCTTTTTTATCGATGATCAAAGTGAAAAAAATGGCATTACTCCAATTCATAATAAAACATGAGAAAAAAAATGACATTGCTTTAATTTACCCTGAAATTGAGAGACTGCACAAAGTTTGTACAGTAGAATTGATGCAGTGTAAATGCTACATGTTTTAGTTCTTGTTAATAATTAATAACTATGCTTAATAGGGAGGGTACCCTATATATTTATATCTTTTTTCATGTAAATACCTCACAATTAAAGGTTATTTTAGTACCAGGACAATTATAGATGCAACTAGCAAACCGCAATTTAAACCCTTCAAAATATACTGGTAACGAAAAAAATAAACATATTTTTATTTACAAAATCTAAATCAACCAAAAATTTTAAAAAAATTGTTGGAATGTGCTATTTTTGCATTTGACCTTGCTATTTCAAAAGATAAAAAATATTATCTATAAAAAACAAGAGTTCAAATATTCAATTGTGAAGCATGATAAATTTTAAATACTAAAAATGATGCGTTCTCAATTTTTTTTCCCTTTCATTTTAATGTTGCATTCAAGGAATTTAATGTGATGTGACAATAATATATCACTTGGGCATATAAATTAAATTAATAATGTTATGAAGGATGGACAAACTAATATCAAACAAAATACAAAGTAAAATGAATCAATCAATACATAAATAATAATAAAAAAATTGAAGACAATAAGGATTATATTTGATAAAAAAATTATATGAGAATAGGCATTAATTACATTTTTCTTTCTCATTACCTATAGGGTGTGTTTGATATTGTAGCTGTAGTTTGAGAAAAATAGTTTCATAAAAATCACTTTTAATTGAAGTTCGTTTAATAAATTAATGTATTTGATTAAAATTATGGTTGTGATTGAACTTAAACAAAAAATAGTTTCATGTGTTTGGTTAATATGCTTTTCATATTGATGTTTGGATGTGAAATTACTTAAAAGTACATGCGCATGTACACACACATATATAGTTTGTTTTCAATTAAAATATTATAAATTTAATTATTATTATTGTTATTATTATTATTATTATTATTACATAATGAAATAAACAATTCCAGATCACGGGTCACTTTTTATTAATCTACAATCACCAGAGTTCCAACTTCTTTAATAAAAAAACTCATTTTCAACTATCTTTTTACTCGAAAACACCTAATAAACACCTTAGAAATTTGAATAAATCCATTAATGGTTTTAAATTAGCAAAAAATGGTTTAAAAAAAATCAACCAGAATTCAAAAACCTTTCCAAGCCACAATTTACTTCTTTAGCAAGATGAAGGCCAAAAAAAAAAAAAAAACTTAATGGAACTTCTTTCATTGAAAGGAACTTAGTGGCATCAAAACCAACTTTTTTTGTTGTTGAAATTAAGCTAATTAACAACTTTTTCTTTCTTCTTTTATTTTTTGATGACTTTATCTCTCTTCTCTCAAATCCAGAAATTAAAAAAAATAAACAAAATAGATTTTTAGATCAAAATCAAATCTCAAAAACCAAGTAGAGAGAAGAAATTTAAATGAAAGTAGGTGGATCAAAGTGAACATTTTCATGCCAAATTCTAATCGGTCATTTGGTTTCTCTTTGTTTTGCTCTTTAGTTATTTGTTTTGTAATTGTGTTTTTTTATAGCAAATTACAAGAAATTAACCATTAATTTGGCTATAAAAGGATGCAACCGAACAGAAAAAAATATTAATGATCAAAGTAAAAAAATTTGACATTGCTCCCATCCACAATAAAACATGAGAAAAAACAACAACATTGCTCTAATTTACCCTGAAATGTGAGAGAGTGCACAAAGTTTGTACAGTAGAATTAATAGAATTGATGCAGTGAAAATGCTACGTGTTTTAATTCTTGTTAATAATTAATAACTATTAACTATGCTTAATACCCAATTCATATTTTGATCTATTTTTGCATTTGATTGTGCTATTTCAAAATATAAAAAGACTATCTATAAAAAATAAGAGTTTAAATATTCAATTGTGAGGCATGATAAATTTTAAATACTAAAATGATGCATTCTCAATTTTTTTACCTTTTCATCTTAAACACTCAAGAAATCCAATGTGATGTGAATCCTATTAAATGACATTCAACATGTGGTTCTATCTATAATGTTGCATCACATATAATATATCACTTGGTCATATAAATTAAATTAGTTATGTTATGATGGATGGACAAACCAATATTAAACAAAATACAAAGTAAAATGAATCAATCAATACTTATATAATAAAAAAAATTGAAGACAATAATGATTATATTTGATAAAAAAAATTATATATGAATAGGCATTAATTACATTTTTCTTTTTCATTACCTATAAACAAATGTGTGTTTGATATTGTTGTCGTGGTTTGAGAAAAATAATTTCATAAAAATAATTTTTAATTGAGGTTCGTTTAATAAATTAATGTGTTTGGTTAAAATTATGGTTGAGATTGAGGTTGAACAAAAAACAGTTTCACGTGTTTGGTTAATATGCTTTTCATATTGATGTTTGGATGTGAAATTACTTAAAAGTACATGCGCATACACACACACACACACATATAGTTTGTTTTCAATTAAAATATTATAGATTTAATTATTATTATTATTATTATTATTATTATTATTATTATTACATAATGAAATAAATAATTCATTTACATTAGGTTCTTCTTTTATTGTCCCATCAAACTATTTGCAATTCCATTTGCGTACAAAATCCATATATGAAGGCCTCTGCGATCCGAGCGAGCAACAACGTCTAGAAAAAAATTATCGGAAACAAAATTAGAATTGCAATCATATTTTACAAAAACCACGTCATCTTGTAACATCTTTCTAATATAGTTATGTAGTGTCATTGGTTCAACTATAATATGAACTTACATTTTGTATGGATAAGTGAGCATGTTTTATAAAGTTCTCCACCTTTATTTCCATACTTCAAAAGAATGTTTTATCACATTATATAATGATGAGTGCACACAATTAAACACTTCTTCCTGACCACCTTTGTAAGGACCTAAATATCTATACTCATTGGGATATCCAATATCAACCAAATATTATTTTCCTGCAATTAAGAACAACATGCTAATTTTTTCATTAAATCAATAACTAAAGAAGCATATTATTAAACTTATACTAGATGCTCTTCAATTTATATCAAATCATAACCTTCCGATGGTTTTGGAAATTTTATACCACTATTGTCAATAGCCTTAAGAAACATACGTGTATCGTGTGCACTGTCTTTCTATCTTGCCCATATAAACGTGAACTGCATGTCAAAACTACAATAAACCATAATATTTTATGTTGGTACACCTTTTTTTTTGATAAATGAAATTTGATTATTAGATAATATGTAGGTACGACACAATTCTATATGAAAAAAATGTACATTCTAATTAATTACAAACATTAATAAAAAGTGATATTCATTTTAACAACATTAAAAAAATTACATCTTACCTTGAAATGTGGTATATATCTTGGATTCATTGTAATTTCTCTTGGGGTGTTGGTAAATTCAGGATCTACTGGTTTTATGACTTCTACAGCAAACAAACATACTACTCTAAAGACTTATTTTATGCATCTACTAACAGTTTCACCTGAATGCTGAAATCTCTTTTGCACTTTCCTATTGACGCCCTAATGTTATTATATATAAAAACATTGCCACATTTTCAGTAACGCTCATCATTCTTGAAGGTTTTAAGTCATAATATATTTCTAAATCAATACATATACTCAATAAAGTGGTTGTATCCATTCTAAACATGTTAACACATCGTTTCCAATGACCTCTTAAAACTTTGTTTAACCTACACATCTCTGTATTGTATGAAACCATATATGATTCTTTATGCATATAATTAATATAATTCATGTTTATATCTCCAACTGTGCATGTAATTAATTTCTACGTATCAAACTGTCTCCTTAAAAAAATATCATCATCCTCATCACTTTCATTGTCACTGTCATCATCGTCATCATTGTTACTGTCATCTTCATCATCGTCATATCCAGCAGCACCATCTCCTATCGAGGCACCACTACCTTCACAACCACAATAATTAATGTGGTCTACAACGCGGTTCATTACAATCCAAATAAAAACAAATATAGACAACCTAACAATCCAATAAATCACTTTAGAAGTTCAAAACTACAACAACATTTAAATAAAGAAATAAAGCAGTTAAAAACAACCGAAATGGATATGCCCACATCTGACAGCTTCAAATGTTGAATAATAAATGAATGAAAACCAACTTTAAGAATGCATCAAATGAAAAATAATCTTTTCAAAACTGTCAACTCATTATTTTGCAAGTGTAAACATGTATAAATAAATTATTAAGCATGTTAAATAATAAGACACCTTAAATTTAGCTAACATTTCAAAACAATAAATAAATTAATGATTTAGGAAAAAGAGGCATATCATGTCAGCTAAGAATGTCCACTTAACATATACATTCTTTTCAGCCATTTCAATTTCTCTTCAAGACCTCCCATACTAAACCATATTTCTCTTTTCTTTTTTAACCTCAGATACTCTATATCAAAGTCATAAAAATCATCATCAATTGAGACTTAAGGAATTGAGTGGAGTTCAGCGATAACCTCAAGAAAACTACAGCCTTGCCAATCTATATGCAAAGAAGTGAAATTACTCCTAGTCGACATACTCTTAAATAGTTGATCTCACATTGACATTAACTGTAAGCCAATTTTAGACGTCTTTTTTTTTAGCTCGAACCTTAGAAAGATCTCTTTCTTTCCTTTTTCTGTTTTCCTTGTGTTGTTGCTGCTCAACATATTCACCCCACCAACCATTCAAGAAATGTCATTATGAAATTTGAAATCCCATCCTCCTCTGAATCACCACTTTCTTCCTCCAAATCAGCCTCAACAATGTTGACATTGCTAGTGCCAGGATCAACACTATCATTGCCACCAAGTACTCTTGACGATAGTGCCCACACATACTTTCTAGTAGCAAAATTTTTGGAATACATTCCATCAAAATTGATCTTCAAAGATGGTTCAATACCAACATGTTTGAATTTTTTGGCTCCTTTAATTTCCTACATAAAAGAAATATATGTAATTAATGCAACATTATACAGTAAATCAATTTAAGAAACAGGACAACAATAAATGAAATAGTTAAGATCATGAAAATTAACCTGAATTTTCTTTTTACAACTCATCACTATCCGAGATTGTTCCGAATTCACTACTTCATCCCACACTAATTTCAGAAATAATATTTGTCCATATCCTCCAATCATTTTTGCATCCATCCCATTTTTTTTTCAGTTGTGTTTTGGTGAATACATGGCCGGTTTGTTCTTTGAATAATATTTTAAGAAATTTCTAACCTGTTTTATCAAAATAAGTTTTAGGTCTTATTCTCATGTCAATGAACTTATTGTATAGGTCACAAAATGTATGCAATATTTTCTTTGTCCAAGCCGCTTTATCCATAGATTCAGTACCTTTCATTCTATATTTTAAAACATTCATCAAAGCTTGATAATAAAGAAATCAATTATTAAAAATCAAAATAGTAATTAAAAATTGACATCAAATTACTATTTCCACTATTTTCTTAGTAAATTTGCATTGAGAATGGACTAACACGTTGCCCTTGTTGCCGTGACTAGTTTTGATTGATGGGTAGTTGAATTTTTTTTGTTTCTTCTTATCTTCTTTCGTGGTTTCATATTTTTCTAGGTTTTTGCTTATAAGCTGTTTTTTATTTTGTATAATGGTTTTTTTTTTAAATGTTTGAAGAGAGGTTCATATGGAAAAATTCAATAAAATAAATAAGGAATATTGTATCCTAAGTAGGTTTATCAAGTTTCTAGTCATGTATTGTGATGATGTATATTTACTTTGTGTTATAGAGAAAAATGGTCTTATATACCCCTTCTTTCCTTTTTAGTAACTTCAAGATACTTGTAAGAGTGACATGTTCTTCTTGCTATTTTGCTCTCCTAATTTATATATATATCTTGCCTTTTTGAGATTATTAAAGTGTTATAAGAAGAAGTAACAAAATTATTAACAAGGGCTATTGAGTGCTTGCTTTAGCTAAAATTTTGAATTTTAGGTTCAATTCTATGTTTATACAAGTGTAATTAGAGCTCTTGTAACTCATTTGTTAAAGACATAACATTTTAAAAATCCAAGTTCAATTATAAACACCTAAAATAGACTGCAATTCTCAATACAAAAGCAGTTTATAAGAAATAGCTTTTTCAGCATTCATAATTGCCTTCACATATAAGTTAATGCAAAAGTAGCAATAAATCTAAGCATTAACCTAAATAAAAATTACAAAGCCATTTTACAAGAAGCAGAACTTAGGTAACCTAAACTAATGCAAAGCCATTTTACAGGAAGCAGAACCTAGGTAACCTAAACTAATCAAACAAACAAAACTCCATCACATATAATTTAATGCAAAAAAGATTAAAATTTCAAAAGAAAAAAGTAACTACCTTCAAGAATAGGTTTTAATCAAAAAATTAATTAAACCAATGATGTAACTTGAACAATATGTTTCAGTTGCATGCTTTTAATACAATTTATTTAAGGAAAACAAACATGACCAAACAAACATAAATTATCAGTAACGATAATTAATCAGAAGAAAAATAATTAATCAAGCATTACATAAATTGAAATATGTAGTTAGTTAAAACAAGTTTTTGGATGGACAGGAACAAACTCATGGTCTATGTTGAAACCATCTATGTTTCCCAAACCCTTACTTGTTATCTTTTCAGTTAAACCACATATATTTGCGGTTTATTTATGAAAAAAATGGAAGCATTGTCAGAAAACATCATAGGCAAATCTAAGTAAAATATCATTTGATGAGGAAGATTGAAGAAGGGGGTAAGGGGGCATGATATTAGAAATTGAAAAAAAATGAAAAGAAAACCATTTCAAATCTTATTCTTTGATCAATGAGTTAGAAGATCATTGAATCTTACCTCATTTACAACAAATACAATGATCTTTTCTGGAAATCTTAAAGTAATAAAACGAGTGCAAGCAAAAGAGATTTAAAAGAAGAGAAGAGAAGTGAGGGGATGAGGGCTGGAGAAATCTCAACACTATTGGTAATTTTTTTTTTGGGTGGAGAGGTGAGAGAGACAACAAAATACAGGTCTAGATAGCTTATAAGAAACTGAGGTTGAACCTCGATTTCTGATGGGTTCTACAATTACAAAAGTATGGTTTAACCCTATCCAAACATAAAAAATCTGTGTTTCAACCCAACCTCAATTGCACCTACAAAACCAAACACCCTTTAAAAGACTTAGATTATGTGATGCTGCTTCACTGTTTACACCTCATTTCTTTCTTTTCTTTTGTTTTTTTTATAAATTAGTTCTTAGATTTCTTTTCTCTTGTTGATTTGGTATTTTCTCTCTTTCTTTTTCATTTTTCTTTTTACAAATTGGTCATTATACTTTTCCCCATTTTGATTTGATTATTTTTTGACCTAATTGTATGAGATAAAGTTTTTAATTTAATTATAAATTCATTGCTATATTAAAAAAGTTGTTAATTACTATACTAAAAAAATCAAGGTTCGCTCCACCTGCTTCATTTTTCATAAGAGGTGGACCCTCTTTTATATATATAAAAAATTATGTTCCAATTTTTCTTCTTTCAATTGAATGTTTTTTCTTCTTCTTTCAAATTCATCATTCAATATTTTGTTGGTTTTGAATTGGTCATCATAATTTTTTTTTTCAATTTGCTTTCTATGAAGTCATTACATCCTCAAACAAACATCTCGACATTTGGTTGATGCTCAATTTTATAAGCATTTTTTTATCATATTATTAAATAAAAAATAATTAAAAAATAAAGTATTTAAACCCAGTGGAGTCCATAATCCAGGTTGCGAGTTTGACGAATTAAGCCATGAAACCTGGATCAATCAAATATGTCGCCATTCAATATTAAAAAAAAAATGACATCATCTTGAATTTTTTGATTATTTAGGTTGCTTTTGGACACACTAAGTGAACCTGATCACATAGTGGCAACTCCTATATGAGTTAATTTTAATTTTAAACCTGAGTTAAGCAAGAAGTCAGGTTGAGAGATTTCAAGTTTGACCCTCTAGATTGGAGTTTAATAACAAAGCCAAATAGTTCATTTGTTTTTAAATTCCATATTTTAATTTTTTTTAGTGAATTCTTTTTGCCTTTTTATCTTTCGATTTCATCATTTAATACTTGGTTGATTTTGAATTGGTCTTCATAATTTATTTTGATTTATTTTTTATGAAGTTATCTCAGTCTTAAACAAAAGTCCTAGCATTTGGTTGGTGCTGAATTTTATGAATGTTTATTTTTGTTATTATATCATTAAGTAAATAATAGTTAAAAAAAAAACAAAGCATTGGCCAAATAGTTTCCTCCACCAGATTCTGCATATATATAACTCCAAGATGTAAATCGAAAAACTTATGCGTGCATCTAATTAAACAACCCAATAACCATTGTATATCGTAATGAAAAAAATAATAATTCATCAACAATAAACAATAATAAAATTGATAAAATCAATTGAAAAATAAAGATGAAGATATCTTACAACGCAACACGGGTAATTTACCTAGTCATGTTTAATAAATTCCTCTATCAAAATAAATTTGTAATAGAAAAAAATATAAAATTTATAATAGAAAGCAACACACACATAAAATTTATTGAACAATAATTATATATATATAAAAAAAACAATGCAAGGCTGCACATAACATATAAAATTTATTAAACAATACTTTAAAAAAATAATGCAAGATTGCACATATGAAAAATCTTATAAAAAAACCAATATAAAAAAAATAGTCTTTATAAAATTATGAAAACACCATAAATGAATCATACTCACCTCTCTTAAAACTACACATACTTAATATTATTTAAAAATAATCACAATCTAATTAAAACATAAAGCAAAACTTTATTTGAAAAAATATACATAAAAAATGCATTATTTTTTAAAAATTAAAAAAAACCAGGCTAGACGCTTGTGGGCCTGGTAAGCCAAACCCAGCTTACCACGC
Source organism: Populus nigra (assembly GCF_951802175.1). NCBI lineage: Eukaryota > Viridiplantae > Streptophyta > Magnoliopsida > Malpighiales > Salicaceae > Populus > Populus nigra. Next base: position 3,541,752 of record NC_084859.1, read on the forward strand.
TTATCGCTTGGCACAATGAAGCAACGGCTCGTGCTCGGGCTTGCAATGCCAGGCCCATGCAGAAGCTTTTTTTTTTAATGTTTTCATCCGCCTCAAATATAAAAAAAATGATGCGTCGCCTGTTTCAACTCAAAATCCGGCCATTGTGGTGGCTAGAAAAACAGGGGCCGTCGTTTTTCACCCAAAAATCTCATTTTCAACCTATTGTTGACCCAAAACACCAAGAAAACACTATAGAGATCTTGTTAAACCAATCCATGGCCACTAAAAAGCCAAAAAACCACCCAAAACCCTGAAATCCACCCGGAACAAAAATTCTTTTCAAGCTTAGATATGTTGTTTTAGGTGTTTTCAAGGTAAAAAAAACACTTAAACGCAATCCCTCTCATCATATTAAACCTTTTGACATAAAAATAAACTGTTTTGAGGGCCAGAATTTTCCCTAACACTAACTTTCTCGCTCTAGGCTAGAATTCGACGACTCCCTCTCTCTCCTCCCAACAGGAAAGGACTGAAAAATGAGAAAAATGAAGTTAGGTACCAAAATATATTGTCTTAAAATTTAAAGGACCGATCATCTTATATCTAAAAAATATGGGGGATTAAAATGAATGTTTCAACAAAACTTTCGACCCCCCCTGTGTTACTTGAGATTTTCACTTCAGTCTCCTAGCTTTCAATTCAATCCTCTCCTCTAAAAAAATATGCAATTGGGGGATAATTTGAGCTTCAAAGAGTCAAATCACACAAAATAAAAGTTTGAGGATTAAAGTTGTCATAACCCATTTTTTTGGGTTATTCCAATATTCATTTTTTTTTCTTAAAAAAAAACTACAACAATGCCGTTTTGAATGGCATTGTTCTCCTTCTTCCCTTGCATACACAGAGGCAAGGGAAGAATAGCTTTGCTACGCTGTATTTTTTCCCGCTTTCTTGCTCTCTCCTCATTTGCCCAAACCCTGACAAAACCCATGCCGCTCACTTGCCACCAAACGAAAATACAGAAGGGACAAGCCCTGTTAGCAGCCTTGAGGCGACTTCCCAGTGGCCGCCTGACCACCCCCTACCCCTGTGCCATGATTGGACAGGGATAATAGACCTCTCTCCCTATTTTTTCCTTATAAATACAATAGAAAGAGAGGAATTGGTGGGTAAGGGGGCGAAATAGAGGAAAAGAAGAGAGAAAAGAATGGAAAACAGAAACGAAAAAAACAAACGAAAAACGGAGTGCAGGTTGAGAAAAAAAACAGAGGGAACCAAAAGACATTTTCACGGTTGAAAAAAAAACAGAGGGGGACGTCTGTTTGAGAACCAAAGGAGCTGAAAACAAAAAAGAATAGAGAAAAGAATATATGAGCAGAGGAAATGAATAGAGAAGGGAAGATTTGAGCAAAGGAAAAGAACAAAAAACAAGAAAACAGAGGAGAAGAGAAGAACAATAACTTCCTTTTCTTTTGGTCTCTCTCTCCGTCGTTGGATGCAACACCGCCACCTCGAGACACCATCAATGATTGGTTGCTTCATCGCCGCTTAGAACCAACGACTGATCGTCTCCACCGCCACCGGCAGCACTTTTAGCAACCGCAGGTCAGCCCTCCTCCCCTTCCCTTTTTTCTTCTTCATTCCCTGGCTACTCCACTGTTTTGCATGAACAGTGGAGAGTGAATTAATTCACTCTCCGTTGTTCACATTGCATGTGAACAATGGAGAGCTGCTCCACTATTCATCGGGCCGAACAACACCGACCTAGACAAAAAAAAAATTAAAAAATTCCAAAAATCTTTTCAAAAAATTTGTGATTTTCCGCGTTTTTATCAATTTTGCATAATATTGGTTTGTACAAATCCGATATTAAAATATCTAGTTTTCTCCGAAATGTTAAAACAAAAAAAATTTAAAAAAATCTTGTTTTCATGCATACAACCAAGTCTTTCAAAGAAAATTTTTTTATATCATATTTTCATAAAAAATAATTCAAAAACATGTTTTAGCATGCATTTTGACTTTATATAACCAGTTTATTAAAGTCACAGAACTTGACCAATATTTCAAAAATTTCAAAAAAAATATTTCATTTTCTTTTAATATTAAAGAGTACGAACTTACACGTAAGATGTATTCATGATATTAAAAATATTGTTCTTTTATGTATAGACTTTAGAGCGGTTAGGTTTTACCTAGTAAGATAAGAATCTCCTTACCTAAGAGAACTTTTCTTAAACCATAGATGAACCAGCAATTGAAAATACAAACAAGACCTTAGATTTTTATTAGACAATTAAACAATGCAGCTTACCTTAGGTAAGATGTATTTGGGGTGCTAATACCTTTTCTTTACGCAACCAGTCCCCATACCCGCTCTTTGAGACCAGTTAGGGTTCTTAGTGACCAAAATATTAGGTGTCGACTTTTATTTCCTTTCCCACTGATAAGAGACAAGAATTCTTTGTCTCCCTATATTTGCCAGATAGACACAATACTTAAGAGTGGATTGATCGCTGAGATGCCGCACACGTGTGACAAAAGTGAAAATTAATAAAAAATGCATTCCTCGTCGTCCACCCTAAATATTAAAAAAAACCCGATGTGTCGCCTGCTTCAACCCAAAATCCAGCCACTGTGGTGGCTGGAAAAACGGGGTACGTTGTTTTTCACCAAATATCCCATTTTCAACCCATTTTGACCAAAACACCCTAGAGATTTTGTTAAAACCAATTCATGGCCACAAAAAAGCCAAACCCCCCCCAAAACTTGAAATCTACCCGGAATAAAAATTCTTCCTAAGTTTAGATATGTTGTTTTAGGTGTTATCAAGGTAAAAAAAAAAAACACCTAAACATAACCCCCCTATCATATGGAACCTTTTAACATAAAAATCAACTATTTTGATGGCCAGAATCTTCTCTAATGACCGCTTTATCTTTCTAGACCGAAATCCAACGACTCCCTCCCTCTCCTCCCAACAAAAACGGACTACAAAAAGAAAAATGAAGTTAGGTACCAAAATATATTGTCTTGAAATTCAAATGACTGGTTGTCTTATACCTAAAAAATATAGGGGATTAAAATGAATGTTTCAACGAAACTTTCAACCCACCCTCCATGTCCAAAACCTGAAATCTACCCGGAATAAAAATTCTTCCTAAGTTTAGATATGTTGTTTTAGGTGTTTTCAAGGTAAAAAAAAAACACCTAAACATAACCCCCCTATCATATGGAACCTTTTAACATAAAAATCAACCATTTTGATGGCCAGAATCTTCTCCAACGACCGCTTTCTCTATCTAGACCAAAATCCAATGACTCCCTCGCTCTCCTCCCAACAGAAAAGGACTAAAAAAAAGAAAAATAAAGTTAGGTACCAAAATATATTGTCTTGAAATTCAAATGTTTGATCGTCTTATACCTAAAAAATATAGGGGATTAAAATGAATGTTTCAATGAAACTTTCAACCCACCCTCCATGTTATCTGAGATTTTCACTTCAAACCCTTACTTTCAATTCAATCCTCTCCTCTAAAAAAAATATAATTGGAGGCTAATGTGAGCTCCAAAAGGTTAAATCATACAAAATAAAAATTTAAAAATTAAAGTAATTTTTTTTAAATTACATTGATACGGTCCATAATTTAAAGAAAATATACAGTAATCATAAAAGTACACTGCTTTTTAGCTTTATATATAATTTACGTAAAATGACTAAATTTACTAAGATTTTAAGGTCATGTTTTTTTCCCGGAAAGTTGTTTCCAGGAAACCATTTTCCAAACTTTCCTGTGTTTGTTTGCCATTAGAAAAGGTGGTCAACAGAAAACACTTTCTAGTTGAAGGAAAACACTTTTCGGTCAACGGAAAATACTTTCAAGTCAAAGGAAAATTTGACTTGGTTTCCAGGAAAGTATTTTTCCTTTTGGCTGTGTTTGTTTTCCAGAAAGTGGTTTCCGGGAAAACACTTTCCAAACTTTCATGTGTTTGTTTGCTATTAGAAAAGTTGGTCAATGAAAAACACTTTCCAGTTAAAGGAAAATTTGGCTTGGTTTTCAGGAAAGTGTTTTCCTGGAAAATTTGGGCGGAAAACACTTTCCGGAAGTTGTGAAAAATTTAGAAATGTCATTATTTGCTGATTATATCAAATTTGATCCTCAAACTTTTGATTGCTATATATATATATTTTGTTTTGAATATTTATTTTTTAATTTCATCTCTTAAAATTTAATTTTTATATTAACTTTGGTCCTTATTTTTATAATTTCTATTTGCTTTTTTCTTATCATTTTTTTATTGAAATTTTTTATCTATCAAATTTGATCCTCATTCTTTTGATTGTTACTTATTTTATTTGAAATAATTTATGAAATGTTAATTATTATCATTTTAATTTCTTCATCTTTCAATTTTTTTATTTTTTATTTGATCTCTATTATTTTAATTATTATTTATTTTATCTGAGATAATTTATGAAATTATATTTTTTTTCAATTTCATTCCCATTTAAATTTTTAATTTGTAAGATTTGTTCCTCATTATTTTAATAAACTTGAAAAAAATAAAACATTAATAAGTTATTTTCCAGCTCATTTTTTATTACACTACCAAATATTAAAAATTATATTTTTAAAATTTACTTTTTTAAAATTTAATTTTTCTAAAATTTATTTACCTAAACAAAATTAATTTTCAACAAACAAACCTGCACACCACAGCGGCCGACTAGCTTGTATAATAATAATAATAATAATTAAAAAAAAGTCTTCTGTCACCAATAGTGTGGTAGAAGGGACGTCTTCCCTATTTGTTATCAGAGATGTGGCGCAACCGCAGCGGCTGACTTGATAACACCCGGAAGAAACCAGCCGGAAACGATCTGACATACGGAAATTCTAAAGTCACCCGTACATATCACAGTCACAGTCACAGTCACAGTAGCCTCTGCGATTTTCTCAGGTCACCGGATTATCAGCCCGTGTTCCCAGCCGGTAAGTGCTTTCATAATTCCCCAGCTCTTTTGCATTCAATTTATGCTTATTCTTTCATCTATTAGGGTTTGTTTTAATATATCCGATCCCTTTTGTTTCGGTTCCGGAAGTGTGATATATATCCACACACACAAAAGAAAAATATTCTAAACAAATAAAAAAAACAGATTTCCTTTGTTTCGGTGAAATTCACTTTTGATTAGGTTGAGTCTTTCGGTTCCTAGGATTTTACCAAAATTTAACAAATTCGATGATTTAGGTCGTGTTTACCCTCAGAATTTCTTTTTTTTTTTGTACAAACTAAGGAAACATTTTTATTAAATACAAAAAAAAAAAAAACAAGGGACTCTTTAGCATAAAATATTAGAGGAAGCAAGGGATGGTGTTTTTCAATTTTCTAAAAAAATGGAGAATTTTCAAGAAACATGCATTTTCATTTTTAGTTAGTAAATGCATTTTCTTTAGTTTTCTGTTTCTTGGAAAAATTTTAAACTTTCCCACAAGTAATTGATTGGAGCCTAAATATTTCATCATGTTATTTTTGGTGATATAATAGATGGCTGAAGCAGGGTGTAGTAATGAGCGATTGACTAATGGTGAATTGAATGAGAAGGAAAAAGAATTGGATGATGGGACTGAAGAAAAGAAGGAATTTGTTGCTCCTGCGGTTGGGATGGAGTTTGAGTCTTATGATGATGCTTACAATTATTACAACTGTTATGCCAAGGAAGTGGGTTTTCGTGTTAGGGTGAAGAACTCATGGTTCAAGCGGAATAGTCGGGAGAAATATGGCGCAGTGCTTTGTTGCAGTAGTCAGGGTTTTAAAAGAATTAAAGATGTTAATCGTTTAAGAAAGGAAACAAGAACTGGTTGTCCTGCAATGGTAAGGATGAGGTTGGCGGACTCCAAGAGGTGGAGGGTGTTAGAGGTCATGCTTGAACACAACCACTCGTTAGGGGCTAAGATATACAGACCTGTTAAGAAGGTGAGTACTGGAAACAAAAGGAAGTCCCTTTCAAGTTCAGATGCTGAGGGACGTACCATTAAGTTGTATCGAGCACTTGTCATAGATTCAGAAGGTAATGGGAACTCAAGTCTGAATGCAAGAGATGTTATGAATTTTTCTGAACTTCCTGATCAACTGAACCTTAAAAGGGGTGATGCACAGGCTATTTATAACTACTTTTGTCGGATGCAGTTGACGAATCCAAACTTCTTTTATTTGATGGATCTCAATGATGAGGGGCATCTGAGAAATGTGTTTTGGGTTGATGCTAGGTCAAGGGCTTCTTGTGGTTACTTTGGTGATGTTGTTTATATTGACAACACGTATTTGTCAAGTAAATTTGAGATCCCACTGGTGGCATTTGTTGGAACGAATCACCATAGCCAGTCTGTTTTACTGGGCTGCGGCCTACTTGCAGGCGAGACAACTGAATCTTATATTTGGTTGTTCAAGGCATGGATTACATGCATGTCAGGTTGCAGTCCACAAACTATTATTACGGACAGGTGTAGAACTTTGCAAACCGCAATAGCAGAGGCGTTTCCAAGAGCTCATCATTGTTTTGGATTGTCGCATATCATGAAAAGAGTACCAGAAAAACTGGGAGGATTGCGCCACTATGATGCTATAAAAAAAGCGTTTATGAAAGCAGTTTATGAAACTTTGAAAGTGATTGAATTTGAAGTAGCATGGGGATTTATGGTCCAGCGATTTGGAGTTGGTGATCATAAATGGCTTCAGTCATTATATGAAGATCGTGTTCGGTGGGCTCCTGTTTATTTAAAAGACACAGTTTTTGCTGGAATGTCCGCTGCACGGCCAGGTGAGAACCTAAATCCATTTTTTGAGAGATACGTGCATAAACAAACTCCTTTAAAAGAATTTCTGGACAAGTATGAACTAGCATTACAAAAAAAGCACAAGGAAGAAACTATTGCAGATATTGAGTCCAGAAGCGTAGGCCCCGCTTTGAAAACCAGATGTTCATTTGAGTTGCAGCTGTCGAAGTTGTACAGCAAGGAAATATTCAAGAAGTTCCAATTTGAGGTGGAAGAAATGTATTCTTGTTTTAGCACCACACAGATACACGTTGACGGGCCAATCATTATATTTTTGGTCAAAGAGCGTGTCCTGGGTGAGAGTAATAGGAGGGAAATTAGAGACTTTGAGGTTTTATACAACAGAAGTGCAGGAGAGGTTCGTTGCATCTGCAGTTGCTTCAACTTCTATGGGTACTTATGCCGCCATGCATTGTGTGTGCTTAACTTCAATGGAGTAGAGGAGATCCCATGTAAGTATATACTGCCACGATGGAAAAAGGATTACAAGCGCTTGTATATTCCAGACCATAGTTCCAATGATGTTGATTCTACCGATCATATGCAATGGTTTAATCAATTGTATAGAAGTGCTTTACAAGTTGTGGAGGAAGGGGTGATTTCTCTTGAACATTACAGTGTCGCACTAGAAGCTTTTGAAGAGTCGCAAAATAGGGTTCGTGAGGTAGAAGAAAAGCAAGCATAATCCCGCCATGGGAAGCTGCTGCAAATTCTCTGTAAATATAATTGTAGTCTTGTAGGGCTGTGGTAGGGTGGCAAGATTGAACTGTTGGACTTGCAATTGCAAGACTAGGGATTCTGAGTTGGATGAGCATCTCTTTATACAAAAACAATAAGAGGAGCAGAGTCTCCAAATTCTTGTTGCCATTATCTTACTGCATTGGAACCATAGGGTAGCTAGGTGATGGCTGATTAAATAATTTCAGTCTTCTATGATTTTCCTCCCTCTCCCTTTTGCTGAGGGTTGGCTTGTACCTGTTATTTTGTAGAGTGTAAAATACACAATATCTTCATCTCCCATCTTTGCTTCAACCTAACTAGTAAAGTCTCTAGCAACCTGTGAGGTATTTACATCATAAGCTAAATAACATTTTATTTATAAGTGACTCATGCATGGTTGCAAAATAGTGAGATTTAATTATTATTTTTTTTCAATCTATATACTATATATTCTCAAGTAATGGAAACTTTCCCTTCACTTTTTATTTTTTTGAGGAAAATACCTAAACTAAACAGAGAAATCTCATTTATTTTTTTCCTTAATGTTTTATATTTTATTTTTTCTTCCTTTTTCCTACTTCTTTAGATTTTCATTCATGCATTTACTAATTCAACATCTAAAACAATGAACTATATGCATAATCTCTTTTTTATTGATTTAATTTTAAGTGAATTTGGCATTGTATTTTCACTTATTTTAGTTGTAACTCTATTTGGTTTATTGTAGAAATACCTCAATTTAGTCTCCATCCTATGTACTCGTCTAAATTGGATCACAAATGAATCATGGTTACCAATAAGGTACCAATTGTTATAGAAAACTCTCAAGCAAGACCTATTAATTAATATTCATTAATTTTCCTATCAATCTTTATTTAAAATGATGCCGTTCTATTGCATAGAATATGTGCATTAGATGTAGTTAAAAAAAATCCCATTAGTTTGAAAATATTAATAGAAACGAACAAAAGGACTCAATTGAGAAATACAAGAAATATGTGGGGCCTAAGTGATGAGAATGTATGAGTTTAGAATGTAATTGAGAAAGTGTATACAAGTTAGGGACTGAATTAAGGTTCTCTTTATTTCAACCTTAAGTTGCTCCTCACAATATTTTCATATTGGCCCCTCATTTATTTTATTTTAATTTCACAACCATACATACATACACATACATACATATAAGAAATAATGATGTTTTTAATAAGAACTCCTCTACTCTTCAAACCTCTCTTCCAGTTACAGATCCCAATTTCTTTTACGTGGTAGATCTTAACGAGAAAGGATACATGAGAAATTTGTTTTGGACTGATGCAAGGTCTAGGGTTGCATCTGCTTATTTCTGTGATGTAATTGCAAGTGACACTGTGTGCTTGACATACAAATTTGAAGCACCACTGGTTGCATTTATTGGAGAAAACCACCATGCCATCCTCTTGGGCTGCGGTATGCTTGCCGGTGAAACCACTGAATCATATGCTTGGCTGTAGAGGGCATGGCTTACTTGCATCTTAGGACGTCCTCCGCAAGCTATCATCACTGACCAATGTAGAACCTCGCAAACTGCTATTGCTGATGTTTCCCAAGAGCTTCTCATTGTTTTATTTTGTCACGTATCATGCAAGGAATTCCAGATACTATGGGAGAATTGTTTTATTTTGAAGCAACTCAAGTATCATTGAATAGAGTAGTTCACTACTTCCTCGAGCCTGAGGAATTTGAAGCTGCTTGGGAAGAGATGACACAGCGTCATGGAATTAGGGATCATAGATGGATCCACGAAGACAGGAAAAAACGGGTTCCAGCTTATTCGAAACAGACACTGGCAGGAATGTTACTGCTGCACTAAAATATTGAGACTGCCATCTTTAACTTCTTGAAGGACATCTGGATAGCCATACTTCTCTCAAAGTAATTTGGGACAATTATGATCAAAGCTCTACAGGAAAATCATCGGCTTGAATCCTTGGCTGATATGGATTTGAGGAATTCAAGTTTTATGCTAAAACCAAGATGTTACTTGGAGCTGCAGCTGTCAAAATTGTACACAAACAAAATCTTGAGGAGATCATAAGGGAGGTGGAGGGCATGTTCTCCTGTTTTAGAACAAGACAAGCTTATGTTGATGGGCAGGTGATGACATATACTGTCAAAGAAAAAGTTGAAATTGAAGGAAGCAAGCGGGAGACTAGGGATGTTCTTTGTGCTTGTGGATTGTTTATTTATGTAGGCATGCATTAAATGTTCTTAACCAAAATGGCTTGGAGGAGATCCCGCCGCGATATATTCTCACACGATGGAGAAAAGATATGAAGCGTTCTTATGTTCTTGATCACAACTGCCGTGGTATTGATACTAATAGTCCAATTCACAGGTTCGACCATTTGTACAGATGCTATGTGCAGGTTGTAGCGGAAGGAAGGAAATCACAAGATTGTTACGAAGGAAGCTATTCATGCGAAACCGTGGATATAAATATTCAGAAAGATAAATAATCCAAAAAAATCAAAATTCAGGTTTGAAAAGAAACATTAACCTAAAAATAGCCATGTATCTAAGAATTCAAGGTATTTGAAAAATACTTGACCTGTTATTTATAACAAAACATGAACCCAAAGTATACAAAGACGCCACAATGTCAGTTATGCAATGATAGGTTAGTTGTTGATCTCTATCTAAACAAAGAACATGTTTTGCACTTGGTAAAAACTTGAATTATTCAATAATAAAAGGCTGTCAAAATTTGACAACTATAAAAAACATATATAGTCCTTCTAAATAATTCTAATGGATAATTGATCTGAGACCCAAAACAAAATCCAAAAAAACTAAAGCTCAAAACACTTAATAAACCCTAAGTAACGACTAATGGGTTGTCATGAACCCAAATTAAAGGTAAAGTCAAACAAGTCCACAACAATGAAAATAATACAAAACCCTAATAATAAATATAGTTCTTCATGAAACAAGCTTAAATAGTCTAAAACAAACAAAGTACTCCAGCTCTCATTTCTTTAAGTAGCTAGGATAAATAAAGAATCTTTGCCACATTTAAAAACTATATTGTTGTTCATTAAAGATCCTTGTAGAATTTGAAAAATTTCAAAAATAAACTGCTAAATATCTTTGTATTATTAGGAAAAAAATCATTTTCAAATAAGAAATCCACAAGCCAAAAGGCAACACGTAGAAAAATTCGTACAACACATTATGACCTATATCGTGATGCCTTTCTTAAATCTAATAGGCTTGAAATTTTAATTTAGTATAGAATAATACCTCTTGAAACTTTTGATAAAATTTCAACTCGATTCAACAATCGAATTTTGATGTATGCTTGTTAGTTCAAAACCAGACAATAGAAAATATTATTCTAAAATCCAAATCTGATTGTTCAACTCTTGCATGGATCGTATCATCCCTCTAAATATAAGAGGATTCGTCCTTGAATCTGTAACATGAAGAACACCCTCTAAAGGCAATAAACCACCTTCAAGCCAAAACAAATGATCACCATCAAAACCCTGTATATTCTTGTTAGCAAAGAAAATATTCTAAACAAACTTCTCCTTCACATACAAACTCTCATTTTCAGTCATACAGGAAGGGGAATCCTCAGTCAACCCTAATTACTTAGTATGGAGAAGCGATGGATTATTCGAGGTACTTAGAAGCACATGAATGCAAAGCTAAATGGTAGTTAAAAAAACAAGATCATTTGTCACTGGAGAACCCAAGAGAAAAAGGGTGAGAAAAAGAGTCAACAACGAACAAAAGCTGCAAGATAAGTTGGATAAGCTGAGAATTGAGCTAAGTAATAACATGAGTCAGCAAAAATTCTTAAAAAACCAGCTGTTTGAAGAAGAAAAGATGAAGGCCTTCTTAAACTAATAGTTAAGAGAGAAGGATGAACGAATAGCTATATTAATGCAAAAATTAAAATGGGAAAATAACGATCAAGAGATGGCCATGAAGTTTGAGAAAATTATGCATGAGATCCAAGAGCAATTGAAGAAAAGAGTGACCAAGTATGATAATCTAGTAAACAACCATTTGATGTTGAAAAAGGAATTAATAATTGTATAAAAGGGTTATGAGGACAAGAGACAATCTGACAAAGGATTGATAACTTTTTTGAAAAAAAAATGGATCACAACAGAATGAGGTTGGAGACTGAAATGGAAAAGAATAGATTGGCTAATCTCAGTATTGAGGAGGAAAGAAGCTTAAGAACTCAATATAAGACCCAAGATGATGATGAGAGAGAAGCAAGAAAGGTAGCCGAGTCAAATATGAGAGAATATCAAAATAGAGTAAATGTTTTGAGAGATTGGGTCTCTATAGTCCAGTCTAAGCTAGAGTTTTAAGAGGAGGAGTTTAAGAAACTGAAAGAGCAAAACCTAAAATCTGAAGAAGAGTTGAGATAAAAATTCAAAGATTGGTATGATCACATCAGTCACTTCGATGTACAACTAAACATGAAGATAACTGAGCTCAACATTGAATAAGAAGAACTTCAGAGGACTAGGAACCAAATTCAATAACTAGATAGGATAATTCAGATATTGGATAAGAACAACGAGTCACTAGCTACAAGCAACAATGCTTTGCTTCAAGACAACACTTTGTTCCACTACAAGAATGAGCAGATAAACAAGTTGATTGGTGTGGTGGCTCTGAAGGAAAATGAGGTGTGAGTGAAGGCCTCCATGATATATAATAATATTGGCAACTATGAAAGGTATTTAAGTGAGGTTTTAGCTTTTAAAAAAAATATAGCCAATATAGGGGTATCATTTGGGAATGAGTAGAGATGTATAAGAGTCTTATTCCATAATGTAAACTCCTTGTATGAACTACCTGTTTTTTTTTTATGAATGAAAAGGGTTTAAGCCCACTATTTTATAGTACCTTCTAATGTGTATAGAGTTCAACCAATTCGAGGACTTAGGAAAGATCTCTTTAAATCTATTAGACTATGGATTTCGCTCGTACTTAATAAGGAAGTTATAGATTAGCTTTTTGAACAAGTTAATCTATATCCGATACATGTGTACATATATTTGCATTCATAAGCATGCATACTTTCATATCTTAGAGTTTAAATGAATGCATTCCAGGTTGAAATACAGGTCCTTAAAAAAGCTCAAATCTATAGAGTTTATAACACTCGACTTTAACAAGAAATATGGAAGACGAAGAACGCACTCACCATGATGCCCACTTCCAAGAAGAGTTGGGTTCCCTGAAGGTCATGGTTCACATGCTCGAGCAAACACTTAGAAATACTTCTGGTAAAAGCTCGTCCAATTGGTTTGCCACTTTTATTTAGAATCAAGCAACAAATCAGTTCTATGAAGGGATGGGCAAACAAGTTTAGAAACCTTAGTATAATGCAGCATTTGTGTAGACAACAATGCCAACATTGGCCCCTATAGTTGTAGATACACTCGTTAGTAAATCTCATAAGAAAAAATCATATGAAGATATTGATCAGGATAAGATGGAAGCATTGGAAGCTAGAATAAGGGCTACTGAGGGAGTATATTTGTATGATCCCATTTAAGTCATGTAAATTTATCTGGTCCCGAACATGGTTGCACCAAAGAAGTTCCATGCTTCTAATTTCATCAAATACACCGGAACCTAATTCCCTATCACCTATCTCAAGTCTTATTGTAACAAAATAAGAAAAGTAGTGCACGATGAAAACCTACTAATGCACTTTTTTTAGGACAATTTAAGTGGAGCAGCACTAAGCTAATACATAAGACTAGATAAAACAAAGATTTAAAGATGAAAAGATTTGATTAACATTTTCATCAAGCAATATAAGTACAATATGGATATTTCCCCTAGTAGAACCAGTTTGTTTCATCTAGAGAAAAGGGACAAAATACATGGGAGAGTATGCTAAAAAATGGAGGGATTTGGCTGCATAGGTACATCCTTCACTTTTAAATAAAGAGATTGTTACCTTATTCATAAATATGCTCAAAGCATTATACTACAAGCACATGATAGGTAGTTTAGCACAAAAATTTATTAATGTTGTGGTCGTGGCTAAGCGTATAGAGTACGGGATAAGGAGTTGAAGAATTTCCATGCCTACTAAGAAAAAAAATCTTTCAAGGGAAGCAAAAAAAAAGAGTCAATCATATCAAATGTGGCTACAGAGGTAAACCAAACCACTTCTAGAATTATAACACTCTATCCTCTTTATCCCAGATTACCAGCATATCAATTTTAGCTCGCTATTTCCCACCAAGAAACCTAAGACTTAAACCAACCAAGTCAATAATCAAACTGAGCACATAACAAAGAAAAATTATCAAAGAATTCAAGAACAACTACCCCTGTTACCACTACCTATGAACGAGATGTACCAAAAGCTATTAAGTATCATATAGGTAGCTTTAGTACCATTCGTGCCTTTGCAGCCACCATTTCCTAACTGGTATAAGCCAGACCTCACTTATGAGTACCATGTTGGCATTGCAAGACATAACATTCATCCCTATAATGCCTTTAAGAAAAAGATCTTGTAGTTAATTAAAGCCTTTTCAAAATCTGATTAACCTGAAATTTTCAATGAATATATAAAAATACCTATTGAAACTTCTAGTAAAATTTCAATTCAATCCAACGGTCAAATTAAGAGTTATGCTTGTTAGCGCAAAATTGAACAGTAAAAAACATTACACTAAAATCTGAATTTGATTGTTCAATTCTATAGAAGATTAACCAATAATGCAATGTTTTTTAAACAAAAAATTATGTATAATTTTATTGTTTATCTGTATATGTGTGCCTGTGTGTAAGGTTGTAAGCATATGAAAACCTTATAGCTGAAATCTACATAAAAGGTAAAATATACCAAGGCATATATTGTATCGGTCAAAGTGCAATCGGTATTTAAAAAAAATATTCAATATAAATTATAGTATAAACTAAAAGAGGTAGTGCTTTTGTTGTGCATCACCTCACATAATACTATTCATTTCAATAGTGTTTGTTTTTTTGCCTTTGCCTTCACCTTCGCCTTTGGTTTTGTTTTCTTTAAATATGTATTTATTTTTCTAATTTTATACTTTAACAATTTGTTTATTGGATATTGGTCTTCATAATTTATTGTGGTTTGCTTTATATATGGTTAGCTCGGTCTCATAACCCGTATCACGTGTTTGGCGAGTTGACTCGAGTTTTTTTTAAATCTTTTTTAATTGACATTTTTTTTCAATTTCATCCTTCAACATTAGGTTGATTGGGAATTAGACTTCATAATTTATTCTGGTTTGCTTTTTATGAGGTTATCGTAGTCTTATGACTTGAGTCATAAGTTTGGCTGGTTAACCTAGTTGACTCGTGTTTTTTTTGTCTTTTTAATTGATATTTTTTTTCAATTTCACCCTTCAACATGGAGTTAATTATGAATTAGGCTTCATGATATATTTTGGTTTGTTTTCTATGAGGTTATCTTAATCATATAACTCGAGTCATGTGTTTTACGGGTTAACCTGGGTAGACTTAGGTCATTTATTGTGTCCTGTTTTTTTAATTTTTTTTTCAATTTTAACCTTTAACAATGGGTTTTCAATAATTGGGCTTCATAATTTGTTTTGATTTGGTTTATATGTGGTTATCACAATCTCATGACATTGGTCGTGGGTTTGGCAAGTTAACACAGATTGACCCAAATTAATTTTTGTTTATTTTCTATAAGGTTATCCCAATTTCAAGATCCATGCTACAAGTTTGGCAAGTTAAGTCAGGTCATTTTATTAATAATTTTTTTCATTTCCATTCTTTAATATTGAGTTGATTGGGAATTGAGCTTCAGAATTTTTTTTATTTTTTTTATATGGAGTTATCATGGTCTCATGATCCAGGTCACAGATTTAAGAGGTTAACCTAGGTTGGCTCAGATCGATCCAATATGTTTATGTTTGAATATTTAATTTTTAAAAAAGGTTTCTTAAATTTTTATGAATCAAACTACTTTTTTACTGTTCATCCATGTTGCCTTTGGAACCATTATATGTATCAGGTGTTACGAACTAAGTTAGGTCCAAATTTGACCTTACAATGTCACGACTAATTTTTCAAAATTAGGAATATCTCTCAAACCGTTTATCAGATTAAGCTGTAATTTTAAAGGGAGATACTAGAAACATGGAACTATATTGTGGTAAATTTCAAGTTAAATAGAATTTGGGAACATATTATTTCAGATGGTAAAAATTACTAGATAAATCTTGTCAAATCTTCCAGACTAGACCTTTATGTACTGTTTGGGATATATCTAGAGCTATAGGTGGAATTTTTTTATGATTTATATTAGAATAGAACTAAACATCTCAAACTTTCAAACCATATATGGTATGCCCAGTAATTCATCCTGATGAGAGAGAACGATGTGATTGAAGTCAGGACTTAAATTTGCCAAGAATGTGCAAAAATTGGAGAATCGGTCTACTTGGAGGAATTTTAGCATAAAGAAATTTTTTATTATCTTATTTAAACTAGTTATTACTAGTTTATGCACATTATCTTGCAACCCAAAAGGGGTCCATTAGTGTTAGTTAGAGGATATTATATTATGTTTTCTTGAACTGCAAATTTTAATAGTAAATTAAAGAATAAACATGAGTTTTTTTTGTGGAAAAATAACCTTTCTTTGCTGGGATAAAGATCGTATACTGACTTATCAAAGATTAACTAGCTTCGTGGTGTCATTTACATACTTGAGGTTCTTAGATATACAGTCATCTCTAGGTCCAAGCTTTTTTTCAATACCTTTGGTTATTAGGTATAGGGTTACCTCTAGGTCAGAGTTCTATAAAACCTGATTTTTAGTTTTTCAAGTTGTTATCTACTTTGTTAGGAGTTGCTTGACCACTTGATCAAGAGGTCTGCATCAATTGATATCAAAACTAGGTTTCAAAATCAGGTTATATCCTTTATTTTCTTCTTGTTAGTTTCAGCTTCCTTAGCATTAGTTGTCTTTGATTCAATTTTTTATTATTTCTCGTCCAAAGCCTAGTATTTTTGTGCCTAGGTTAGTTAAAAAATTTTATTATTTTAGTTTGTTGTTGTCTTAGAATATGCAAGTAGAATAAAGAGTAAAAAAAAACAAGAAGAAAAAGAACGTTCAAAAGTCACTTTAGTCGAATCTACCATAGTACACAAAGAGAGAATTTGAATTTGGACAAAACCAATTAATCAAAATCTAAAATATTATATACTGGTTCTAGGAGTACTAATCACATGCCATATAAAAATTAAGCTCATTAGGAGATCATTTGCTATAGTAACCAAGGTCGGCATTAAAACTTGTTGTAACAGGTCAGATTCATATCAGAAAGGTATTTCAGGTCCAATAAATTTAGAGAATTATAAAATTTTATATACTAAGTTTTAAGGTTCTAATGACACCCGTCAAATTTGAGATCATTTGGAGTTCTTTTGCTATAGGAGCTAAATTCAGGATTGGAACTTGTCGTAACGGGTCTAATTCACGTTAGTAATTCAAACTTATTTCGCTTATGTTATTTTTCAATTATGAAAGTATCATAACATCATAATTGAAATACTTATGTGTCATTTAAATTTTTTTTATAACCTTTGCATCTTTTTTCTTTCACGTCTTCAAAAACATCCACTTTTTGTACAAATTCGCTCATTACTCATGAAATTATAATTGTAGTTTTGTCTTTACTTGTTTTCATATTTTTCGTAGTTCTTAAGGCATATACATGTATTTGAATATGCTATTAAAGCTATTATATTTGGTGTTGGAATTAGTTCCGCAGGATCCGAAGAAAGGTGAGACAAGAGGAAAAAGACATAGCGAGCGTATTTAAGTGAAAAGTCTATATTTGAGTGAAACACAAGAGGAGTGTAAACTTGTGAGAGAGTGGGTGAGAAATTTATATATTTCTTGTCACCTAACCAATTCTCAGATTCGAAGATATCATAGGTAAGTAACAAGATGACATTATAAAGAGGAGATAATGAAATAGTAATTCAGGTACACGTTATGAATTAGCAAATGGATCAGATGGCCAATGAATTCGGAGATAGGTTTGATAGATTAGAGAGAAAACATATTAATGATCATAGTAGGGTTCAAAATACACCTGAGCAAAGATAATTTAATGTTAGGACGATTGAAAAGAAGAGCTTGTATATTAGAGGGACCTATTGTAGCTTAGTTATAAATATTGGTAGTTACACTAACATAGCTAGTACTAAATTGATGAGAAACTTAAACTTGCACACTACCATACATCTCATACCTTATAAATTATAGTGGTTCAATGATGATGGTGAAGTGAAAGTGAATAACCAGGTTTTGGTTGCTTTTTTTATTGGTAAATATTATGATGAGGTGTTATGTGATGTTCTGCCAATGTAACCTAATCACTTGTTGTTTGGTAGACCATAATAGTATGATAGAAGAGTTATGTATAATGGAGTGACAAATAGGTATTCCTTTAAGATGAATGGAAAATCTATAACTCTTATATCTTTAACACCTAAACAAATATAGGAGGAGCACCTGAAATTAAAAAAGGAGAAGATGGTTGAAAAAGAGAGTTTGTATATAAGATAGACCTTCTTTACTAACAAGGTTCTTTTTGGTTTTGATGATGATGTTATTTTCTATTTGGTATTGATTTGTTGACCTTAGAGTATGTTTTACTTGATACAGATTCTATGTCAAATATTTTTAAAGAAAGGGAGGATGGTACAAACAATCCAAGTCCGAATTTGGTCTTAAAAGGTCTACTAATTAATTTTGCAAGATTAGAAATATCTCTTAAAACATACATCGAATTAAGCTAAGATTTTACAGTGAGATACTAGACATATGGAAATACATTGTCGTAACTTTCCAAGTCAAATGGAGTTCAAGAGGAACATATTAGTTCAAAGGGTCGAAGTTACTAGACAAGTCTAGTAAAATCTACAAGACTAGACCTTTGTGTACTATTTGGGACATATATGGAGCTACAAGTAAAATGCTTCTGCTATTCAATTTGGGATGGAAACTAGACATCATATATGGTAGACCCATAATTCATTTAGACGAGAGAACAACATGTTTGAAGTCATGTTTGAAGTCATGATTGAAATCTGCCAAGAATGTGCAGAAATTGAAGATTCGGGCTGCATGAAAGAATTTTAGCACGAAGACTTTGTTTTTATTATCCTATTTATTTATTTCTTGTTGTATAATTATTTTTTAATTCGGGTTTGTTCTAACCCATTAAACATTGTTTAGGGATTTATTTTATATTAAACTTATGTTAGTTGATTACTAGTTTATGCTCATTAGCTTGCAACCCAAAAAAAATCCATTAGGGTTAGTTAGGGGACATTATTTTATGTTTTTTTGAGCTGCGAATCTCGACAACAACTTGAACAATAAATGTGAGTCTTTCTTTTGTTTGTTTGTGGCAAAACAACATTTCTTTGCATGGACAAATATCGTACACTGATTTATCAAAGATTAACTGGTTTTGTGGAGTTATTCACATACTTAGAGTTCTTAAATACAAGGTTATCTCTGGGTCTAAGTCTTTTTCTAATATATTTAGTTCTTAGGTAAATGGTTACCTTCGGATCAGGATTCTATCAAACTTAATTTTAGTTTTTCAGGTTGTTGTCTACTTCGTTGAGGGTTGTTTAACCATGTGATGAAAAGATTTACATCATTAGGTTACATTGGATCAACCTCTACATGGTTTTGATTTTTTTTACTTGAAAAATGTTAGCAATACTTGGGTGTTTCTTTTGTATGTTTTTTTTTAAATTAATCCAACCCGCAGCATAGCGTGAGCTAACAAACTAGTAGCATCTAAACCAGATTAACAATCAAAATTCGTCTTTCTGTTAAATGGAAATTTATATCCAATATGTTTGAAAGTGTTATAGGTCTATCTTATAGCCTGTCTTTGTCTATGGCTCTCATGTTTTTTGAATTACAAACTATAGCAGCCTATGATTTACCTTGGACTCTGGTTTAGGTGAGTGTGAGGCGTTTTTCTAAGAGTCTCCGGTGTCTATCTCACTTAGCCAAGCTAGATTGTGCTTTCTATGGGATTGCTCCATAGGGTGCTTGCTTGAAAAATCTATCAGTCTACATTGCAGGTTTCCCTATGCTTGACCCTTGTTCAAGCTAAAGGTTACTTCATATCTTTGTATGTTTATGGATTTGGAGTAGGATGATTAAGTTTTTTATTATTATTTTGACAAAGCAAACGCAGTTGAAATCAAAAGCTGTTAATTAGTGGTTGTTGACAAATTAGGTTTACATTTTGGCTGAATCTTTCATGTGTAACTGCTACTGAATCCTTCTATGTGCTGTAAACGCTCATTTTAAACAATCAAATGAGACAATCAGCTCCTCAAGATTCTTTCTCCTCTCCTTTTCTTTTCAAAGTCTCTCAAACATATGATCTATTCCATCAGTAACACTACACTTTTTTGTATCCTGATAATTGACAATGAGAAGTAGAGACAGCAGTGCTATGTGCTCTTACAAAACTTCTTCGTACAGGTTATGAACTTTTGTAAGATCAGGCATAATTCTTCTCTTTGAGCTTTTGATGAACAGGGTGTACAGACTTAGTTGGCTGGGATTTAACTTGCTCGTATTCAGATCATGGTTATTTCTAGTAGATAGGCCAATTTCAATTCTTTTTAGAGAAGAAACAATACTTGTTTCAGAATGACATTAGCACTGAAGGATCCAAAATGGGTTTTGGTCAGTGGATTTGAACTCTTCCATAGCAGCCAATACTAGCAAGCTCTGGTTTATTTCAAGTCTAAGCCGAGTGAAAGTGCTTACAAACAGTATGAGGTTATGTAACCGACAAAATTTGCTTTCGGCAACCAAAAACAAATCCAGTTTGATCTCTTGTATTAGATGCTTTTGAGAGAGAGAGAGAGTAACTAACAATCTACCACTTATTAACTCACCAATAATCTTTACATGAACAGGAGCCATGCCTGAAATGATGAAAACGAGTTCTATCCCTGACAATAACTTCCCTATCATACACTTTTGACACCAACTTTGCCACATGGTGACAATCTATACACATTCTGAGATTCTTCACAATTCTGATCGTGACCCCAGGACCTGAGTTGATGAGCCCAAATGCAATAGCCAACTTCTCGCTGTGCCGGTAAACTGCATTCTCTTTATCCTCCTCTGCTATATCAAGGAAAACCTCTGAAGTATTAGGTGAGTACCCCGCAATTTTCAAGTCACTTGTCATTTTGTTTAACTTTCCATATATTTCTTTTGTTTGAGGATGTGACTGGTCACCAGCAACAAATTCATGGACAATACCATTCATCTCAATCAAGCTGCAACCTGGGGTTTTCTTGATTCCTCTATCCATCATCACTTGTCGCAATTCACGCAATTTATCCCATTTATTGCAAGCTGCATATATATTACACTGCAGAACATAAACAGCTCCATTATTGGGTTCTAACTCAAGAATCTGCTCTATGACCCTTTCAGCCATTTCTGCATCTTTATGAATTCTACAGGCACCCAGAAGAGCTCCCCAGACAATTGAATTAGGTTTCATTGGCATGTTCTTAATAATTTCATGAGCTTCTTTTAGATGCCCAGCTTTGCCAAGAAGATCAACCATGCACCCATAATGTGCTATATTCGGTTCAATTCCATGCCGAGCAGTCATGCTGGCAAAAAACTTTTTTCCTTCATCTACCATGCCAGTATGAGTACAAGCAGAGAGAACACCAACATAAGTTACCTCGTCTGGTGTTACAGAAGCTTTCAGCATTTGGGAAAACATATTGAGAGCTTCTTCACCACATCCATTAATTGCTAGGCCAACAACCATGGCTGTCCATGTAAATTTGTCCCGCTGAGGCAATGTATTGAATATGCTTAATGCCATTTCAACATTTCCACATTTGAAGTACATGTCTATCAAAGCATTCCCCACAAAAGTATCATTCTTGACCTTGTTTTTATCAATGTAAGTCCTTATCCATTCTCCTAGCTCTAGCGCCCCAAGTTGTGCACAAGCTGTAAGTATGCTAACCATGGTGAACTCATCTGGTTTTATTTTAGAAGTCTGCATCTCACGGAAAAGCATCAAAGCCTCTTTGTAGCAATTAAGTCGAAGATATCCATCTATCATGGCAGTCCACGAGACATGGTCTCTTTCAGGCATTTTATGAAAATACTTTCTCGCTGCATCAACTTGCCCTGTATTCACAAATCCCGTAACAATAGCAGTCCAAGAAATCACGTCCCTATTCTTCATATTCTCGAAAATCCCAAGTGCGACATTCATTTCGCCACATGATGCATACATATCAATCAAAGCATTTTCTACTTTCAAATTAACCTCGACTACACCATTTCTTATGTACTTCTGCACCCGCTTGCCACATTCTAAATCCTTCAACTTAGAGCACGCTGATAATACTGAAACACAAGTAACCGAAGTGGGTAAAATTCCTTTCTCCTCCATCATATCAAAAAGTTTTCTAGCTTCATCATACTTCTTTATTCTGTTATATCCAGAAATCATTGCATTCCAAGTGACAACATCACTCTTACAACTCATATCAAATATCCCACGAGCCATATCAATTAATCCACACAAAGAATACATATTTATCAAAGCATTGTGAGCAAAGACATTGGAATCAAGCCCATATTTCACTACATGACAATGCAGCTCCCTCCCAAATTGTAAGGCAACACTACGTGTAAAACCCTTGAACAAGAATGGATACGTGTAACAATCCGGCTTAACATTCCTCTCCAACATTTCAAGATACAAAGAAACGCCTAATTTTGGACAAGCAATCCTAGAATACCCTTTAAACATTATGTTCCAACTGAACACAGATGGTTCAGGAATTGTATCAAACAGTTGGCGTGCATAACACATGTCACCAAATTCACGGGAGCAGCAGAAAGAAAGGATCTTGTTTTGTATAATGGGGTTGCATATAATGCCTGTTTTGATTGTTCGGGAATGGATTTGCTTGAGATGGTACATGGATTTGCAGGTTTCAAAGAGGGAAAGTGGAGGGTTTTCAGTTACTGGGGATGATTGACTACATGCCATGGAAATCATTTTCTTGAGAAATGAAGAATGGAGATGGTGTTTTGTGGAGGGAAGATGTATTTCGAAGCCAAGTGAAAATGGCATATAACAAACAAGAATAACTATATGATATTTTCCGCTCGGAAGCAACCAGCCGCGCTCTGTGTGTGTGTGTGTGTGTGTGTGTGTGTGTACAGTGTGTGTTTGGTTTAACACGCTGTATTCTCAAATCTATTTAAGCTTTAATCAATATTAAAATTCTATTTTCAAATTTAATATATTGGAAAAAATAGGAAAAAATTGCTGTGATTTGCTCCTTCGATCTAGAATTACTAGTATGAATGCGCATATTTTAAATGTAAAAAAAAATATTCATATCTCGGGTAAGTTTTTAGTAATGTTATTAGATTTAAAAATATAATTATTTTGAAAAAACATTATCAAGATTAATTTGTTTTATCAATTTTTTTATTTTTATCTTAGCAAATGTAAAGTTTTATTTAACTTGAATAAGTGATTCTGTTAAAAAAATATTTCATAATTATTAAAGCTTGTTAAATAAAAATATCAAAATAGTATATCCATAATTTATATGTGATTGAAAGTTTAAAAGATCATAAATATAATAAAATTATGTTCAAAATTTATTTAAAATTTTTAAGATAAAAAAACTATTTTAATCAAATTTTCATCAATAATTTGTTGTTAGAATTATTATTTTCATGTAAGATACATAATATTTGAAAAAACAAATTTATAATAGTATTTAAGTACCATATTAAAACTAATTGAATATGATAAATATTTTTTTTGTGAGTGCCAAAAAAACCAAAGAAAAAAAAGGGGAGGGAAAGAAAAAAATGGAAGAAAAGAAAGAAAAGCAACTTCAGTTTTTTTACCAATCAATTCATTTTTAATTAATTTTTCACCTGAAAACACCTTAGAAACATCCAACAAACCTCAATAAATCTATTTGTGCTTTTAAAGTAGCAAAAAATTGATTAAAAATATAAAAATATTCAAACTAACACCAAAATTGTTTTCAAGTCTCGATCTATTTCTTTCAGTAAGATGAGGACCAAAAACCACCATCATTATATACTTGTTATTGAATGGAACAATTTGACATCAACCTTGACCATTTAGGTTGGTGGAATCGCAATTCAATACTTTCTCTCTTTAGTAACTCCTGTTTTCATCCACGGACTGAAAATTAATAAAAATAAACTTTAAAACCAAAATAAAAATTACAAGAATTTAGGATTAGGCATATGTTATCTCCATATCTTACATTTCAATCATTTTCCTTTTAATTTTATAGGTCTATCATAATCTTAAAGCTAATTTCATCCTATTAGGCTAGAGAGAGATTGAATTGAATTTAAAAAAAAAAAACAAGAAGAATCAAACCCTAAATGTTTTGTTTGTTTAGGTAATCAACAAAACTAATTGAGGTATCTCAGTTCTATAAAAGACAAAGAAATAATATCATGTTAGTTTAATATATTAAAAATAAATTGATAAATTGATTATAAACAAAGTTGAAGGTCGCCCGAGGCCTTTTTCATCTTTTTATAAATAAAGCCTATATGGTCATCCATTTATTTTTTTCAAAAAAAAAAGATGACAGAATCTAGCTACCATAGAGGTGGCAGAACAATCAGAGAAGATGGTTTTTTGATCGAAAAATCTATTTTTTCAACCATTATTGATCTGAAAACATCTAAAAACACCTTAAAAACCTAAATAAACCTATTTATGCATCAAATAACCCAAAAATAGGTTGAAAACAAAACTCAACCTGAATTGATAAAACTTCTCGAGCTTAGATCTACCATTTCATGCAAGGTGAAGGTCAAAGAACACCATAATGGAATTTCTCTTAATGAATGGAACCCTTTAAAACCTTGATCAACCCTTTTCATGGTCAAAATCAGTGTCAACCAACTATTTTCTCTATCCTTTTCATTTTTAGGCAAGTTTATCTCTCCTCTCTCTAATTCATAAACTATAAAATAGACTTTTGGAACAAAATAAAAATTATCATTAGTATGGGGTTAGCTATAAAAAAATTCGTGTTTTTACATTTTAGTTCCTTATCTCTAAATATTGTATTTTCACTATAATTTCAAGCCTAGTGTCTTCTAATTAGGTTATCAAAAGCTTGATTGAAAAGAAAAAAAAATAGAAAAAAAATTAGCTAATGTGAGGTGCTAGATTCATTGTTGATATGAAAAATGAATCTAGCACCTCGTCTCTTTTAGTTTTTAGTATTAGTTACTTGACTCATGCTTTATCACGGGTCAAATAATTTATTTTTCAATAAAAGAAATTAATATGCAGGCTTTTCCAATGCATTTTTGGACACAAACAATTCTCAATCATATATCGAAATGTTTATGCATGCAACTAATTAAGTAAACCAAAAATTATTTGTGCTAATAAATGTAAAAAAGACTCATTGACAATAACTAAAAATTAAACTAGAAAAATCAAGAGATATGTGTAGATAAGGATATTTGAACTCACAACATGGATCATGTACCAAGTTATATTTAATAACTTTGTTTCTTGGAATAAATTCTTTATTTAATAAAATGATTATCCGTGCTTGTAAAACATAAAAAAGTCGTTAACAATAAATAAAGATTAAATTGGAAAAATTAAGAGATGGATATTGTTTAAGATATTTGATCTCACAACACCGGTCATATACATAATTGTGTTTAATAATTTTGTTTTTTATAATAAAATTTTTATTTAATCAAATGATGATAGAAATAGACATATGTATGAAAGAGATTAAATAAAATCAAAGAAAAAAAATGTTAAGCAAGGTTGCATATATTCAAAAAAATATTATAATTTTTACTTGAAAACCAAGTTAAAAAATAAACAATATTTAACCAAAGACTAAATTAGAAAGCTAAGAGATAGATGTTGTTGTAGACATGTAAGCTCAAAACACGGGCCATTGTATTTAATATTTTTGGAATCAATGTTTTATTCAATAAAATGATAATAGAAAAAGGAAGTGATTGAATAAAATTTAAGAGAAAACAATTAACTAGGGCTACAAAGAAAGAATGTCCCCTAACCTACGAAAATAATGATGAAATTTCATCCGTAAACTAAGTAAAAATCAAATCATATTCTATTCTATTCTATTAAAAAACACATCATAAAAATTATAAAAAAATATATTAAGATTGAAAAAAAATAGCCAACAAAAGATGAAATCACCAAAAAAATGACCAAAACAACAAATGACTAGAAGGTCACTGAAAACTCAAGACAAGGTTTATTCTGCCAAACAAAACTTGATTTTTAATTTGTTTTTCACCATATACACCTTAACTAACCTATCCATAACTTCAAACAAATTAAAAACCCAAAATCAACTCGAAAAAAAA
Source organism: Populus nigra (assembly GCF_951802175.1). Classification (NCBI taxonomy): domain Eukaryota; kingdom Viridiplantae; phylum Streptophyta; class Magnoliopsida; order Malpighiales; family Salicaceae; genus Populus; species Populus nigra. The sequence continues at coordinate 3,567,819 of NC_084859.1, forward strand.
AAAACTTCATAAGCTTAGATCTACTTGGCAATTTTAATGGCAAAGAACACTTAGACTACACTTTCATCATCGAATGGAATTCATTGACACTAAAATCAGTGTTAACAAAACTTTAAGGACTAAATTGTAAAAAAAAAGGTCACTATGGAGTTGCTCTAGTTAAAAACCACGCATTTTAGTTTCTTTATAGTAATGTGACATCACATCATGGTTGCAAGAGTGTGAATTTATGGTTTTGGTATATATTTGCGGTATGGTATAATTGGATGTGATTTTTTGTTTATATATATCCTTACATTTCATTTATTTGGAGGAATTTTTTTATTTATCTTTTATTTTATGCTTGTATTTAGTTTCCTAAAACTTAGCTTCAATCTACATTTTGTGACATTTTCTTTAAAAAATTGTCATGAACTCTAAAATTTTTATTTATGGAATTAATCTCTTTTCTTAGGTAATAGTTTAGTGAATATGATCATATATGCCTATTTAATAATTATTAGTTGATATATAGCTATAAAAAAATATATGTTTAATTTTTTTTATAACTCTATAATATATTTAAAAAAGTTTTATCATCTATTATTATTGTCGATTATATTTGTTCATCTTGGAAATTCATTAGTTAATAATGTTTTTACTTAATTATTCTATTATATTCTTTTTTTATGCTCATTCAATTGTAATAAGATTTGTTTTGAAAACCAATAAAATATTTTAAAAAAAAAAACATTAATGGGGCACAATCTATCATAGTATCATATGGTAAATTAGCTAATAGCATATTAGAGTATTTAGACATTGAAGTTATAATGATTCCCAAGCAAAAGTGATGATTGGAAACTAGTTAAGAAGCAAAGATTTAGTGTGCTCTTCATTTTTTTCCCCTGGGAAGTAGTACAATAATGATACTAGGGAATAACCATTTTTAGGTAAATTATAAGAACATTGGTACATATTATGATATTGTTCGAATTATTTTTTTATGTATAAAGAAAATATTTAAATGTTGGTAATATTTTTTTTAATAAAAAAATTTAAATAATAAGGGGTTGACTCGATCAACTTAATGGGTTTAAAAGCAACCTGGATGACATGTAAAAATATAGTTTTACTCAAAATAAATTCAAGACAAATTCAAGATGGTATCCTTTTTAAAAATATATATATTAAAATGACAACTATTGGATGATTCGTGTCAATATAGATTAACCTGTCGAATTCACAATCTGGATCATAAGATCATAATAGGAACCTCATGTAAAGTAAATCAAAATAAATTATGAAACCCAATTTTAAATTAATCCGAAACTTAAAGAAAATTATAAGAAAAAAAACTATAGTGAAAAACCTACCCGTTTTACTTTCTTTCTAATAATGTGACATCACATCATAATAGGAAAAGTGTGAATTTGTGGTTTTGGTATATATTTCAAACATGGTATAATGGGATGCGAGTTTTAGTTATATACTAGATAGGTTACCCGCTCATTGCAGCGGGCTAGTTTTGAAAACGCGCACTGCTTTTAATTATGGGATAATTAGGAGGAAAGCACTTTCAAAGCATATAGATGGTAGCATTAAAAGGTATATGATTTGGCTTTCAAGTAACATACAAGTAACAAGCAAAAAAACTTGTTTAAACTATTTCAAATCTCATATAAAAATCAAACTGTAAAATGTAAAGAGACATCAATCTAATATAGATATTGTTTGAGCAACTCAGTACAAAAAATGGCATGATGAATAAAAAGAGTACTTAAGCCTAACTTTTAGGTGAGAGGTGAAGTCTCGGCAACTATTAACAGGTAAAGAGTAACAAATACTTGTGAACTTCTTGTTACTATAAGGATTTGAATAACTTAGTTAAGCATTGTCAACAACATTTTATGTATGCATCTATACATCTGAACCTAATATATAAAATAAGTATGGTACATACCTCAAACACTCATCTTATAAGGCAACCTCCCCCCCCCCCCCCTCCCCACCAAAAAAAAAAAAAAAAGCAACTCAATACCACCTAGAGGCAAACTTTCTTTGACAAGCATTGGTCAAATACTTTCCTCCACCAGAGTCTGCATATATATAACAAATGAAGGGGCATAAGATTAATGAATATTTCTGGAGCAATAATATCTCAGGAATTATTACTGATTATATATATATATGGTAAAGGAAAATTGAAATCAAGATGTTTTTCTAGAGTTGGGGATGAAATATAAAGATTCTGAGCAATTGTCCTCGTAATGAAAAGTTAAATTAATCATTAGCAAATCTCAAACAATTCAACAAAAGTGAAAAGGCATTATTTTCACTAAACTATTGGATCTAGACAATCTTGGTCTTTGGCTAATTCACTTTGTGTTATACTATCCAAACAAATAAACCTAAAGGAATATAAAGATTTTGAGTTTAGGGCAAGTATCATCAAAGTGGTATTACAAAACATACCATAAGATTAATTTAAGCAGCTTAAATTATTATTATTACTGGTAACGAAAAATGAAATTTATTTAAAGTTTCTTCAGGACAAAAGACAACAAGTCTAGACATGTCTGAGTCTATAGCACAACAAGTATGACTAAGAGAGGAACAAATGAACTTTGAGGGGTAGCTTAACTTATCAGGCCTTGAGTTTGTTCTCTAATGATCACAAGTTCAAGTCCTTTTAGGCCACTAGAGTCTTACATGGTCGTTAACTTTAAGGCCCGATAGATTATTCGAGGTGTGCGCAAGCTGGCCCGGATACCCATGTTAATAAAAAAAGGTACAAATGTCATGTCCTGTAAATAGAGAGTAATGAGTTTCCATCTCCCAACATCATTTTAATATCGAAATCTCTACTCTCTATCCGCATGAAAATCTTGGCAAGATATATGTATGTAATCAATTCAAAACATAACAGAAAAGTTAAGTATATATGTAGTTAACACAAATAGACTGTTTGGAGGTGGAATGCCGCAGAAGGAAGAGATGCTTCACAACTGTCCCAAAAAATAAACCAACGCATATGCAGCCTTTTCAAAAAGCTTAGACATTTGTTCATAGCTAGATACCTTGCAAATGACAACCGAAATATCATCACCAAGAACTAACTGGTACCAAACTACTGAAACAGAGAAAGGGAGGTTGTTGCACATTATCATCACCCAATTTTGGGTGATTCCTCAAAATTCGTTTTTTCCAAAAAAATCAAAAAAATCAAAAAATCAAAATCAAAAAAATAAAATAGAGGCTGGCAATGCGGAGAAAGCCGACCAAGAAAGGCTGCAAAAATAGGTGAAAATCAAGATGCAATTTTCGGAAGAATTTCAAGGCCCAAGTGTACGCTGTTATGCCCAAAAATAGAAAAATGCAAATTCAAAGGTCACCTCTTAGGTAGTGTGTTCTCTAACCCTACCTCCTCTTTTGAGTGGGCTTTCGAGCCCTACTTCCTCTTTTGAGTGGGCTTTCGAGCCCTCACATCTTAGGTAGTGTGCTTTCTAGCCCTATCCACCTTTTTTTGAGTGGGCTTTCGAGCCCTCACCTCTTAGGTAGTGTGTTCTCTAACCCTACCTCCTCTTTTTAGTGTGTTTTCTAACCCTACTTCCTTTTTGAATGGGCTTTCGAGCCCTCACATCTTAGGTAGTGTGTTCTTTAACCATACCTCCTTTTTGAGTGCGCCTTAGAGCCATCAACCACCTTAGGTAGCGTGTTTTCCAACCCTGCTTCCTTTTTAATGTGCCTTCGAGCCATCACACCTTAGGTAGTGTGTTTTCCAACCCTGCCTCCTTTTAGTGTGCCTTTGAGCCACCAACCACCTTAGGTAGTGTGTTTTCCAACCCTGCCCCCTTTTTAATGTGCCTTCGAGCCATCACACCTTAGGTAGTGTGTTTTCCAACCCTGCCTCCTTTTAATGTGCCTTCGAGCCACCAACCACCTTAGGTAGGGTGTTTTCCAACCCTGCCTCCTTTTTAATGTGCCTTCGAGCCATCACACCTTAGGTAGCGTGTTTTCCTAACCATGCCTCCTTTTTAGTGCGCCTTAGAGCCCTTACCTCTTAGGTAGTGTGTTTTCCAACCCTACCTCCCTTTGAGTACGCCTTAGAGCCATCAACCATCTTAGGTAGTGCGTTGTCCAACCCTGCCTCTTTTTAAGAGCTCCTTCGAGTCCTAACCTTTTAGGTAGTGTGTTTTTCTAACCTTACCTCCTTTTGAGTGCGCTTTCTAACCCTCAAGAGGATTCATCATTCCTCAACAAGATGAGTCAATCATCTCTCATCTCTTTTTTCTTCTTTACAATGCTTACTATCTAAAGTCTCTTACGAGACTTTCTACCATAAGCATTGTAAAGAGGGGGGCAACTGTCATCACCCAATTTTGGGTGATTCCTCAAAAGTCGTTTTTTCCAAAAAAATTAAAAAAATCAAAAAATCAAAATCAAAAAAATAAAATAGAGGCTGGCAATGCGGAGAAAGCCGACCAAGAAAGGCTACAAAAATAGGTGAAAATCAAGCTGCAATTTTCGGAAGAATTTCAAGGCCCAAGTGTATGTTGTTATGCCCAAAAATAGAAAAATACAAATTCAAAGGTCAAATTAAATGAGTATTGGACGAATTTGCATAAAAATTAAGTCCAATGACATAATTAAATTTTTAAGGGGCCAATTTGATTTAATCATAGGCCAAATTGAATTTTAATTATGTTTAAGAATTAATTTAGGTCCAATTGAAGGAGTTAATTAAGTGCAAGGACTTAATTATACTTTAAGCGAGTCAAAATTAATTGGAAGGCTTAATTGGTGAAAATTAAGTTTGGGAGCTTAATTTGGACTTAATTGAAAAATCAGAATTTTGAAAGACCAAATTTAATTTTTACCAAGTTTTTGCAAAAAAAAATAAAAAAAAAAACCGGGTCACTGTTCATCTTCTTCCCCACGAAACTGCCCGAGAAGCAGCTTTCCAGGCGCATTTTCTACCTCGTTTGGCCTCCAAATCCGACAACGCGTGCACCAAAATGTCCACCTGAAACCCCTTTATCCTCGATAATGGTCCGGTCGGGTCGAAAAACTTTGAAACGGCTTCGTTTATTGGCCTAAAGTGGCCACCTCGTTCAGTCTGCAGCCTTGGATTGCCAAAATTTGGCAATTCGAGGTGCACACTTTGAACCAACGGCTTGGATTCCTCGAGTCGAATCAAGGGCTGAGACTTTTTCCCCGTTGAAGACAAGATTACCCTCTTTCCAGCCCTATACATAGGAGCCAATTTCATGCTCAGGAGGAGGAGAAAACCGGGTCCAAAGTAAGCCAAAAAACCAGCCTTCCTCCCTTTTCCTGCTGTAGATTTTTTTTCTTTTCTTCCTCTTCCAGCTGCAGCCGCTCCGGCCAACTCCACCGCCGTCTCCACCACCAGCTTCAGGTCCTCCTCCTCCAGCCAGCCATCGCCGCAACGCCAGGTGGTCCGCTTCCTTTCCCTTTCTTCTTCGCTGTCACTGTTCACGCATGAACAGTAGACGTGAATTACTATTCATGTCTACTGTTCATGCAGAAAAAAATTTCAAAAATATTAAAAAAAATCATTTAAAAAATTTTGTGGTTTTCTCAAATATTTTTCCACCAAGTTTGCTTAATATTGGTTTGTATACTTACATTGTAAGATACAAGTCCGGTATTAAAATACCCGGTTTTCTCCGAAATATTTCAAAAAAAAAAGAAGAAAAATTTCAAAAAGGAAAAAAAATATTTTATTGCATACGACCAAGTCCTAAATAATTTTCCAAGCATGTTTGTTTTCAAAAACAAAATCAAAAACATTGCATCTTTCTCATGTTTTAAAAATCCAAAAAATGGATATCATAACTAGTTTATGATCATCCGTTAGGGTTTGGCCAAAATGTCAAAAAATTTTATTTCAACTTTTTTTCTAGGATCCAGATGTAGACTTTAATATTTGTAGGGTGTAAAATTACACGATAAAGTACACCCTCAGGTATTAAAGATACAAGGGGTAAATAAATAAAATCCTAAAATTTAGACTTTAGAACAGTTAGGATTTAACCCAGTAAGGTAGAGATTCCCTCACGAAGGGAGATCTGCCTTGAACCTTAGAAAAGACCAACGAATAGAAACTCGACCTAGAAAAAAATAATCAAACAACAATGCAGCTTACCTTAGATAGGGTGCACTGGGGGTGATGCGTATTTCCCTTGCACAACCAGTCCCTTACTCAGACTCTCGCAGACCATAGGTTCCTAGTGACCATAATACTAGGTGGCGACTCCAAAGAACCAAGCAAAACACAAATAACAATAATAAAAAATCGCCAGCGGACGCCGCGCGAATTTTGACGTGCGCCACACATGAAGTGAGAAATAAGTAAAGCTATGCTTTCATGAACATAATACACTAATACGGTGCTCATCCTTGATATGAAGCCATTTTAATTAGGTTATTAATATGAAAAGTGGGCAACAATAATATCATAGAAGGGTGTAGTTGCACTAATGTAGCTAATACTAAATTAGTGAGAAAGTTGAACTTGCACACTACCAAACATCCTGTACCTTATAAATTATAGTGGTTGAATAATGGTGGTGAAGTGAAAGTGAATAAGTAGGTTTTTGTTACTTTTTTTATTGGTAAATATTGTTATGAGGTGTTATATGATGTCGTGCCAATTCAAGCTAGTCACTTGTTGCTTGGTAAACCATGGCAATATGATGGGAGAGTTATTTATAATGGAGTGATAAATAGGTATTTCTTCGAAATGAATGAAAGACCTATAACTCATATATCTTTAACACCTAAGTAAATATATGAAAAGCAACTAAAATTGAAGAAGGAGAAGATGGTTGAAAAGAAGAGCTTGTATATTAAGGGGACCTTCTTTGCTAACAAGGTTCTTTTTGGTTTTGATAATAATGTTATTCTTTGGCTTGGTGCTGATTGGTTGACCTTAAAAGATGTTTTCCATGGTATAGATTTGAGGAAGAATCTTTTTAAAAAAGGGGAGGATGAAGCTAAATTTTACAAGGAGTTACTAGACGCATGGAACTATATTTCAGTAACTTTTCGAGTCAAATGGAGTTTGGGAACATATTATTTCAAATGGTCAAAGTTACTAGAAAAATCTTATCATATCTCTCAAACTAGATCTTTGTGTGCTGTTTGGGAAATATTTGGAGCTATAGGTGTTGCTACGATTCAAGTTGTTCTAGAAACTAGACATCTCTAGCTTTCCAACCATATATAGTAAGTCTAATAATTCAACCAGACGTGAGATAACAACGTGTTTGAAGTCAAGACTGAAAATCTACCAAAAATGTGTGAAAATTAGAAATACATGCTACATGGAAGAATTTCAGCTTCAAAACATTGTTTTTATTTATTTATTTGATTTTGAATAATTATTTTTAATTTTGGTTTGTTTTGGCTCATTAGATATTGTTTAAGGGTTTATTTTATTATTGGACTTATGTTAGTTGATTGCTAGTTTAGGCTCATTAGCTTGCGACCCAAAAGGGATTCATTAAGGTTAGTTAGATGAGACTATATTATATTTTTTTAGCTGCAAATTTCAATAGCAAGTTAAAGAATAAACATGATTTTTTCTTTTGTTTGTATGTGGCAAAACAATCTTTCTTTGCAGGGATAAAAATTATACATTGACTTATCGAAAATTAACTAGCTTCTTCGCGTTATTCGCATACTTAGGGTTCTTAGGTACAGGGTTATATCTAGGTCAAGGTTCTATCAAACCTAATTTTTAACTTTCTGAGTTGCTATCTACTTTGTTGGGGGTTGTTTTACCACGTGATCAAGAAGTTTATATCACCTCTGAAACAACTTTCTTTTATAGGTAAGCCCCAAAATCAGGAGGTTGCAAAACCATGGTGGTTTTACACAACATAAGTGGTTATAGAAGAGTCTTCCTCATCTTCTCCTATAACCTCCCTAGAAAGGCTTATTTTGTCCTTTTGTGAGCTCAAACCTATCAAAAGAAGGCAACCATGAAGTTTGCTCAAACATGAAATTTTCTTCTTCAATCATGGCTGACTAAATACATCATCATCACAAATGGATATAAATGTGTCATAGGAATACATGAATAATGTAGAGGGGATGCATATCTACCACTAAGAACAAACCTCATTTGATTTGGAGGTCTAGAACTCCCCATTCATTTTTAAGATTGGTCCCCAATCAACCTATATATGTCAACACATGGGAGGATGACTGGGGATAAGATGTTGTCAACATCATTGAAATAAATGGAATGTAAACGTTTGATGGGAGTAATTGATCATTGTAGATGAGATGTTTCTTAGTCAATTAGAGCCCCTAAAGTCGTCGAAGATGCCACATTCATTCACCTGAAAGTGGCTTCTTGATCAACTTGTGTCTGCTAAAGAAGATGATAAACAAGGATGGAACGACGTGTCAATTAGTTTCTTCAATAAAAATAAGTGACATGTTGTCTGTTTAAACCCTAGAAATTATGGTTTTTAATTGGGAATTTTGAAATTTTCATTTTGGTCCATGTCTTTTCAATTTCAGCATATATGTTAGAAAACTTGATTTTTGCAATTGACCTTTAAAACTTCTCATTTTTTACAATTACACCCTTGAAAACCTTAATTTAAATCATTTAATTTGAACATCTTTTACAAATTAGTTCTCGGTTTCTAGATTATGTAATTGACCACTATCAAGCATCAAACTTTTAATTTCTTTCAAATTGATCCCTTATTTGATTAATTTTAGTTCATGAACTCACGCGCCATTTGCACTTTGGTCCTTGGTTATAAAATTCTTTAATTTGACCCTCAATGAACCTTCAATCTTTAAATTTCTTTCAATCTAACCCTTGAATGCACCAATTTGGCTCTTCAAAGTTTCAATTGAGTCCAATTTCATTCAATTATTGCAGATTAACCTGAATTAGGTCTACAAACTTGATTTTTCAATGATTGGGTCCTTGATTGAACCAATAAAACTCATTAGAAATTTAACTAAATCCTTAAACTTACTTAATTCTTCTAATTTTTGCTAAATTGACTTTCAAACTTAATTTTTCTCCAATTAAATCCTTAAATAAATCAATTAATCCCTATTATAAGTAAGTCCTTAAACTTAATTAATTCTTTTAATTTTGGTAAAGTTTGGATTTCAGCCTTAATTTACTTTCTATTAAGTCTTTCTTCATCCTATCTTATTAAAATATCCTAATTTGGCTCTTCATCCTATCTTATTAAAATATCCTAATTTAGCTATTCTTTTGGAATTTTGATATGTTGTAGCTCAAAGGCTTATCTTCTTGTGTCCCAAAAATATTTTTAGATTTTGAATTTCTGATTCTTTTTGGATGTTTTAAATTAAAAAGAAACAATATGCATTTTTTTCATTAAACAATTTTAGGGATCCAAAATTGGGTTATGACACATACAAAGTAAATGAAATAATTTATGAAACTTAATTTTCAATCAACTCAATATTGAATGATGAAATAAAAAAAATTAATTAAAAAATAACCTAAGTCAACCCGAGTTAACTTGTCAAATTCACGACCTAAGTTATGAGGCTATAATAACTCAATAAAAATTAAATCAAAATAAAATATGAAGTTCAACTCTCAATCAATCCAGTGTTGAGGGATAAAATTTTAAAAAAAATCAATTAAAAAAAGACACAAAAAATAACCCGAGTTAACCTGTCAAACTCATAATCCAGGTCATAAACTAGGATAACCTCATAAAAATCAAATAAGAAAAAATGATTGGGATCAACTAGGATTACCTTACCAAACTTACGACTCATGTCATAAAATTAGATAACTACATATAAAATAAATCACTAAATTATGAAGCTAAATTTCTATTCAACCCATTGTTAAAAAAAAAACATAATCTTAAAAAAAACACAATAAAACAACTAGTATCAACCTAGGTTAACTTGTAAAACACATGATTTGGGTCATAAGATCGGGATAATCTAATAAAAAATAAACACAAACAAATCATGAAGTCTAATTACTAATCAACCTAATGTTGAAGGATGAAAATGGAAAAAAAAAACTCAAGTCAATCGGGTTAAACTGTTAAACTCGCAATATAGGTCATGAGACTAGGATAACCACAAAGAAATCAAACTACAACAAATCACGAAGCTTGATCTCTAATGAAACCAAATGTCAAAGGATAAAAGTGTAAAAAAAAACAAATTTAAAAACCAGAGATCAAAAAAAAAACTATTACAATGAGTAGTGTTTTGTGATGTGGATCACAGTAAAAACACCACCTCTTTTAGTTTTTGTTAATAATAATAATTAATTGATACAAAATTACTAGAATCATATTTAACTAGCTTTTTGATTTGCGCTTCATCGCAGGGCATTAAATGTTTTCAGCAAAAACAATATATATACAAGCTTTCCCAATTTGTTATTGACATAAAAATCCTAATCATAAATTAAAAAGCTTCTACATGTATTTAATTAAATAAATCAAGAATTATTTGTAACAAAATAAAAGAAAAACCAATAACGATAATAGACTAAACTAGAAAAAAATCGAGAGATAGATGTAAATTAAGATATTTGATTTCGCAACACATGTCATGTACTCGGTTGTATTTAATAACTTTGTTCATTAGAATTAAATTTTATTAAATCAAACGATAATAGAAATAGATGTACACACAAAGACGATTGAATAAAATCAAAGGGAAAAATATTATGCAAGGTTCCACGTATTTAAAAAAAGATTATTATCATTTTATGTGAGAACCAAGTAAAAACTAAATGATATTTAACCAAAAACTAAATTAAAAAGTTGAGAGATGGATATGAATGTCAATGTAGATATTTGATCTTAAAACACAAGTCAAAGGCTCAATTATATTTAATAACTTTATTTCTTAAAACCAATGTTATAAAATGATAATAAAAAAAGACATGTAGAGAAAAACAATTGAATAAAATTAAAGCAAAAAATTTAAGTAAAGCTACATGAATAAAAATTAAAAAAATTTAATTATTAACATGTTTGGTTGGAGAAACATGAATAAAAATACATATAATAAATTTATTTTTAAAACAGTTTTCTAATAAATTTATATACTTTTAAAATAGAAAATAAACGAAAGATGTCTTTTTTATTTTTGTTTTTTCTATTCTAAAATAGTAATTAAAAACTACCTAATAAAATAATACATTGGAGACTTCACCATTCTGTTAACTTGATTTCTGTTTACCAAATACCCTAATGGAGACAACTCCAATATGTTGATCAATTTTCTCATAGTAGCAGCAAAAATACACTTCCATCCAATTCTAGTTTCCATCCATTGGTCTTACAGATAAGAAAAATAAATAAAAAAAAATCATTTTATTATTAATTTATAGTTGGAATTATTATAATCTGATAAAGGAATTTTTTTTTAATTGAACTAGAAAATAGTGTTTATATTTTGATGGCATGGGGAGATTATAATATGGTTTGTTGTTTCATAAACGGTCCAAATCAAGTAATGAAGTGATTTAAAGATTCTCACATATACTAAATTTATCTCGGTGTTTTTTTTATTTATTTAAATTAAGAGAGGTTCTTTTCGTTATATAACATTTTGTAATTTTAAAAAATCATAGAATTTTTTATTTTTTTTGAACTTTTATTTTATTTAGGAGAACTACTTATAAAAATTACCTATAAGAATAATTAGATAGAATAGTTTTGACCTTGTAAACTGAAAATGAGAAAAAAAAAATGAATAAATACCAATGTTAAAAAACTAGCTAGCGCTCCTTGCATCATCTCCGTAAGCCATTTGAAGATATTGCAGACAAACAGCTATTCAAAGAACCACACGGTGATATTTGCAGGCTTTACACCATAATTCAGTGCGACAGGTTTATATCATCGAATCAAAGCCACAATAAAGAAGAGAATAAAATGCTAATTTTGATTCTTTTTCATTTTTAAAATACATGATGAATTGAAGAGAGCACAACAAGAAAGGAAACTGAAGCCTGCACATTGATATTAGCATGTGCTATCAAAGCTTAGCACAAGGCCACATGAATGACAAAAGGCACTAATCCGAAGTGATCACTGAAAACCAAGAAGCAGAACAAATCCTAATCAAACATCTTATATGGCAGGGGAAAAAAAAAAGAAAAAGAAGAGCAATAGCATAAGCCTAAACCTACACTGTTGAAGGACAAAACAGGTTCCTACATGATACCTAAAATTCTTTCTTCACAAGTGCGCTAGACACCTACAGTGATGGTGATGACAACAACGATGATCCATGCTGTAGCCAATCCTTGGCGCATACAAGGGCTTCAAGTGTCACAGGACGCAGTGAACTCCTGTAGCTATCTATCCTTTTGTTTTCAGTGTCAAACACAGAATCAGAAGTAACAGTAGACACTGGTATCGATAAAATATCAACAGCCATCTTGGAAAGTGTTGGATACTTCAGTCTGTTTAGTTTCCACCAACCTAACACATCAAACTCATGCACACGAGGCAGAAGCGACTCCTCTAGATACTGATCCAATTCTGACTTGAAATGTTGCCCACTTGTAATCTCAGAGATGTATATATCAAAATCTGAAAGCCCATCTCCAATAGAAAGCATAGGTAGATCTTGAGTGTGTAATTCTTGAGGCTGCATCCCTTGACAGATTACTTGAAGTTGCATCTCTTGCGGCGGCACTTCTTCTGTCTGCATTGCTTGAGATGGCACTTCTTCTGTCTGCATCGCTTGAATGGATACTGGCGCTTCTTCTGTCTGCATCTCTTGAATGGATACTTCTTGGGAGGGAACTTCTTCAGAGCAAATCTCTTGAGCAGATACTTCTTGGGAGAGGACTTCTTCAGTGTGAATGTCTTGAGGGTGTATTTCTTCATTGTTCATCTCTTGAGAGCGTACTTCTTGGGAGGGAACTTCTTCACTTTGAATCTCTTGAGAAGGCACTTGTTCAGTGTGCGACTCATGAGGTGTTGCTTCTTGAGGATGCATTTCATCAGAGGGTGGTTCCTGGGAGGGCACTTCAGTGTATATCTCATGAGATGATACTTCTTGGGAAGGCACTTCTTCAGCATGCATCTCTTGAGGGGTCACTACCTGTGAGGGCACTTCTTGAAGGAGCAACTCATGAAGAGATGCCTCTTGGTGGTGCCCATCTTGAAGAGGCACTTCTTGAGGAGTTGCTTTGTCAGGGTGTACCACTTGATGAGGTACTTCTTGAGGGTGCACTTCTTGGGCAGGTAGTCTTTGAAAGTGTTCATCCGGAGCAGGTGCTACTTCAATTTCTTGTAGATTGCCTGATTGAGGAATGCTGACAAGCCCTTCTTCCACATCTGTTGCCGGTAGATGAAAATTGGGTGTAAGATATCCTACCAAGAGTTCATGAATACCATCATCAACACTCTTGATCCACATACCAGCATCTTCACCAAAGACCTTCGGGAAACTAAATTCAAGAAGCTTCATCTTAAACCTTGGATCCATGACTACTGCAATTGCCAAAATAAGGAAGCAATCCTTCCAATATTGATCAAACTTTTCTTTCAAGGGTTTGGTCAAGTTTCTGACAAAGGGGTCATGGCTCATGGCTGCATTTGTCAGCTCTAACTGGATTTTGTACACTTCATGGTAAAATACATGGGCAGGAGGGTATGATGGGCCTGTCAAAATGTTAGCTCCATCATATAAAAGCTTCAAGTATGTGCAGAGAATATCCGCCTTCTGCCAATCATCGATTGATGGGTTTATCTTGTAAACAGGGTCAGAAGTATCTAAGCAAGCAAATACCTCTTTCAATTCACAGGCAGCCACCAGCATTTGGTAAGTTGTATTCCATTTAGTTTGATCATCAATAATGAGGTCTTTTGTGCTAGGGACTTGAAGTTGTTGCCTTAGTTCAGTGAACTTCTCGTCATGAGCTTCTGAAGTTTTCACATACTTCACACTTTCACGGATTCTCATGACAATATCCCCTGTAGCACTGAGTGCATCTTGTGCAAGACGACTTAAAACACGAGCATAGCAATTCCCTTTCAGTAATTGACCGTGGAGCACAAATGGGTTCTTGACAGAAAGAAGTCCTCTTAGATTTCCAATTATGGTCTCATTTGAGAAGGATTGATCAAGGGTAAGAGTGAATAACTTGCTCTCCAATTGCCAATCAGATAGGCAAGACACAATTGCTTCATTGAAGGCATAATCAGAATCATAGAAAGGTAATGTCACAACATTAAGGATCCGTTGCTGTAAATTCCAATCACCATCAACGAAGTGACCTGTTAAGAAAGCATATCCGATATCTAGATTTGATGTCCCCAAATACAATGTGAGATTGACTCGTCCAGGAATTCCACTGATAAGGTTCAAAAGGCTTTGCTTCTCCCTCAGGTACACAGCCACACATTCACCTTGAATGGTGTTAAAATTCACCATATTGTAATGAGGTTGAAGAGTTCGGACAAAATCAATGAAAGCAGGATGTTCCACTATGTGGAGTGGATAATCATGCTGTATGATCATCTTAGCTATCTCATGGTTGCAGCGGTCCTGATCCAAGGGAATGGCGGAGAATCCAGGAGATGCTCGGAAACGTTTCTTAGGAGGGCCTGTTTTCAAGCCTGGTGTATATGGTGATGATTCATTTTTCTGACGGCTTACAGGGCAGATCCCCAGGGCAATGTGTCGTTTGAGGTGGCTGGTTCCTGCAAGCTTTGTACCAGTAATATATGCAAATGATTTCTTGCACTGTTTACAGCATGCTCTCATACAACCAGCTCCAACAGTTTCAATTGTAAAGTGTTCCCAGACAATAGACTTCTTTCTCCTCCGTTTATTAGGCTGTTCCTCAGAAGTGGGTGGCCCATTGTTATTTGTTGGTGTCACAGGGATAATTGCCATAGTGGGACTCATGGGGTCTTCTACTTCCATGATAAGGCTCGATCCTGCAGTAGCATAAATTGCAGGAATTAGATGGCGTGAAAAGACAAATGAGACAATGATGGAGAACTATATGCAGAATAGTCATAACAAATTTCAAACTCAACGATAAAAAAAAATAAAAAAATAGCATTTAAATAGTGTGCAAGGAATGTGTACCACTGTTGTCAAAAGGCACTGATGCGCTCGCCCATGCGAGGCAAGGCCACAACGCCTTTATTAGCCTCCAGCAATGAATTTTAATGAAGTGCTGCCGTAGGCAGGCGCCTCTCATGAGTGGGCATCAGGCGTTAAAGCAAGTGCCTGATTGAAATACTAATTTTTTTGTTGAATTTTTCTTTTATTTTAACTAATTTATAATTTGACCTATTTGTCCATTTTTTAATTTACCACAAGAAACAACTTAGGGGTATTTTTGTAAAAAACAAAGATTAGGGTAAAAAAGAAAAAAAAATCATTAAAGTGGGAGACATGCAATCAAGGAAGGACACTTGAAGAGAAACACCAAACACGCTTTGCATTGAATAGAAGTCAGAGAACAATAACACAAGTACAGAACAGGAATGCATGGATGAAGATGTTTTTGAAAATTAATGAACAATGATGATGATGATATTTAAGTTTGCTTTTTAATCTATTTATCTATTTACTATTTAAATTATCTTATTTTGTTTTAAGGGTGAAAAATATAACTTTATATGACTATGTTATTGTATTTTATATTTTCTTTTGATTTTCTAATGATCTAATCTTAATTGGAAAGATATATATTTTAGATTTATATAATATAATATAATATTATACATATATATTTTTTGATTTATAGCATATCGCCTTGGTTCATTAGGGTGTGCGCCTAGCGCCTCGAGCATTTTACAAGCTTGGCACCTTTCACCTTTGACAACACTGACGTGTACTACTTTGAACATTGTTAAAAAGAAGGTAGTAAGTAATGAAAGTAATAGTAGCTTCTTCAGGCAAGAGGACAAATGTTGCACTCATAATGAAGTGGTGGCACCTTACAAGTTAAGAAGAAGCAAAGTAAAGAGGATTCCTCTTAAAACTTCAGAAAGATATCAAACAAAAGATGTTGGCACAAAAAATAAGCTCGCAATACCCCAAGTAAGCTCCCATACAATCAATGGATTTTTACAACTTTGAGCAAAAAGGAACATCAATAATGGTAAAAAGTTCAAATCCGAATCAATTGATAACCTTCAATTATAAACACTAATCATGGAAAGAGTTGTCAAAAGCAAAAGGCATCCTAAGGCATCAAGGTTGTCAAACATCCAAAGCGCCATGCACTTGCCTAAGCGCTCGCCTCAATAAAGCAAGGCGCTATGCTATAAATTCAATTAAAATATATGTATAATATTATAATATAAAAATCACAAATATAAATGTTAAAAATTAAGATTACAAAATCAAACTGAAACTCAAAATATTTGAACATAGTTACAAAAAGCTATACTATTCACCCTTAAAAACAAAATAAGACAACTTAGAAGAGCAAATAGATTAAAATAGTTAAGCTTAAATATCATCTTCCGACACATATCATCCATGCTTTCATCTCCTTCGCTCGAGGCCCCCATATGCAGTTCATGATTATCATCTCCTATACAACTATACCCTTAAATTATTTTTGGTGGTGGATATAAAGAATGTGGGCAAATAGGTCAACACAGGGAAAAATAACAGATATATTGACCAGGTGATCAACACTGATCATGGAGCTCTTAGAACTAGCTATTTAGCATCCAGTCCAATATACACATGCAGAATAAGAGCGTTCAAGTGCATTAAAGAAAGTTCAATAATATCCCATATGACAGACTTTCAAATAACAGATGCCTAACTGGTAAACTAAAATGTCTACGCCAGCAAGAAACACCAAACATACGGAAACGTTGAAATAGACATGTTCACGGGCAATGGTTCGAAAAATTGGTAAGGATTGCATTTGTCACAGTTTGACGTATCTTTTTAGGACAACCAACAACCAGTATAGAGTGAAAGCTCCTAGGAATTTACTCAAAAGAATTACACCAAATGAGCTATATCATAACTATACAACCACAAAAAAGCCCTAACCCTGATCCTAGCCAAAAAAAAAATGAACTGAGCTACATATCACTGACAGTAAAAGAAGAAAGAAACAGCAGAGGCAGGACTATGAATCAAACCCAACAAGCAGAACAACCTTAACCCACCACACTGAAACAAACAGTAAGACAATTTTTAAGACAAACCCACCAACCAAAACAAGCAGAAACTACTAAGAAACAACAGCAACTTCTTCTTACCTTGACTGACAGATCTGAACTGAAGGTAGACAATTCAGGAAAAGAAACTACCACCCTGCAAGAAGAAGAAGAAAAACAAAATTAAATTTCTTGATTTTTTTTGAAAATTAGTTGAATTTAAAAAAAAAAAACCCAAAAAGAAAATTACGGAGGAAGAAGAAGATGATGATGGTGTTGGGCTTTGAGGCTTACTTGATGAGCTGCAAAGCTAAAGTTTAGAGCTTTCTTTTGAAAGTTTGGAGCTTTGAAATTAGAAAAGAAAAGGAAGAAATAGAAGAACCAAATAAAACCCTAAATTGGACCTTCCTCACAAGGGGGTAGGCTATGGCCTAAACAGATTTCGAGTCTGCTGTGCTGAGGGCCTCTTCTACTTATTATTATTATTATTATTACAGGGTAGATAATAATTTAGTCCCTATGTTTTTCATTATTTTTAATGTTAGTCCTCTTTCTTTAAAATCATAACTTCGCAAATAAAGCTAGGTTACAATCAAATAAGAAAATTAGGAGCTTGATATTTATTTTTTAAAATAAAGGGATTTAATAAATATTTCATTAAAAAATCAGGGATCAAGTCATAATTCATTCCATTATTTTAACTAAATAAAAGAGAGAAAGGGATAAATTTGTAAGGAAAATAAATAAAAAGAAAAATTGAAGTTATCAAAATAATTCACATATTGCCCACCTAACTCCTATCTAATCTTGACCGCTGATTTTTTTCTAAAGGCATATGGGATCTGTGAAAAGCCAACGTGTGGTTTGATGGACAAGGGCTAGACTACGTTCCAGTCTAGTCGAAAATTCGGATTCCATGGAATAAAGTTGAGTTTTTTTATCACAACAAAAAAAATTAAAAAAAATAATACAGTAAAAAAATATCTAAAAAATTAATATTATTTCATAAATTGATGTTATCATAAGTGACTTTTAAGATAAGTTACTGTTATATCTAGAAGAATAATATAATTTCACGAGTTGTTATTTTTAAATGTGATTCATGTGTTACATTCAACAATAATAACTTTTAAGACAAGTTATTATTATATCTAGAAAAATAATATAATTTCATAAGTTGCTATTATCATATGTGTTGCATTCAACAATAGTGATTTTTAAATAGTGATTTTTAAGACAAGTTGCTATTATATCTAGAAAATAATATAATTTCACAAGTTGCTATTATCATATGTGACTCATGTGTTGCTTTCAACAATAATGACTTTTTAGACGCATTATCAATAGTGACTTCAAACTATTTTGAACTCTCAAATCTATTTTTTTCTCTTTTATCTTTTTATTTCTAGAAAATAATATAATTTCACAAGTTGTTATTATCATATGTAACTCATGTGTTGCTTTCAACAATAATGACTTTTTAGACGCATTATCAATAGTGACTTCAAACTATTTTGAACTCTCAAATCTATTTTTTTCTCTTTTATCTTTTTATTTCTCTTTTCTCCCCACAACCACCACCCACCCATGTCTCCGCCATCACCGACAATCATTTCTCTCTCACACACACCTCAAAACACTCTCACTTTCACTGTGAGACCATGCCCTCTCTCTCCACTACAATGTAATCTCTTTCTCTCTCTACCCGCATGTCACTAAATATTCAGTCGTTATTACCACCATTGGTTACTATCATCCACATTTAACACTTAGAGGTATATTACACACTTTCCCTCTATAAATTTGATATAATTTGTGTTAATTATTAATTTTGAAAATGTTAGGGTTTAAAATTAGTGATTTAAAAAAATCAGGGTTGTTTTAATTAAGCTACTTAGCTATAAAATACATTGATTTGAATTGTTAATTTTGTTATTTTTAAAGAAAATTGATGATTTTATGTTGTTGTTATTAATTATGAATTAGGGTTAGAGTTCGTGTTTTTAGGTTAAATTAAGGATTTAGTTGAATTAGGAATAAATATATTATTTGGCTATGAAATACATCAATTGGGTTAATAGTTTTCTTATTCATGGGTTTTCTTTGGTTAGGTTATGAATTAGGTTTTGTTGATAAATCATGTACATTGATTGACCCCAATAATATAAATTATGGCTTGGGATTTGTTGTGTTGTTTGACATAATATTTGGTAATATTGGAAAACTAAGCTTATATATTGGTACTATTAACAATAGTATCATTTACAATGAAAAAGGTACTAAGTTTTTAAGTGCTACATTAGATATGTTTCTTAACAAACTATTTACAATGTTATGTGATTGACTTGGGTGAAATATGTTTGAAATTAAAGTTGAAATTACTTGGAGGATGACACAAAATGAGGTTAGTCCAACTTGTTAGGTCGGTGTACCTATCTATAATGATGAAAATATAAATTCAATGTTTGGATTTGTAAGCATTAATAGGAGGAGTATGCTAAAGCGCTTTAGACTTATCCACTAAATGAGATGATTTTTAGATGTAGTTAGATTATATGATTTAATGTTATAAAAATTATGCATTTAGTTTAAATTTAATAAAATGTTATGTGAACCATTTTTTTAATTATTAATTGTTAATTGTTAGTTTTAATGCATTGTGATGTTTGTTGATCTTTTAATTATGTTGGCGAGATGATGAATTATAAATTGTGTTTCTGAATTTTAAAGTTGGGTTGTGAATTGTGAAGTCGGTTTTTTTTTTTGGTAGGGAATTAGAGGGTTGGAAAAAACTATCTTATACATATTTTTTGGACGAGTCCCTATTATCATCTGCAAATCAAGAGTCACAGATGTTGAATGCAACATATGAGTCGTAGATGATGATAGCAACTCGTGAAACTATATTATTTTCATAAATATTTTTTGAGCTATGTTATTTTACAATATTTTTTAATTGTTTTAAGTTTTAAAAAATTAAATAAAGTTGGCTTATTATTGGATCTACTTTTTTTATTGCACATTAGACCAACCAGTTTAAATTTAATGAAAACTAAATTTATTGTTATACTAAATTATTTAAAGATACGGTTTGACCTAACTTTGTAGGATGATTTGATAAATTCATGACTTGAAGTTTTCTTTTGGCCAATTTTAAGTTAAATAAAAAATGACATGGACATGGAGAAACTATATCAGCCCGATTAAGTTTTTAGTAACCTGGTTGACCCGATCCGAATTCGACTTGGTCAACTCTAAGGAATTCAAAAAAAATGAAGTGTTTGCCATTTTAAGTAAGATAATTTACTCTAATTGACTTAGTGACTCGGGTATTAATCTGATAATCCAATGACCCAAATTTTTTATGTAGTTAGTTCTCAGACTAGTTTACAAATATACATACAAATCTCATATATGCATGATATATTTAAAGAAAATATATTCTTAATGACATTCCAAGATGCTTAGGAATAGGGTTTTTTGGTGGCTTGATAATGGGTTTAATCAAGTGTTCTTACTATTTGATTTATTCTTCATAACTAAGGAAGGTGGTAGCTTGATGTAGGAATCTTGATACCTGTAAAACAGTTCTTTTTTGGTGGATTTAGGGACAATTAAATGTTTTGGTCCATATCTTTGTGGAGAGAGTGTGCAATAAATATGCAAAAAAGCATTAAATCCTAAGAACAATGTTGTTTGTTCTTGTTATGATATGAAACTAATGTTATGTGAGAAAATGGTGTTATGTGTATATGTTGAGAATAAAACAATTATGAATCTTTTACCTTAGTGGTTCATGAGGTGTTTATACTTTTTGAACTTTGTTCTTTTGTTTGAATAAAGAGGCTGGCAAGTCATTTCACCCTGGCAAGATTAAGGAATAATATCATTTACATATATGTTTATGAGGGATAAATATCATTTACACGAATATTAATGAGGAAAAAATACACCTGACATAAATATTAATAAAGGATAAAAATCTCTTACAATTGTGTTAATAATATAAAAATGTGGTAAGCAATGAGAGACTTTTGTACACCTAGGGGTATAAAATGAAGTAAAATCCAAGCTAAAAAGCAGGTCAATAAAAAATCCCAGGAGGTCAAGTGTTAGGTCTAGGCCATAAATCTAGACTCAAAAGATTATGCTCCGGTCGCTCAATACGATCCGAGGGGCATTAGGACAAGCATCTGATGCTTAGTCCAAACTTGTTTTCAGGTCCTCTGGGGCTCAAACCGTCTTTAAAATGGGTTTGGGCTGATAAAAAGTTGTTTAAAAAATATTGATAAATCTTGGTCCATCAATTCATATATATTGGTCTTAAAAATTCAAATTCAAAATGTTACAAAATTATGAATCTATTGGGAATTTTTTTTTTTTTTTTTGCAATTTTCTTAGAAAAATGTTCGGGATCTTTTGGTGTTTTATTGGGAACCCAATTTCCAAACAAAAAATATATCTAGTTTGGACAAAAAAACCAAGAGTTTTTAAGCATGTTTGAGTTTTTTCTTTTTTTTCCCAAAAATAAAAAAAATGAATAATTGTCAAATCTTCCTTTCTTAAAAAGGGTTAATGAGCGTTTTCATCTATATACAATGTGAAAGTTTACAAAACCCATCCCATTTACTTATTGTATGAGTTATCTTAATTGAGGGTAGGGTAAGCAAGTTGTCACAGAGAAGCATTTCACTTCTAAAATAAGGTTTTTGAGTGGAAGTTGCATGTTTTTATTGAAAGAGGGGTGCAACCATGGCAATGAAGAAGCTTGAAAAACATTAGCAATGCTACCGTCTAGAAAGCTTAGTTTAGAAAGGAGAGAGCATGCCTTACTGGAAAGAAAAAGGATTTTCATCTTTTCAAAGAAATTATTATTTGATGAGAGAAATAGTATCATAAGTGAGCCGGTAAAACAAGATTGTTCAAGACAAAAGGGGTAGTGAAATCATCAGTTGAAGCCTATAGAAAAAATTGGTAACCAAATATTCTAAAGTTGGAGGTCTTTTTATTAGGGCATCAATTTTATGTAAAATCACCCTTCTTCTTTCTTAATAGGGTGCTAACTGTGTACTAATTGAAGTATTTTAAAATAAACAGAAGTACTTTCTTAGCAAGAGAAGGTAAAATACAAAAAAAAACTTTTTTTTTCTAATAACATAACTTAACTGAATATTATGATTTAGTTTTCATCATCATCATCATCATCATTATTATAAAAAAGTCATCTCAGCATAAAAGTTTAGGTTATTAGGTGAGACCCCAAGATATGATTTATATCACTCTCTAACATACCTCCCTCAAATGAAAGTCATTTAAACTTGAAAGTTGCACATGTTCATACTAACTTGTGCTTAATTTTATTAAATAGAATGGTGGTAGAGAGATTCAAACTTGTGATTATTTGGTCATTATGGCTTTGATATTGTGTCAAGGATTCATCTTAATTTAAAAGTTTAAGTTGTTAAGTAAGGTTTCAAGATATGATTTATATTATGTATTTTCTAATTATAATTATATTAATTTGTTTGTTTGTTTTATTTATTTATTAATTGTTACAAGGTCAATCCTTAGCTAAAGCTTATTTGAGGAAAGCCTCTTCATCACTTATACATTCTTGGAGAGATATATGAGAAAGATATAATAACTAAAGCTTAAGTCAAGAGTGTTAGGAAAAAAGTGTGAAGATAGGGGAAAAGAGAAAGGAGATGGATATTGATGGCATTGATGAGATGCAAGGAAATAATGAGATTTATTTAAATAAATTGCATCCTTATAAATATAATTGTGAAAGTGCTTCATCAATACCAAGAACACAAGGTCCATTATCATTTACTCCATCATTGTTTGTAACTTCATCTTTGAAAACTACAGAATGAAAAGCACCAATGACAAGTGATTATTCTTTATAATTTAACAAGATGACTTATGCAATGAATAATATTGCATAAGCTATTATCAACACAAACCATCAAGTTTGGAAGCCGACCAAGATAATTGAAGCAATGAGAAAATTGGGATTGGAGGCATCAAATCTTTTTGAAGCAATTCAATAGCTCATAAATCATCCTAATATTATTAGAATATCTTTTGGATATTTGAAAGAGTTATTCTTTGAATGGTTGGAAAAAAAAACGATAGGTTGATAATATGTTATTGAAGCGTTCAAGTTATGCATAAAAATTAGAATTAATATTTATGCAATTGCCACAAATTTATTTACGTAATTGTCGAAAGCTTACTTTTAAAGTTAAACTTCTTATTGCATGATTTGTATGGTGATATGTTTTGAAATATTTGAACTAAGAATTGTGGTATCTTTTTTAATTATTAACATTGTCAAAATTATGTTAGTCATTGACTTGTTTATTTGGCAATGTGATTTGTGTTGGTTTGATATTTATTTTATTTAAGTTTAATTTAAGAAAAAAATCAAGAATTTTTATTGGAATATTTCTAGAATTATTTTTGCTCAACATTCCAATGAAAAGATTTTATTCGAAAAGCTTTTTTAACACACACACACACACACACACACACACACACACATATATATATATATATATATATATATATATATATATATATAATAAACTATTAATATGAGTTAGGTTTATTTTCATATTCTTTAAAATGCCTATATTTCATGTCATTTTAAATAAATATAAAGGTCCTTGTTGTAAAATGAAATGATTTCTGTAAAAAAATAATTTCTAAATAAAAGGTAAAATAGTCAAGATTGTCTATGAGTATTCCCAATAGTATAATTGAATTTAATTATATGGTTTAATATTTTATTTCAAAGATAAAAAAATTTAATATGTTACTAATTGAATTCAAATTTGTTTATGAATTAAATTAAATTCAACATGTGATTTGATTCTAAACATGTTGTAAAAGAGGTAGTGAAATTAACATGGAGCAAAACACAATCCAATATGGATTGTAATAGTGCTCCAAAATATATTTTCTTTTTTTTTTATTCTTAGATTTTTTTTTAATTTAAACCTTTTATATTTAGTTGGTTTGAGTTTGGGCTTAATGATTTGATTTGGTTGGCTTGGTATTGGGTTGATGCAATATTAAGGAATGATTTTGTAGCTCAGTTTATAATCAGATTTGAAACAATAAAATTTAATCTTATCTAACTAAAACAATTAAAGCTTTTGGGATTGAATATGAAACTTAAAACAAATTTTAAGCCCCTTTTTTCATTGAATCAGGTAGTGAAGTGAATGAAAAGGGGAAAATTGTTTGGTATGTATAACACACGCACCAACAAGAAAGTCACTTAAAATGTGGCAGCATATATGGCGCATTGTGAGCTTAAAAGGCACCTTTCTTGATACAATTGGAGTCATCTCAACGAGATATACCTTAATTAATGATGCATATTGGTGGAAGAACTCTAATTTGGCTTTAAAAACCTTTTTTTTCCTCTCTTTTCTCTTTCCTCTTCTAAGTTTCAATATCTAACTCTCTCCAAAATAGCAAATGGACTGTCAATTTTTTATAATGTCAAATTTTATCTTTATTTTTTTATTGTTATTTTAGCAATAATTATAGTTTATTTTTACAAAATTAATGTTCCATAAACCTTAAAATGGTATTTGAAATCATGAACATGCAAGAGATTGGAGGTGGGAGAATGATAAAAATAACCGATGAAAATGCAATGTAGGAAGATAACACAATCCATTATGGATTGCAATAGTTACATATAATATATTTTTTAGCCCTTCAACATTTTTTTAGTCACTAATGTTTAAAGTGAGAAAAAAATTGGAAAATAAATTTCTTTTTTAATATCAAATAGGTTAGAACTTGATGTTTTGACCAACTGAGGTGGTTGTTGATGATACTAGAAAACAACATATTGTTTATCATCTCGTATGCCGTGTTGTTTCATTTGTTTTTTTTTTCAAAAAAAATAGACAACGTGCTTGTAGGCTTACACATTTAACCTCTTTTTTTCTTTTTTTCTTTTTTAATAATTTTGATGTAATTTCTTAAAAATTCAATAATTTAAAATATATTAGGTATATTCTCTTATTTTATCTAATTAAAAATATATTTTATATATTATTTTATTATATTCCATCTCTCAGGTAAAATTATAGAAATATTTTCAAAATATCAGCAATTGCTCTTTTACATTATGATCATTTTTTAATTCAGTTAATTTACTATGATTGTGTTTTTTCATTATAAGATTAAATAAAGTGAACTTATACAAAAAACTTAGGTCATGAATTTTTCTTGTGTAAATAATAATGATGGTATTGTCTAAATATTTTTTTGTATTAAAAAGAATTGATATCACCAAGAATTATAACTGAGCACAGGCGCTGGCTTGTATCAAGTTTATTATTATTTTAAACTTGGAGTCTTCCCTCATGAAGCAGTAACAGTAGAGATATGGCTTAGCTTCATGAGACAAGATTAGAGAAGGTCATGCATTTCATCACCTAGAAATCATTTCATCAGGTTTATTACGTTATCATTAATTCAAATAAAAGCAAATGGGGATATGGGGCAAGAGATTTTGAAGCTGTAATTAGATTTTCTCAGCCATTTTTATACCAGTACTACCAGTCATGCAGAGATTTTCTGATATGCATCCTTTCCTGCCTCAATCTAATATTTGCTTAATGCTTTGAACAGAAAAATCGAGCAACATGTCTGATTTGGTTAGTTGTATTCATTCCTATTAAATTGTATATGAACTTACTAGTAATTGGTTGAGCAATGAGAAAGGTTTTGGATAACGCAAGTCCTTTCCCCGCAATCACTGACAAAGTAGCAAGTTATTAGGAATTTGGATGTAGATTGCTCAAAGCTTGGTATGATTGTAGAGGGTCTTAGTCAGAGATGAAGATGCTAGCTACTCTTCTGGCATATGTCCTGAAACCAGAGACTTAACAGGCTAATGTTGCAGCGAATCCTGGTTACGATATCATAAATAGCCCCAAATATCCCAGTTCATTGTAAATGCAGTCTCTGCAACAGTTCATTGGACTTGGATATCAGTCATTCATGATGGCATCCAGCATGAAAAGATTGGATGCAAACACCAATAAGTTCGAAGACTCCATGAATCGGTTTTTAATGCTGCGAATTTTGTTTAATTTAACAAACAAGAGGATTGGAAATATTTATTGAAACTAGGAGCTGGTTCTTTTGCTGGTGCAGCTGTAATAAAGTATGGAAGAAATAGGTTCTTTTACAAACAGCTGTAAGAAACAGGAGCTGTTTAATTTAATAACATGAGTTTTTTCGAAATTATTTTTTTAATTATATAAAAATAAAAATAGATAATTGTAAAGTTAAGTTTAATTAAAGAAAAAACATTTTACCAAACTCGCGAATCACGTTAACCCTATAAAAAGACAAGATAAAAGAAAATAAATTATAAAGATCAATTCTTAATCACTTCAATATTAAAAGATAAAATAGACAAAAATAAATTTAAAAAAAAACAATAATAACAAAAATTCAAAAAAAAACATGCGATACACTGTGGATTACTAATGTAATCCACATTATAATATATGTTATTAGTAGTTTTCAAAAATTTTAAATAAAAAAAAAACCAATACGTTGTAGATTATTATTATAATTTATAATACAATAGGTGTAGATGAATAGTAATTCATAATATTATAATCCACATTATAATATATATTATTAGTAGTTTTCAAAAAATTTAAAAAAAAAAAAAAACCAATGCGTTGTAGATTATTATTATAATTCATAATACAATAGGTGTAGATGAATAGTAATTTCTCTGCCTCCTTTAAATTTTCTGGTAATGAATATCGGTAATAGCGGTGTGGCTATAGAAACAAAAATAATCCCATTTTGATAGGAAATATGTTATGGAGAAAGTAGTATGAGAGATATATTAATTGTACAAGAGAGACTATTTTTAAAATATTTTTTATTTAAAAATATATATTAAATTAATATTTTATTTTTAAAAAAAATTCGTTTTCAATATCCACACATCAAAATAATTTTAAAATCAAAAAAATCAAAATCTTTCTTAAAAAAATAAAAAACACATTCCAATTACAATCTCAAACAGCACTGTAGTAGCAAAAAGACAGGTTGAGGCGTGGAGAAAAGGCTAACTAAGGGTTCACGATAAAGAGGGGAGTGGGAATTAATGCATGGGAATTTTGAACGTTAATTTCTTTCACGGGATTTTGCCCCTTGCTGAGTTTTTGGTTTGGATTTTCGATCCAATCTTCAGCCCAGCCAGCTTTAGGACTTGGGGTTCATTATTCAGGGAGTGTTAGTTACTGAAGCAGCGTGCCTGTTCTTTTGAAATTATTATTTTTTTTAATGTTTTTAAATTGTTTTAATATATTAATATCAATAATAAATTTTAAAATATATAAAAAAATATTATTTTAATATATTTCTAAAAAATAAAACATTTTAAAAAATAATCATTATCACTAGCCAAAAGTCTAGGTTGCTTACCCAGATCGGTTTTATATTATTTTTTTTAACCAAAATAAAAAAAATTTAAAAATAAGCAAAACAATCTTTTTATTAAAAAAAAAAAACCCCCCTAGATTGACCCACCAACCTGCAATCAAGCCTGGATCCTGATCTTGTAACAATGGCAATGGTTACATTTACTTGAAAGGCAGGGATCATTGAGCCATTTTCATGACATCAAATTGTATGTTCGATAGTTTGCTCAAATACTCATCATATTTCCTGGCCCTTGCTGCTTTATAGCCTGCTCATAGAATTATTCTTTTTGGTGATATCATAGAAATTATTGTATTTACTGGCAGCAGCTCTAACCAGCTCATAGAATGCAATTTTACACTTGAAGATGCTAATCTATATCAATTTGTCTAGAGTTGAATTTACAAGGGAAAAAAAAAAGGAAGAAAGAAATGAAAGATTCTCCACCAGGTTGCTATTGAATTTTTCTTCAACACAATGCCGAGAGATGTCTCTTTAAGCAATCAGAGTAAATGAATGCTTAGTCCTTCAAGCTAGATGGTACAAAAAATCTACGGCTAATGTAAAGCTCAAAGGCTGCTACTATAGTGACTTCGGATGTCACCACCAACTTAGAGGTTGTCCTTCAGCCATTTCAGAGCACCGTCTGTGAGAGACCTGTAAATGTCACTGCTTATATGGATTAATGTTTATATGTGTGTGTGTGTGTGTGTGTGTGTGTCCAGCGAGGGCAAGCAAATAAATGAAGAAAAGAAAACTGTTGAAATAAATACCGAAGGAAATCAACATCCCAGAAATAACTAATTCAATTAGCAAGGCTTTGTATGGCAGTGCAGATAATGATTTCCTTTTGAAAATATAAAGCCTTGCGATAGGAATTCATTCAAATATTTATAGACAAGGCAGAACTTCTTAAGCATGGATGCTCGCATAATCTAGTCAAGAGTTTTAATTAGCACAGGTCATTTTGGTCTCCTGATGCTTTAAGAATTGAAAGAATAGGTCACAAAAGGCAGGTGACAACTGCCCAGATTTTAAGAAAGAATGGCTCCTAAAAAAATACGAAGCAGCATGCAGTGATGGGCGAGCAAACTAACAGACAAATGCAGTTAAAGGATATGAATAACAATATTACCCCGCAAAATCTTTCAACTTCTGCCATGGGTCATTTTGATCTCTTGATTCTTCAGTTGTCTCGGAAACAGTTTCCACCTCGCGTTCCTGATCTCTGGCTGCAGAAACAAAACAAATGGCATACTCATCTTGCATTACACCAGACAATACACATTAATAAAATTAAAATAAAATATAGGAATATTTGTTTATTCCATTCACAAACAAAATAAAAAAACTCGTCATGTTCATGTATATTTCAGATAGTCAAATCCTACCCAAGGAATATGTTATTTTTGTCATTATTTCAAGAGAGAAAAACATATATTAAGCAAATTACAAATATCAAACACTTGGCACTTTGTGAATTGGATAGCATGATATCATCTACAAATAGCAAACAATTGCTTACTGGCAGGCTGAGTTCGTGATCGAGAGATATTTTTATCACTCAGTGAAGCAAGTTCTTCAAGCAATTCACGTTCTTTGGCACTGATAAACATAAGCAACACTTTGGAGTTAAGCTCAAGTAAAGATGTTAATTATGTGTTTGATGGTATGTAAAGATGCAAATTCTTAACACCAAAATATGATCACGAGAAGCATCAAAATAAATGAGAAGAGGAGTTTATAACAACAGAGCTGCAATTAAGCACTATGTTAAGCAATAATCATCAGTCAAGCTTAGTAATATAAACAAAAAGATAAAAGATAAATAAAATACAATGAAAATTACCCATTACTATCTTAATAATTACAATGAAACAGAAATTATCAGTTTTATACTGAACATATGGAGCCCATCTTAGCATTGTCAAACAAGATATAAGAACCTAAATCACCATTTTAGCCCAAAGCTCGCAATGTACATTAAAAAGAATATTGCATATATCAAACTTAAACTACACCCAATCAGCCATTATCAGTTTCCTATCAACCATCATATAGCCTATCGTATCAAGTGACAGATTATTGTGATCTTCAAACAAGCAGAAACCTAAAACACCATTTTAATGGTTAAAAAAATGAAACTGAAAAGGGCTAATAAAGATCAAACAGCAAAACAAAAGCCAAAGTGAAAACTACAAAAAATATGGCATCAGAGAATAAGAAGTAAAACATAACAATAAATGTTGTTATTGTGATATTGACCACGTGATAAAAAGAAAATAAGTCCATACCTTACACGCTTCGGTATTGTAACTTTAATAGTAAATAAGTGATCACCGCGGATGGATGGTTTATTCAGTTTAGGTGCACCTTTCTTAGCCAGGACTAGCACATCCCCTGGCTGTGTACCAGGTGGAATCTGAAGCTCACTCATTCCTTCAACTGTTTTCACCTGTTTTAAATGCAGAAATCACAATTCAGTGTGCACAGAGATTTTGTATTATTCAGCCTTCTGAACATTGTATGCTAACAAGCTAAATATGCAGAGAGTTAAAGGACCAAATTAAAAAAATGTCATTGCAAAGGAAAGAATCAAAAGATGACATGTTAAAATTGGGGTCTTCTAGCATAATGGTCTCCACCCTACCCTAGAATTGTTCCAGGCATGGATCAATGTGTTTATTACACCAATCCGCTTGGACGATTATTGCTCTCTAGAGATTTTCAGGAAACAAAAAAATAGATGAAGTTGGAAAGGTCTTGTAGCAACTTAATCTCATTTGCATACATTTATGCACAAATAGGGATTCCGGCTCCATTGGACCATCCTCGAATAGTTTCAACTTTTTATCAAAAAAGAACAATATAAGTTTCTCTTCTTATGCATGTAAAACTTTTCCAAGAAGAAATTTGACTTGAGCTCAAACATTATCTGAATGAGACCATCAACTACTCGGGCTCAACATTTACAGACCACTTCAATAATCAATCAGCATAAGTTTTACTGTGAAACCATAAAAAAAAAAAAAAAGCCCCATCTGCTGGTCTCTGTAATTTTACAACTCCTCTGGAATCTGGTAGTTGAGGTGATTTTGACCAATAAAAGAGCATCTTTAAAATGGTCCAGAATGTGACAGTGAAAAGGGTCACACTCTGCAATTCAGTATCATAGTTCCACTCCTACGCAAAAGCGAGATTTTCTAATATGTTATCTTTTGCAGTGGTGCACAAACTGAATATTTTATGTGCTTAATGTTTCATAAACTTAATTACTATCACTAGTTTAGATGAACAAAAGTAAAAAATTAAGGCATGCATAGATCTAACTGAGATGATAAAAATATAACCTTAACAACAGTCCCCAGTATTGCATCAGCATAACTGATAGATATTGTTGAGGTGAGATTAATGCCATCTCTTTGGATTCCTGTTATCTCTTCAACATCAAGATACACATAAAGATCCCCTAGAGGGCCACTGCAAAAATCAAAATCAATTACTGATTTAGAATCATGTTCAGTGTGAAACCTTTGGAAGATATACATATAAACATTAGGTGATCAGTTGTGACGCTTAAGAAAAAAATGCTGTGATAAACATAAAGGAAAGAAAAAAAGTGAGCTGATGAATGCAAGGAGAATACATTTTATGAATTTATTCATAATTTTATATTTAGGAATTTTCTACCGTTATTCAGGAAAAAAGTTTATTTCATCCAGTAATTATTGATTAGGAGCGTTAGTCTATTTCCTAATTTAATTAAGACTCTTTAGCGTCCTTATGTGCTTGTATATTGCATAAATACACATGTTCCATGTATTTTGGAGATGATTTGGTGAATGAATCTTCGGATTCAAGGTTTTCAATCTTTTTGCTCAATTTCCTCCATAAATTCTACATCACCATGAGGAAAAGGCATAAGAAAACATGGATGATGAGTTGGAACTCTTGATCAGTATCACATGAATCTTCTGTTCCAGTGACAAGTAGAACAATTAAATCAAAAGAACCTTGAAGCCTACATCACATTCACAAGACCACTTTATAACAGCACCTATGAGTGAACTCACTGCAATGCAGACAATGAGAACAACTGCAACTCATGAAATTAGCAGGACGCCAACAAATCAATCTAAAAACACACCAGAATAGCATTTACTAGTATTTAAGCACATATTTCAGAAAAGAAAGCAAAACAAATTGATTTCAAATTTAGCACATAGATCTGAATGATGAACCATTTTCAAGTTGATTCATATCAAGTAGAATATCAGCTACCACATCAACAAGCAGTTCACTGTTTCATTTTAATTCTGACAAATAATGCATTAGGACACAGTATAATGTGCTATTTGGCTTGCGAGTTTAATTCTTGATTCCTCTTAGCAATTAGTTATCACCCATTTGTTCACTGTAGCCATTTATAATCAAGTCATGTATATATTTGAGAAGCATTAATCAAAAGCAAACGTATGTTGCACAGACAAAATAAAACAAATTCCTTGCAATGATTTGCCAAAGAACAAGATGAAGATTGAAGATACAAAAAGACAGGTTTAATTGACATACCCTCTTGGTCCAGCATCACCCTCTCCGGCTACTCTTAGAATACTGCCTGCACCAACTCCTGGAGGGACCTTGACTTTGATATTTTTCTTAACACGAATACGCCCGTCACCAGAGCATTTTCGACAGTATTCAGAAATGACCTCGCCATCCCCACCACAATTGGGACAGACAGAAACCTAATACACAAAAAGATGGATATTGCAAGTCACTGAGGAGGGAAAAGAAAGATGGATCTTACAAAGAATAACGCATGATAAACCCTTCATAAAAATTGTTGTAAGCAAAATACAAGAAAAAAAAAACAAATTACAAAATTTATTAACTTGTCAAGTTTCTATGATCTAATCTGGAATTCAATTTTTCTCTTAGACTTCTTCTTATGCAATGCATGAAGTCATAACTCATTCCATATTATGTTCATGTGATATTTTCTACTATAGTTTTGCTACAGAAAAGTTCTTGAACCAAATAACATCACTCCAGCAAGGTGCCCCTCTAATTTTTAGCATATTGCCAAGCCATATAACCTGCTCAATGCTGCTGTTGCTACCTTTATCACACGAGAATTCATTTGTGCACCATCCCATCCACCCATTTATTAAATGTCCTCCTTTTTTCCTGATTTCTGAAAAACGAAACTAGCAAGAACTTATTCTGCTTTCCTCGGAGCCTATTAATATAGCTTGCCGGGAATAGAGCATATTTCCATGAACTCTGTTTATTTCCTAGCACTAAAGATGATAGTTCGTATGGATTCACAATCATATTGTTTGAGGAAAAAAAATATTTTGAGAAATTGTGGATTTAGGCAGCTATTTTTTTTGAAAAGCATCGCCCCCCCCCCCCCCCCCCTAATTGAATTGGTTGTAAAATCACAGCACCAATAAAGTACCTTCCATTCATTTTGATAGCAGGCAATTATTTGCAGTTTTTACAACTATCCAGAGCATCATAATGATGCTCAAACCTTGTGGAACTAAGCTATGGAAATGTTGAGAAAGCTCCAATTCAAGAAAAGATTTGATTAGACTTCTGGAATTTCATTTTTATATACAAATTTTCACACCATGTGAGAATAGCAATGATGAACAGTCCAGAAAGCTCAAAAGAAGTATGCCCTATTACCTGTGAGAACAAACCAAAGGGAGTTTGCTCAGTTCTCATAACTTGACCCCTGCCACCACAGGTTGAGCATATCCTCATCTTGGAACCCATTTTTGCGCCAGTACCAGCACAAACTTCACATGTCTCCAAATGAGAAAGCTCAAACTCCTTTTCTGCCCCGAATATGGCCTCAGAGAATTCTAAACTAATGTCATAGCTGAAACAATAAATTTAGCTGTTAGCAATCAACAGCAATTCCAGTATAAACTTGAGGACTATCAAATACCAGTAAATATTAATTTACAAACAGTAGCCTTAACAAGGTGCTATTACAGGAATCACGTGTCATTTCAAATTAATGTATGAACCGACATCATTAAAGCCACTTATGCAGATCTGCTTTGTTTGTTTCCACAATTCAAGAAATAATCAGAAAACAAGGTTTTCATGGAACGGGACATTATACAATCAAAATTCCAGTAAGGAAAATGCTAGAAATTCTAAAAGGCACACTGTGTTGGTTTGGTTCAGCTATCATTTGGCTAGAGTTTAGAAATCTGTTACTTTGATGTAAGCTCCCAGAAAGCTGGCCAAAACATTCTGAACGCTAGTTAGAAGTTGAAGAGGATTGGAAGATTTAAAGGAGAGGGAGAGAGTTGTTGTAATAATGCTTGAGAAGTGTGTTTGGAAAAACCTGCACTGAGCTGAAATAGGACTAACAAACAAGTAGACCCCACAATTGTCCAAAACAGCTAGAGTCATTCAGTGTGATTTATGGGTGCTTTCAACATGTCAGTCCCTCACTTGGTCTATTTCTAGCTGAAGTAGAATTAACACACATATGATACCACAACAATCTCCATTCACATGCAAGTCCCATCCACATAAAGCAGGATTCTCTTTCAAATGAAAACTTTTGATGGTCCAAGTGTCACAGCAGATCAAAGAGCTTGCAAGCATAGGAGTCGACTCTCGACCATGAGATAGCTGACTACTAATTACTCCATCTTGCTCAATATGAGTCACACATGCTTTTGAATCACTGGAACACAGGAAAGAAAAACAACCGCAGGAGTTGCTGCATTATTGCATCAACCACTCACCCAAACATGACTCTTCAGCTATAACATCATTCATTGTGCACAGGGGGATAACCTTTGGCTTTGGGTAAAACTAGCACAGAGCCCAAATGACTCTAGTTTACAGGTTGGAAATCACAGGCTGAAATCCTTGTGTATTTGGCTCTCACTTCCCCACTTTATGCTGATGTTAATTAACTTACCCAATGTGGAATTAACTCACATAACCAGACAACCACAATTTAAGAAATGGATATCACTTTCATATTAGCTGAACTATAAAACAGTTACAGACAATGAGAGAAACAAACAAACAAAACAAAACAAAAGGATAGAGAGAAGAAGGATGGGGAATTAAAAGGCAAGCTAAATCAATTTAAATGGCATCCAGCTAGATATTATCAAGCAAATTTATCTTCAAGTCACCTTCTATAGGTCAAATTTATTTGAAGAAAAACCTTAATCCCAAAATAAGAGGTAACTTGAGCACTAATATACTCCGATGCTTGTTCTTTAATCACCAAGTTCTGTTTTGCGATAAAACCAGTTAGTCTTAAATACGGGGAAAAATCGAGCCAATTAGCTGGTAGAGCTTTTATACAAGTGCACTGTGTGAGAGTCTCTATCCATGATTTTCTTAGTTTATTTTTCCCTGATATCTTTTTTCCTTCTATCACTGGGAGGTACATGTCGTGTTAAACTGAGTAGAGATATCAATGAAACAGGGCTACAATTAACAAGCGCAGGTTTAGATGTGTTAAAAGATAAGTCTTTTATTGTAACCGAACTGGACCACACTAGTGGTATCCTACTATACATCCAGGCTACATCAAATGAAACAAATGACAGAACCATCAGCCAGCATAGCGATAAAAGAAAAGAAAAGGAAAAGAAAAGATGTACACAAATATTAACTTACCGTATGTCTTCGCCCTTAGTAACAGTACTACGACGACGTGTCTTGAACCCAGTTTGTTCCATGCCAGGAAAACCACCCATGCTCGCCCCAAAGAATGTCTCAAATAGGTCAAAAGGATTAGTCTGTAGAAGGAAAAGTAATTTTGTAAGATGCATTGAACTTTATAGCAGTGTAGAAGATGGGTGTAACCTAGTTTACTAGCATAAACATGTGTAAGGTGGGATCCATTGTCGTTTGCTACTTTAAATGTTGGCATATATATAGGCAAAAGTTTCCTGGTTTAAATGTTTGCATGTATATAGTCAAAAATTGGCATGCCATGCGTAAGGTCATTGAGGCAAAACTAGCTGGCATAGTGGATTACATCAGAGCTAGGAAGCCCTTCTATAATTGATCCCACAATAGAAGAGTAATCATGGGTGCTGCATGACACTCCAAAAGTTGCTGGACAGGAAACCTAGTTAATTACTGATATATGCCAACTTTTCTCCAGATTATTATCAGGAAAAAAATGGAAAAAAAAAAAGAAATGGAGAAAGAACTAAAGAACAAAAATTGATGCAATACCGTATAAGCACTTGAGGGTCCCCCTACTGTACTCTTAACTCCAGCTTCACCGTACTGATCATACAGAGCCCTCTTTTTATCATCTGATAGCACCTGACAATATTATACTTCAGAATTCAAAAGAAAACATGATAAATGCAAAAGCTTCAAAAGAAAAATGCACTTCAAGCAAGCAACAACGGAAGAAGAAAAATTGGACCAACAGAAGTAAAATGAAAATGATTGATATAGGCCAGAGGGTTTTTATATGATTAGTGAGATTATGGAAAAGGGTGTTGTGATAGGTAAGAATGATGATGAGCAAAAACTATAATGCAACAAATTACACTAACTCTGGATAGACTTTCAACATTTAATATCATAAGGTAAAAACCAGATGTTATATGTTCAGAAAAAAACCAAGATATCGGACAATGAGCACACATCTACCAAAGAAAAGATTGATTAGGACTTACTAGTTTATTAGTCCTTGCTACGCTGCGTGTTAGATAAAAAACTTTTGAAACATAAAAAAAAAATGTCCAAGCCAAGGGAACTATTTGGCATTCCCAGCAGGTCAACCTTGAAACCTACTGACTCGAGTTTAAAATTAAACCGTGTTGCCCTAACATGACCTAGTCGACTTGGCAGGTCCAAAAGCAATCAACTATAATGCAACAAATTACACTAACTCTGGATAGACTTTCAACATTTAATATCAGAAGGT
The DNA here is from genome assembly GCF_951802175.1 of Populus nigra. Lineage (NCBI taxonomy): Eukaryota > Viridiplantae > Streptophyta > Magnoliopsida > Malpighiales > Salicaceae > Populus > Populus nigra. Next base: position 3,604,401 of record NC_084859.1, read on the forward strand.
AAAAACCAGATGTTATATGTTCAGAAAAAAACCAAGATATCAGACAATGAGCACACATCTACCAAAGAAAAGATTGATTAGGACTTACTAGTTTATTAGTCCTTGCTACGCTGCGTGTTAGATAAAAAACTTTTGAAACATAAAAAAAAAATGTCCAAGCCAAGGGAACTATTTGGCATTCCCAGCAGGTCAACCTTGAAACCTACTGACTCGAGTTTAAAATTAAACCGTGTTGCCCTAACATGACCTAGTCGACTTGGCAGGTCCAAAAGCAATCAAGCAACCCGCTTCCTTGTCTAGCACAGGTTTAAAATTAAATCGTGTTAGAATTGCCTCGATGTAACTCAGTCAACTTGGTAAGTCCAAAAACAACTATGATGACAAGTAAAAAACATGGTTTGACTTTGAAAAAAAATAAAGAAGATATTTCTTTTAATATTGAGACAGAGACATATTGGATCGACTTGAGATTTGCGGTAACAGCCAAACTCATGACATGGGTCATGAACTCCACAAGGTTTCGTTACTTCAAAAAGGGGGGGGGGGGGGGGGGGGGGGGCTGGGGGGCTCCTTTGCTGGGAGGTGAGTCATCCCCCACTCCTTTTAGTGTTTAGTAGAATGATCAACCCGGCTTGGCATCAGATCCATGAATAATAAATAAGTGAGAAATGTAGAAATACAGTAACCCATCCAGTACCCCACCCAAACAAGTCAAGAAATGTAGCAAGATTCATGACATGGTTTATTAAGAGCATTATCGATAATGAAAACCTGCCCAGACATAAAGCTCGTCAATTAGGATACTACACCACAACAATTTAGTCAATATGCTGTCTTGAAAATTCAGGGGCAAATTTTGGATTTGATTTCTTATACATACCTCATACGCAGAACTAATCTCCTTAAACTTTTCAGTTGCTCCTGGTTCCTTGTTGACATCAGGGTGGTACTGAAATTATTGTAAAAGTTAAAGCAATCCTTGACAAAAAAGATGTTTGAGGCTGTCTTCAAATTTCTACCAGGATGCAAGCCCAGCCCCGCCCCCCAAAGAAAAAGAAGAAAGAATAGAAAAAACAATAGAACTATCAATAATCCTTGCATAGCAGTGCAATCATCAACACAGTTGTTTCTTATCGATGATTATAGCACATCTAGTGAAGTTAAAGCACATTGTATATAAGATAACAAATGGAAGCAGGATGTGCATTCTAATTTGCAATGGTAGGATTATCTCTATCATTTGCCTTATAGCTGACAATTGGCCATCTACAGGCACTCGTAAGTGGCTGATAAATGCTCGGAACATAAGAGAGGATGCCCTTGGATATCATTTTCTTGAGATATTTTTACGTGAGGACTCATAGATGACAGGCACTCCCGCATTGGGACATTCAGGATGCCAATCGACAACTTTAACCAAAACAAGTTCCTTGAGGGTAAATCCGCCTCCTTGGACTGAAGATTGCATGTGGAGGTCTGAAAGATCCATCTATATTGCTCTCCTTCTGACCAAGAAACTTTTAAGAAATGATTTTAAGAGCCTACGATCACTCAAATTTTAAGACTGTGAAGTTACGGACAACATAATCAGTCTTTCCAAGTCCTGCTAAATCTCATAAGAGAAAACATAATATCCTGATATAGCATTTCTGAAAACCATAAAATAAAATGGACCAAGGAAATATAACCACGGTGCTTCTTCATTAGGACGATCACAGATCCCTATAAAGCGGATCATAAAGGCCTGAGTATCATGAATTTCTAAAAATGCATGCTTTGAATTGTACCAAAAAGCATAGCTTTAACACACTACCATGTACACAGGACGAGGCTGCAGTTCAAAGAAAAAAGCATGAAGGGTTACCGTACTATTCAAAGACGAATTATCCAAAACTCAATAAACAACAATAATTCAAAGCTTCCACTCACATTAATCCTCAGCCCACAAATCCCAAAGAACAACCAAATAACAATCAAGAACTCATTTTTTATTCATGTTGGTATCTGAAGAACCTTCAAAAGAACCAGAATCTTCCAATTCCAGAATTTATAATCTTTTCAAATCAGTAAAAGTTAACAACTTTGTAAATTCAATCCCCATCAAGAACTTGTTGCTGCTATTCGTTCACATTTCCCAGAAAGCCAAGAATTAAATGAAATCATTTTTTTCAAGAAGGCCCAAGATTGTTAGGTGGTTACCTGACGAGCTAACCTTCGATAAGCAGCTTTAATTTCTTTACTGGTAGCAGATTTGGGGACCCCGAGAGTAGCATAGTAATCCCCAGAAGCGTAGACGAAAGGCCCAGGACCATTGGTATAGGCCTTTGTCTTGGTCTTGCTGAACCTCACAGTTAATATGGATGGAGAAGCAAACTTCTTACCTGTAAAGAAAGAAGAAGAAGAAGAAGATGGCAGCAATGGTGAAGAGAAGGTTAGCGAGGGGCGGAGGGAGAGGGTTGCTGTTGTCACAGTGGCAGTGATGGCCATTGAAGAGAAGTAGCAAGGAGATGGGTTTAGGACAGGTTTCTGGGCTTGCTCGCCATGGCCATGATTTTGTTGTGATATTGTATGGTGAGGATGGATGAGTGGAGAGGGAGGTGGTGGGAGCTAGGGGTGTGAAAAAAATTGAAAAAATTGATGAAATCGAGAAAATTAAAAAATAAATTTAAAAAATTGAATAGTGAAAAAAAATAATTAAGATTATTAGAATTTAAAAAAAACAAACTTGTTTGATTTTAATTTTATAAATTTAAAATTAAAAAATCAAATAGAACTCAAACAAAAAAAATTAAAAAAAAAAGTTAAACTTGAAAAAAATAAAGTAAAACTAAAAAAACCGAGTCAATTCAATTTAATTAATTTTGTTTTAGAATAATCAAACTGAACTGAATCGAAACCGGTTAATTTATATCGATTTCAATTTAATTTTAAATTTTTTAAAATAATTAATTTAATTATTATTATTTTATTATACATATCACTAAATCGTCTGGGGGATTTATTGTTCCTCCACACACAAAACACTGTGGATTACAACAGTAATCCATAGTGATTTTTCTCTCTTTTTTTCTTTTTTTTTACTTTTCCCTTTCTTTTCATTTATTTTTTTTTTCAAAATTATTTTTGTTGATTTTACCTTTTAAATATTGACTTGGTTAAAATTTTTGCTTCGTAATTTTTTTTTTAAAATACTGTGGATTGTTGTGATGTTTTTCCATTTAGTTTTTCTATTTTATTTCTTTATTTATAACTAAATCGTGTGTGGGGGATGACACAAACACTGTGGATTACAACAGTAATCCACAGTGATTCTTCTCTTTTTTTTTGTTTTTTTTCTTTTTTTTTCAAATTTTTTTGTTCAACTTTCTTATTTTTTTTTCATTTATTTTTTTTCAAAATTATTTTTGTTGATTTTACCTTTTAAATATTGATCTGATTAAAATTTTTGCTTTGTAATTTTTTTCTTTAAAATACTGTGGATTGCTGTGATGTTTTTCCACTTAGTTTTTTTATTTTATTTCTTTATTTTTTAAAATTATATTTGTCGATTTTTTTTAATATTGAGCTGATTGAGAATTTGGTTTTGTAATTTTTTTCTTTAAAACATTGTTGATTGCTACAGTGTTTCTCCGCGTGATTTTTTTTCTCCAAAATTATCTTTTTTTTATTTTATTTTTTAATATTGAACTGGCTAAAAATTACAGTTACAATATGTGAGGAAAGCACTGTAACTTTTTTTGAAAATTACTGTTCATTTCTACAGTGTTTTTCCCCACATGGTTTTTTTTTATAATTTTTTTCAAATTATCCTTTTCAATTTTATTTTTTTAATATTAAGTTGTTTGTGAATTACAATTACAAGTCATTACAAATAAGGCTAAATCATATGGGGAAGCACTGTAGCTTTCATCACAAAACACTGTGAATTGCTACAGTGTTTCCAACATGATTTTTTTCCTTTTTTTGGTGTTTGTTTTGTTATTTTTTTTCTTAAATTGTCTCTGTCGATTTTTTTTTTAATATTGAGCTGATTAAGAATTTAGCTTTATAATTTTTTTCTTTAAAACACTGTGAATTGTTGCAGTGTTTTTCCATGTGATTTTTTTATGATTTTTTTCAAAATTATTTTTGTCGATTTTTTTTTAATATTGAGTTGGTTAAGAATTATAATTACAATAAAACTAAATCATATGAGGAAAGAGTTGTAGTTTTTCTCACAAAACATTGTGGATTGCTACAATATTTCTCTAAATGTTTTTTTCTTTTATTTTATTGGGAAAAGCGTTATAGTTTTCCTCACAAAACATTGTCAATTGCTACAATGTTTTTTCTCATGGATTTTTTTCCTTCCAAAATTATCTTTGTTGGTTTTTTTTAATATTAAGTTGGTAGAGAATTTAGCTTTGTAATTTTTTTTCTTTTTATTAACTGAAAAGCTAAATCATGTGGCGAAAGCATTGTATCTTTTCTTACAAAACACTGTAAATTACTACAAATTATTTTGTTCGGTCTCTAAGTTTTGGATCACCAACACAATTTTTTTTTTCGTCATGAAATATTTGCTCTATCATGCCTTCAATTTCTATTACTTATCTAGCGCTGGTTCACAATTATAACACTATCAAATACATTTATTTTATAAGCTTGCGACAACACGCGGACATGTCATCTCGTAAAACTTAAACTGAATCTAAAATAATTATTCTAACGATATCGCAAATGTGGATTGAGGTCCGGTTGTGTTGCTTTCCCGTGCTAGCTAGCTAGCTTAAGTGGCACTTACCACAATATCATCACACCGTTTGCTGTCACATTGAGACATACTTGTACAAGTTATGTCCATTAATAGAACTGGAAATACAGTGTGTATTGTAGTGTTTGGTGCTGGGAAGCGACGCTGGATTTTTGTTGTCTTCCTCAGCTTGTTAAGAAAATATGCTTCATAATCATATAAATTATTGTTGAGTTTAATTTTTTTAATTTTATATTTTTTTAATTTAAATTAATTAATAGAATAAGATAATGTAAGCCGTTTAAATTTATAAAGATTTTACTTGAGAGGATATTATAGAATCTTATAAATCATACCTTAGAATTTTATTTTAAGCTTTTAGATGAAATGGTTCTTTAATGAAAAATTTAAAAACATGAAATAACTAATGTTGTTGTTAGAGGTGTTTTTGGAATATTATTTTTAATATCAATTTAAAGATAAATTACTTGGTAAATAGAGGGTCTCTCTTCTAATTTACTTTTGTTTATTTTTAAATAATTGGATTCTAATTAATATATTTAAAAATTCCAAAATAAGAAATTAATTTAACTCTTGGAATTGAACTTAATTCCAAGAGTTCTCATTAAAGTTTTTTAAAATTTGTTTTTCACTATAACAATCTTCAAATTAATATTTTTTTTAAGTATTTTTGGATAGCTTTAAGGTGTTAATGTCAACAATAAAAAAATCTCAAAAAACATTATTATAATATATTTTCAATTATAAAATACTTTTGAAAATAACATTATATGACATTATCATGCATAATTGTATGTTTATGTGTTTAATAATGTAATGCACGGTTATTATCAGAAGTAATTTTCAATTAAAAATGCACTGCATTGATTATTTTTATTTTGATTTAATATGTTAATATCATCAAAGCACTTAAAGTAAATATAAATTTAATAAGTTTTTAGATGAAAAATAACATAAAAATCACTTATGAAAACATCTCTTACTTTTGAAAACATCAGAAGTAATAAAATGATGATTATTTTAATAATAAAATGATAATTATGGCAATAATTATAATTATAGTCGTATTAAAGGATTATTGTAAAATGATGATAAAATAATTTATATATTAATAATATGATGATGATATATGATGATTACATAGATAAAGATAATAATCATGGCAGTGATAGAGTAGTGATAATTATGGTGCTTATGTATAGAATGAATTTTCCTCTTCCTAACGAGGTTAAAATGATTTTTTCTTTTTTAAAAAAATATTGACTTATTCTTTAGTATTTATTTTGCACTAAAATATAAAATAAAATAAATTTTTTTTTATAAAACAAACAGAGTCTTTAAGTAGACAATTAAATTTAACATGGTTTTGAATAATCAAATATCTATAAAAAGAAATGTAAGAATATAATATCAAATATGCATGCAATGAACAAGGAAAAAAAAACTAAAGTTTAATGACCATTATGAAATGATTGACAAGTTTCCTTCATGTTTATTTTTGCGTTTTAAAAATATTTTAAAAAAATTTATTTTTTATTTTTTTATTTACTTTAAATTAATAGCACACATGAGGAGCTAGTAGAGGTAAGCAAAAAAAACTGAAAAACCGATTAAACTGAGTAAACTGGAAAAAAAATAATTGAAAAAACCGAACAAAAAAAACTGATTAAACTGATTAAAATTTTAAAAAAACTGGCCGGTTCGGTTTTATAAACAAAAAATCAAAAAAACCAAACCGAAACAAAAAAAACAGAAAAAACCGAGCCAAACAGGAAAACCTGAGCCAAAACCGAGCCAGAACGAAAAAACGAGCAAAACCGGTTTGAACCGGTTTTTGCCCTAAAAAAACAAACCGGACCTAAACCAGTCAGTTTGACATGGTTTCGGTTCGGTTTTGGTTTTTTTTAAAAAAAAATTTCAGTTTAATTATTTTTTTGATAAAAACCAAACCGAACCAAAAATAACAACTAGCTATATATTAAATAAAAATATATTTCATGAATCGTCTCGCAAGAGCACATGAGCATACAGCTAGCTATATATTAAAGACCAAGGTGTTACACTGTTTTCGTAATAATCATTTATAATATAAACTTTAACGTGAAAAAATAAACTATCATGACTGAATTGTAAACTTTGTAAACTACAATAACTAAAATGTAAAACAATTGGCACTGTAGGGTGAATGGATAATAAAATATGGGTAATGAATTTTGAATAGTAAAAATACATGTAGCAAATTACTAAGACCAAAATATAAAAAAAATGTCAAATGTACCGTGGCTAAATAATAAAATACTAGATATGTGTCCACGCTACGGTGTGAATCTATAATTTTTTCTACAAAAATTGATATTCAAATGATGCTGATGATTTGTATTTTTTTGCAAAAAAAATATCTGTGTTGCAAACATATTTTTAAAAAATAAAAGAAAATAACAATTTAAACTATAACACCAACTGAAAATAATGAGTTGGTTTTATTTTAATTAGATGGTATAAAAAAATAATATTAATTGATTTTTTAAAAAAGATTATCATGGTATCTTGGAAAAAAAAATAATGAAAGGACTAAATTGGATAAAATAAAGGATAAGAAATTTGACCATATCAACAAACATGGAAGAATATAACATGGCAAATAATTAATTACTCAAAAATATCTAAAATAAAAAAAATAGTGAAAGAATAAGGGTAAAAAAAAATTATAGATAAGAGGGAAGCTAATGTTTTTTCAATTTAAGGCTTTAACTGAACAGAAAATAACTCGGGCAAAAGAAAAAATTGAAAAAAATAAAACACCATAAACCTAGATTGCAGGCTGAGATTAAAAACTAATAAATTTTTTATAAGAGAATTGAGAAAAAAATAAGAAATCCAAATAATAAGGACCAAATAAAAAAATATATATGAGAAAATAAAATTGAAAAACTAAATAAAAAAAGGAAAAACACTTATTCAAAATGACAATGAACAAAAAAATTATAAGAAAAAAGGACAGAACTTTTCGTGGGGGGTTAAACTAAAGAGAAAAATAATTTATATACTAAAACACATAATTCCAATATCATTTTGATTATTATTATTATCATCAACATAGTTATTGTTATTATTACTATTATCATTATTACTATTACAATCATCATTATTATTAATATTATTATCACAATTATCATTATTATTGTCATTGTTACTATCATAACAAAATACTATTATTACCGCAATTATTAGTATTTTGATCACTATTCATTGTATTATTAGTATCATAATCATGATAATTATTATTACTAATATTATTGCTTTTACAACTACCACCACTGCTACTATTGTTATTATCATTATTATTGTTCCAACCATTGCTACAATTATCACTATTATTGTTATTTTTGGTATTATTACTTGTTCTGAAGTGTAAAATTACTTATTACTATTATTATTATTATCATTATTACTATTAGTTGCATTATTTTTATTATCATTACCATAATTTTTATCATTGATATTTTTATTTTTATCATAATTATTAATATTATCATCATAATCATTACTATAATTAGCACTATTATGATTATATTAAATTATTATCATTACTACTATTATCATTATTATTATTATTATTATTATTATTATTATTATTATCACTATCACTATTAGTAGTATTGTTACTATTATTACTAGTATCACTATAATTGTTGTTGCTGCTGCTACTACTACTACTATTATTATTGTTGGAAAAATAAAAGCCTTGAATTTGATTTAAATGATAAAATTAAAAACCATAAAAACACTGACAAAAGCATCAGGAAAAAAAACCAAGAAATCAAAGGAAGAAAGGCCAAATTAAAATTTTTATTATTATTAAAAAAACAAAAATCATAAACTTAACTTAAATGATAAAATTGAAAGCATAAAAACTTTGAAAAAAAGGAAAATAAACAAAATAAGAAATAAAAAATAAAAGGGTCAAATAGAAAAATATTATATATATATATTATAATTGAAGGATTAAATTGAAAAATAATAAAATTGTAACAAAAGGAAAAATGAAAAAAATAAACTATCATAAAAGAAATGACTGAACCTGAAAAGCAATAAAAACAAAAACAATGGTGTATCTCTCATTGCAGGTGAGAGAAATAAAGGGGGAAAGAAAAGAAATGGTCACCAAATATAAATCGATCATCTTTATATGACACGTACTCACTACAAATTAAGGAGACACAATAGATAACAAAATGAGACAATGAATAATGATTTTATACCATCAGGGGAGTCACACATGTCACTCAAAATGTGGAGTGTCACTCATATGTTAGTGAGTTAAAAGATTGCACCTATAAATTTTTAAATTAAAAAATATTAATTAAATGTTAAATTACACCATTATCAAATTAAAAAATATTAATTCAATGTTAAATTACACCATTATCCTTGACCAACCCCATTAATTACAAAAAAAACTTTAGGAAAAGATGTTAATACCCCTACACGCACAACCTATTTTTTTCACCTTGAGGACAATTATGTAATTGCATTGTATAATTAAAAAGAAAAATACTATAACACCATTATCGAACAATGTTAGTTTTTTGTTATTCCAGGGGTAGTTTTAATATATCTAATTAAACCACAATTATAAATTATTATAAAATTATACTAATAGGCATCGACTCCACTGTTCTATTATTCTTTTATTATTTTTTTGGCTATCGATTATTTTTCTCCTTGATTAGATCTTTTGTGGCCAAATTAATAACTAATTTATTATAAATTTTTCTATGAAGTAAATACTAGAAAACAAGGATCAAAGTGTATAACATAGAAAATATGTGTGATTATTATGAATTTCATATGAAAAAGCTCATTTCAGTCTCATTTCATCTTTTGTCTACCTTATCTGCTCTGTTAGTTTTTATAATATTTTTCTGTCTATAACTTTATTATGTTTATTTTTTTATCATTGATTTGAAAAAAAAGAAAGTCGCTGAAAAATAAGTGAAGAAAAAGAAAGTTATTGGCTAAGCCCATTTAACTCAATTGGTTCTATTTGATAAAAAAAATTATATTGAGGTGTTGTTTATCTCTCATCTTACTGGAAAAAATAGATTAGTGTTAAGAAATGTTTTTTTTTTAGTTTAATTTTTTAATTGATTTTAAGGTTTTTTTACTTAATAAGTTGATTTATTAAGGAGTTAGAGTTGTTTGTTAGATGTTTTTTTAAATCAAAATAGCTTGAAAAATAGATTTATGACTAACCAAACTTCGACTTTTCAGCTGTCTTGGAGGTGTATGGGATCTGAAAAATCAGACTACAGATTGTTTCATATTTATTTTTATATTTTTTTAAAATAGGAGTTCTCGAATGCCTACGCATGTCTAGCCCCTTCTTCTATTTGACTATTTAATCAAATGTGGGCAGGACCTTTTTTTTTTACATTTTTTACTGGATTTAAATTTAAATAAACTACAAAAAATTAACTTGATATTTCAATTATTATTTAATTTTTTCATGGTTCTCTAATGAATTTCTAGGTTTTTACGAGGAAGTTAGCATTTTGTTTCCATTACTACGTGCCTAATATGAAAAAATAAGTTCACAAATATTCATTCATGTTTTTTTTTTAATTTTTCATAGATTTTTACCATAATTTCTTCCTTTTGTTCCACATAAATGATACAAATATTCATTCATGGTTTTTTTTTAATTTTTAATAGATTTTTAACATAATTTAATCCTTTTTTTCCACATAAATGATACAAATATTCATTCATGGTTTTTTTTTTAATTTTTAATAGATTTTTAACATAATTTAATCCTTTTTTTCCACATAAATGATACAAATATTCATTCATGGACTTTATTTTAATAATTTTTTTTGTTATAGTTTTGGTTTGTTTTTAATATCATAACGGTTTAAAACATTGCTTGTATTTAAAAAACATATTTTGCTCAAACAATCAATATGTGTTAATAAATGAATGAGATTTAGATTAGATGGATACATTTTCTCTACTTATTTTAAATGAGTTAAATAAAAAAAAAAACCCTTATTTTTATCCCCACAACCATTTATTAAAAAATGTGGCAAAGTAAATTAAACAAATTAATAAGATAACAAGGTTTTAATTGAAGAAAAAGTATTATTTTTTTTTATCTTTATCTAAAATCATTTAAATTTTTCTGGTTGATTCTTATTGCTTTGTATTCTTATTAGAATCAAGGAAAAAATATACTGATAAAAAAATCAGGATTTATCCAAAAAAATTACTTTTTTAATAGAATTAAAATTATTACTTATCTTAAAATAAAATTTATTATCATATTACTAAATGATTTTTTTTAAAAGCTCTTAGCACGAGCATATTCTTAATATATATTTTTATTCCAATTTACTGACTCTTTCCATACCTAGCATTAAAAACATTTTAAATATATATTAATATATATAAATTTTAATTTATTTTATTAAAACACACTAATTTGTTTTGGCATGAAATAAATTGTTAAAAATGCGTTGCTAACGACCTCGTGTTTACATTTTTTATTTCTGTATTGTTAAAAAAATCTTTAGTCCGTCTGCCAGCAGAGCGCGGACACGTGACTAGCATATAACATCAAGCACCACTCACTAAAATCAGTTTAGTAACTCTGCCCTTCTTTCTTCAAAACCTATTTTAGAAACGCACACTACTAAAATCTCAAAACCCTAGAAAGTAAATCAAATCATGTGGAACGACACCGGAGAGCAGCATATAGCGCCTCCGGGGACGGCTGGGCCGTCGATCCCACCGCCTCCACCGTCGCAGCCTTCTTACACCGTACTGGCGCCGTCGCAAACGGTGTCGAATCCAGCGGATGCGGAGGCGAAGCTGGAGGAGAAGGCCAGGAAATGGCAGCAACTTAACACGAAGAGGTACAGTGATAAGCGGAAGTTTGGTTTCGTCGAGACGCAAAAGGAGGATATGCCGCCGGAACACGTGAGGAAGATTATAAGGTGAGTGTCGATTTTTATTTCTGGGTCTGTCGGGGTTTGTAGAGTTGCGGCTCTGGTTTAGCGCTTTGTGTTATTTTTTGGTGCGGTGGTGTTTAGGTGTCCTTTCTGTTTTCTCAGCTTTGAACAGTAGTGGCTAGTTTCTTCCTTTTTTGATTCTTTTGTGACGAGTTTTTTTTTGCTTTTTTTTAATGGTTTGTTCGTTCTTTTTTCAGTTGTTTTTGAATTGGATTTTGGCATTCCTGTTTTTTTTTGTATGTTTAAAATTGGCGTTTTAATCCATTTTCGGATTTTATTGAAGTTTAAGACGTCGTTTGTATCTTTTAGCATCGAAATTTTGGTCATTGCAGGAAATTTGACATGTAATATTCGGTGTTTTTGTGTTTTTTTACGCCTAATCGCTATTTTGACTGCGAGGAGATATGGTCTTGAAGTATAGATGGGTGGGTTGCTTTATTTTTGTTATTGCCTTGAGTATTTTGGTTGATCTTGAATCGTTAAATTTGATATGGTCTTGTCTTAAACAGGGACCATGGTGATATGTCCTCGAAGAAATATCGCCATGATAAACGTGTGTATCTTGGAGCCCTTAAATTCATTCCACATGCAGTATACAAGCTTCTTGAGAATATGCCAATGCCCTGGGAGCAGGTTCGTGATGTGAAGGTTCTATACCATATTACAGGAGCGATCACTTTTGTGAATGAAATTCCATGGGTTGTTGAACCTATTTACTTAGCTCAGGTATGCTGATTTGCTCTCAATGGCAAAGATGTAGACACGGGACATATTTTGTTTTGCAATTGATACTTCTTAGATTTTGTTTATGATAACTGATCAACTTTCTCATATATTTTCACAGTGGGGGACAATGTGGATCATGATGCGAAGAGAAAAGAGGGATCGGCGGCATTTCAAGAGAATGAGGTTTCCGCCTTTTGATGATGAGGAACCTCCTTTAGACTATGCTGATAATTTGTTAGATGTTGATCCTCTAGAGCCTATTCAATTAGAGTTGGATGAAGAAGAAGATTCTGCTGTCTATACTTGGTTTTATGACCATAAGCCTCTTGTTAAAACGAAGCTTATCAATGGTCCTAGTTACAGGAAGTGGCATCTCTCTCTTCCAATAATGGCGACTCTTCACCGTCTGGCAGGACAGCTTCTTTCTGATCTAATTGACCGCAACTATTTTTACTTGTTCGACATGGAGTCGTTCTTTACAGCCAAAGCATTGAACATGTGCATACCTGGTATGAATTCTGCTCTAATATGCTGTGTATGCATCTGTGTACATACCTTGCATAAATTTGTATTTATTTTGCATTCTTAGAAGTGCATTCTCTGATAGGATGAAAATGAAGTTGTTCTAACTTTCGATAACCTACTGGGTAGAGGCTGTTGAATCACTGTCGGCCTGACAAGTCAAGTTGTGATCACTAAAGTAATGAAAAGTGAAATATTGGAGATAATTGTGCTGTGTAACTACAATAGTTACTTAGATTTAGCATATGATTGTCGATGCTAGGCTCAACATAGGTTGCAGATAGTGGCTGTTGTGCTGGTGTTTCAATCAACAATACCCTAGACTCTTCTGGGTTAGAGATGCTTGTAAGCTGTTTAATTTAAAAGTCACTGGCCGATAACTCTACAAATTAAAAGCATGTTTGGGAACGCGGTTCAACCCGCGTTCCCAAAAAATTTGATTTGATTTTTTTTTGCTAAAATTTAATATGGTTTGTACGTTTTGGATTGTTTTGATGTGCTGATGTCAAAAATGATTTTTAAAAAATGAAAAAAATCATTGGCATGCATTTTGGCACGAAAAGTTATTTGAAAAGCACCCGCAACCACACTACCAAACACTGCCTAACTAAATAGAGCAGGTTTGAAATGAAGCTTGCACAGGATGTTGATTGAGCAAACCTGACTAAGTCCTAAATCAAATTCAGCTTGCACAGGATGTTGATTGAGCAGACCTGACTAAGTCCTAAATCAATTTTTCAATTGTTGTTTGTGCACTTTTGGGTTTTGTGATTGCTACTGATCAAATTATCCTTATGAATTGTCCTGGATGCCTAATATATTTCTATGTGGTCGGTTTGATTGATTTCAAACTATTTTTGTTCTTTTGTAGGTGGGCCTAAGTTTGAACCTTTGTATCGTGACATGGAGAAAGGTGATGAGGACTGGAACGAATTCAATGACATCAACAAACTCATTATTCGGTCACCTTTGCGGACAGAGTATAGAATTGCATTTCCTCATCTTTACAATAATAGGCCCCGGAAAGTAAAACTTTGTGTGTATCACACTCCCATGATCATGTACATTAAAGCCGAGGATCCTGATTTACCTGCTTTCTATTATGATCCTTTGATACACCCAATAACCTCCTCTAACAAGGAACGCCGTGAAAAAAGGACTCATGATGACGATGACGATGATGAGGACTTTGTTTTGCCAGAAGGGGTGGAACCTTTTTTGGAGGATACACAGCTTTATACCGACACCACAGCTGCTGGCATTTCCTTGTTATTTGCCAACCGACCTTTTAACATGAGATCTGGACGGATGCGACGGGCAGAAGATATACCCCTTGTGTCGGAGTGGTATAAGGAGCACTGGTAAGATTCGAATTTCTTTTGTGCTGTTCACATGTATAGCCTTTTTGTGTTGTGCATGAAAAACCTTTTTTTTGTTGTGTTTTCCAGTCCTCCATCATATCCTGTCAAAGTTCGAGTAAGCTATCAGAAATTGTTGAAATGTTTTGTTTTGAATGAACTGCATCATAGACCGCCAAAAGCTCAGAAGAAGAAGCACTTGTTCCGGTCATTAGCAGCAACTAAATTCTTCCAAACCACAGAGCTAGATTGGGCTGAAGCAGGTCTCCAAGTTTGTAAGCAGGGGTACAACATGCTGAATCTATTGATACACCGGAAAAATTTAAATTACCTCCACCTTGATTATAATTTTAACTTGAAGCCTGTGAAGACCCTTACGACAAAGGAACGCAAGAAGTCACGATTTGGGAATGCTTTTCATCTTTGTCGTGAGATCTTGCGTTTGACAAAGCTTGTGGTTGATGCCAATATACAATTCAGGTTAGGTAATGTTGACGCTTTCCAATTGGCCGATGGTCTTCAGTATACATTTTCCCATGTTGGTCAGTTGACAGGAATGTACAGATACAAGTATAGGCTGATGCGCCAGATAAGAATGTGCAAAGATCTTAAGCATTTGATATATTACCGCTTCAATACTGGCCCAGTGGGTAAGGGACCTGGTTGTGGATTTTGGGCACCAATGTGGAGGGTATGGCTATTTTTCCTACGTGGCATAGTGCCTCTTCTTGAACGGTGGTTGGGTAATCTTCTTGCAAGACAGTTTGAAGGGCGCCATTCAAAAGGAACTGCCAAGACTGTTACAAAGCAGCGCGTCGAGAGCCACTTTGACTTGGAACTCCGTGCTGCTGTTATGCATGATGTTCTTGATGCCATGCCAGGTTGTCATCTTTGTTATTTTTTCCTTTTGATGTTCATTTCTTCTTTGTATCTTTCTGCATTCTATCGATTTGTTATGCTTTTCTAATTGTGTGATATCAATTTGCAGAGGGCATTAAGCAAAATAAGGCTAGAACGATACTGCAGCACCTTAGTGAGGCTTGGCGCTGCTGGAAAGCAAACATTCCATGGAAGGTTCCTGGTTTACCAGTTCCCATTGAAAACATGATACTTCGGTATGTTAAGTCAAAAGCAGATTGGTGGACGAATGTTGCTCACTATAATCGTGAGCGTATCAGAAGGGGTGCGACTGTTGACAAGACAGTGTGCAGAAAGAATCTTGGAAGACTGACTCGGTTGTGGTTAAAGGCAGAACAGGTAATTTAATGCGTTATGATATTTCTTTTTCTTAAATATATTCCTGTGATGTCTCTGCTACTACATGCTATAAATAAGTGGACTCCATGGCTTATCGCTTGTCCTATACCTGTGTGGCCTCTCACCAGAGCATCCTGTAGTAATTCTTTCTATTTTCATTACCTTCTAGGAACGTCAACACAACTATTTGAAGGATGGCCCATATGTCACTCCAGAAGAAGCTGTTGCGATTTACACAACTACTGTCCATTGGTTGGAGTCCAGAAAGTTTTCACCAATTCCATTCCCTCCCTTGTCATACAAGCATGACACTAAGCTGCTTATCCTTGCTTTGGAAAGGTTGAAAGAGTCATACAGTGTGGCTGTGAGATTAAACCAGCTACAGAGGGAAGAACTAGGTCTTATTGAACAAGCTTATGATAACCCCCATGAGGCTTTATCACGGATCAAGCGTCACCTGCTCACTCAGCGTGCTTTCAAAGAAGTGAGTTGACAATTGAGCCTGTATTAGCTTTGACTTTGTTCTATGCAGTGTCTTATTATAGATATTTGGATTGAAATTGAGCTGTCTTTTTCCTTTTTCAGGTGGGCATAGAGTTCATGGATTTGTACAGTTCCCTGATTCCGGTGTATGAAATTGAGCCTCTTGAAAAAATAACAGATGCTTATTTGGATCAATATCTGTGGTATGAAGGTGATAAGCGCCACCTCTTTCCAAACTGGATTAAACCTGCAGATTCTGAGCCACCACCACTGCTTGTCTATAAATGGTGTCAAGGCATAAACAATTTGCAAGGTATCTGGGACACAAGTGAGGGGCAGTGTGTGGTGATGCTTCAGACCAAGTTTGAGAAGTTCTTTGAAAAGATCGACTTGACAATGTTAAATAGGTTAATATTCCTCATCTCCCCTGCTTATGTTATGTTAGAGAAAGTTTCCAATCTTTATTCATCTATATCTCTTCCACTTTTCAGGCTTCTTCGGTTGGTCCTTGACCACAATATTGCTGATTATGTGACTGCCAAAAACAATGTTGTCCTTTCCTACAAGGACATGAGTCACACGAACTCGTATGGTTTGATACGTGGCCTTCAGTTTGCTTCTTTTGTGGTGCAGTATTATGGACTTGTGCTGGATCTCCTGCTTCTTGGATTGACCCGGGCCAGTGAGATCGCTGGTCCGCCACAAATGCCAAATGAATTTATCACCTACTGGGATACAAAGGTCGAGACACGACATCCAATTCGTCTTTATTCCAGGTACATAGACAGGGTGCATATATTGTTTCGGTTTACTCATGAAGAAGCCCGAGATCTAATACAACGATATCTCACTGAGCATCCTGATCCCAACAATGAAAATATGGTTGGGTATCAGAACAAGAAATGCTGGCCTAGAGATGCAAGGATGAGGCTAATGAAACATGATGGTATGTAATCTGTAACTTCCATGTTAAATTAATTTTTGTTGGGATTCTTTATTTTGCTTAAAAAAGTAATGCTCTTTTGTGAATCTCTTTTCAGTCAATCTTGGGAGGAGTGTTTTCTGGGACATGAAGAATCGTCTCCCTCGAAGCATCACAACTTTAGAGTGGGAGAACAGTTTTGTTTCTGTTTACAGCAAGGACAACCCAAACCTGCTTTTCAGCATGTAAGTATTCTTACTCTTGCACTTAAATTTTACTCATGTGTATGCACATGCTTGAAGTCATTCCGATTATTTAATTTTTAAGCTTCTATTAGTGATATTGGTTTGAACTTTGATGTCAGTGTATTTATGTATCCAAAACCTAGGTACTCCTGCATATATTACCTTAACAATTTGGTTCTAACATGATAACATACCATCCTTTAAAATTCTGGTAATTTGTTCTTGGTGTTCTTTTTTGTTTGCTTATGTCGATTTAATTATGCCTCACCTTTTTAACGTGCAAAGATGTTTTTCTAATCTTGAAATAGCATCTGGGTATATTCTTTGTTTTGGGGAGGGTGGGAAAGTGACACTTTAATTTGGCCAGGTATTGTTTAGTAACATATGCCTTTAATAGTAACTTTTTTTCCCCAACATTAAGTGCACAGGGCTTGGACCTTAACATGTTTCTAAGGGTTCCAAACAAAATTTCTAAGTGGATGGTTTTTCTTTATATTATTGTTGCAAGAGCTTGTATCTTTGGAATACAAAAATTGTGAGGCATTGATTTCCTTGCTAAAATAACCGGTACTGCCACTTTGCAGGTGTGGGTTTGAAGTTCGGATACTTCCTAAAATAAGAATGACTCAAGAAGCATTCAGCAATACAAGAGATGGTGTTTGGAATTTGCAGAATGAGCAGACCAAGGAACGGACCGCAGTTGCTTTTCTACGGGTTGATGATGAGCACATGAAAGTGTTTGAGAATCGTGTGAGGCAGATTCTGATGTCCTCAGGGTCAACTACTTTCACAAAGATTGTTAACAAATGGAATACAGCCTTGATTGGTAATTACCGCCTTTTGCTAATCACTTTGTCCTTTGTGCTTGTATTTTATTCGCTGAAATTTTGTTTTGATTTTTTTCCGTTTCTATTTGTAGGATTGATGACATATTTCCGTGAAGCAACTGTGCATACTCAAGAGCTATTAGATTTGCTTGTAAAATGTGAAAATAAAATTCAAACCCGTATCAAGATTGGGCTAAACTCAAAAATGCCAAGCAGGTATGTAATTGTACTCATGAGAGTTAACTCCATGTTTTAGCTGCTGGTGTTTAGCTTGAAATTTTGTTCTGAATTTAACTTCTGTTTCAGATTTCCTCCTGTTATCTTCTATACACCAAAAGAAATTGGAGGACTTGGCATGTTATCCATGGGTCACATATTGATCCCTCAAAGTGATCTTCGATATAGTCAGCAAACAGATGTTGGTGTAACCCATTTCAGGAGCGGAATGAGTCATGAGGAGGACCAGCTGATTCCAAATCTTTATCGGTACATTCAGGTAAGCTGAAATAAATCATGGGTGTTGGGTACCTTGATTTTGGAGTATTTGCTTGACTGTTCTGAGCTTCATACTGTTTTGTTGACAGCCATGGGAGAGTGAGTTCATAGACTCACAGCGGGTTTGGGCAGAGTATGCATTGAAGAGGCAGGAAGCGCAGGCGCAAAATAGGCGTCTAACACTTGAAGATTTGGAAGTAAGTTTTTCCTTTAGTCCAATTTGGAGCCTCATCATGTGTTGGCTTGAATTTGGACTTATTTTATGTGGTCTTTGTGAACTTACTGAATATTGTTTTTTCTAAATGCTGTCTAATTGCATTGACAGGATTCATGGGACAGGGGAATTCCACGCATTAATACTCTTTTTCAGAAAGATCGTCACACTTTAGCATATGACAAAGGGTGGAGAGTGCGCACAGACTTCAAGCAATACCAAGTTTTAAAACAAAATCCTTTCTGGTGGACGCACCAGAGACATGATGGAAAATTGTGGAACTTGAACAATTATCGAACTGATGTCATTCAAGCTCTTGGTGGTGTTGAAGGAATTCTTGAGCATACCTTGTTCAAAGGAACATAGTAAGTACTTCTGTTATGGCACATAAGTACAGCAATTTTTTTCGCCATATTTTTAGCATTAGCATAGTCAGAAATTCATTAAATTGCATTGCTTTTGTGACACATTCTGTTCTGGCACATAATTTTCCTCAACTCTGGCAGATGATTTCGGTTTATGACACATTCTTTTTCTTTCAATATACTGGATTTGTGGGGTTAATTTCACATCTAATGATTACGTTACATGTTTTTGACTTGGGGGAGAAGCTGTTTTTTTTTCATCAGCACTTCTGTAACTACTTTCCCTGCCTTGATATTTCAGTTTCCCAACTTGGGAAGGTCTCTTTTGGGAAAAGGCATCTGGCTTTGAGGAGTCCATGAAGTATAAGAAGCTTACTAATGCACAGAGATCTGGTCTGAACCAAATTCCTAACCGTAGATTTACACTTTGGTGGTCCCCCACAATAAACAGGGCAAATGTTTATGTGGGTTTTCAAGTGCAGTTAGATCTAACCGGCATCTTCATGCACGGGAAGATCCCGACCTTGAAGATTTCGCTGATTCAGATATTCCGTGCTCACCTGTGGCAGAAGATTCATGAGAGTGTTGTTATGGACCTCTGTCAGGTCTTGGATCAGGAACTGGATGCTTTGGAAATTGAGACTGTGCAGAAAGAAACAATCCATCCAAGGAAAAGTTATAAAATGAACAGCTCCTGTGCAGACGTTCTCCTTTTTGCTGCTCATAGATGGCCCATGTCAAAGCCTAGTCTTGTGGCTGAGTCAAAAGATGTGTTTGACCAGAAAGCAAGCAATAAATACTGGATAGATGTACAGCTGAGATGGGGAGACTATGATTCTCATGATATTGAGCGCTATACTAGGGCCAAATTTATGGATTACACAACAGACAACATGTCTATATATCCATCTCCAACTGGTATGTTTTCCTGCTGGGTTCCAGTTTCTAGCTTTCATAAGTTATTCTGTTATAAGTTAAATCATGCTTTTATTTGTTTTTGTTCAGGGGTTATGATTGGGCTTGATCTAGCGTACAATTTGCACTCTGCATTTGGCAACTGGTTTCCAGGGTCTAAACCGCTGCTAGCTCAAGCTATGAACAAAATAATGAAGGTGCACTTTTCATGCTTGATACAATAGTTCTTTGGTATTGAGTTGATTGATTTATGATATAGCTGTCAATCGCTTGTTCTAACGGTTTATTTTGGTGCAGTCAAACCCAGCTTTGTATGTCTTGAGGGAGCGCATAAGAAAAGGTTTGCAGTTGTATTCTTCAGAGCCTACAGAACCATATTTATCATCACAGAATTATGGGGAGATCTTTAGCAATCAGATAATATGGTTTGTTGATGATACTAATGTCTACCGTGTCACAATCCACAAGACATTTGAAGGGAATCTCACAACAAAACCCATAAATGGTGCAATCTTCATATTCAATCCGAGAACTGGGCAGCTATTTTTGAAGGTTTGCGTTGAATGTTATTTTTGAAACTATCTTCTTTCCTCTGTTAGATGTTCTGAAGTTTTAAACATGATCTCTGCAGGTTATCCACACTAGTGTATGGGCAGGACAGAAACGTCTGGGCCAGCTTGCCAAGTGGAAAACTGCTGAAGAAGTTGCAGCTCTTGTGCGGTCTCTGCCTGTGGAAGAACAACCAAAACAAATTATTGTGACTCGCAAAGGGATGCTTGATCCATTGGAGGTTCACTTGCTTGATTTCCCCAACATAGTTATCAAGGGAAGTGAGTTGCAGCTCCCATTCCAGTCATGCTTAAAGATAGAGAAATTTGGTGATTTGATTTTGAAGGCAACGGAACCACAAATGGTTTTGTTCAATATTTATGATGATTGGCTGAAGAGTATATCATCTTACACTGCGTTCTCTCGGCTCATTCTGATTCTCCGTGCACTTCATGTTAATAATGAGAAGGCAAAGATGCTACTCAAGCCTGACAAGACTATCGTTACTGAGCCACACCACATCTGGCCTTCACTTACTGATGATCAGTGGATGAAAGTTGAGGTTGCTTTAAGGGATCTCATACTCTCTGACTATGCCAAGAAGAACAATGTGAACACCTCAGCACTGACACAATCTGAGATACGTGATATTATTCTTGGAGCTGAGATCACTCCTCCTTCTCAACAAAGGCAGCAGATAGCAGAGATTGAGAAACAGGTAATGTGCCCTCCAACTTCATTTATGTTTTTTTTGCTCTTTACTCCTTGCTTGTCATAAAAATTCTGTTCTGTTGTACTTTTCAGGCCAAAGAAGCGAGTCAACTGACAGCGGTCACCACAAGGACCACAAATGTGCATGGTGATGAACTCATTGTCACAACCACTAGTCCATATGAGCAAGCTGCGTTTGGTTCTAAAACAGATTGGCGTGTCAGAGCTATATCTGCTACAAATCTCTATCTTCGAGTCAATCATATCTATGTGAATTCTGAGGATATCAAGGTACAAATTTGTGCTATATTTTTTTATTTTCCTGATTGATTGCATGAAAATATTTCCACTCTTTTTATGCTCTACACATGATGTTGCAGGAAACTGGATACACATATATCATGCCGAAGAATATCTTGAAGAAGTTTATCTGTATAGCTGATCTGCGAACTCAAATTTCTGGGTATTTGTATGGTATAAGCCCCCCGGACAATCCTCAGGTCAAGGAAATCCGTTGTATTGCTATGCCCCCACAGTGGGGGACTCATCAACAGGTTCATCTTCCATCAGCTCTTCCTGAGCATGATTTCCTCAATGATCTGGAGCCTTTGGGATGGATGCACACACAACCAAATGAGCTTCCTCAGTTATCACCACAGGTCTGACTATTTTCTTTTATTCCATAATCGAGTGCTACCACTCTTTTTCCCACTCTCTAATGAAGGGAGTACAATAGTATGTCTCTGATCTGCTTTCTTACCTAAACTATTTGTTTTGTGTAGGATCTCACGGCTCATGCTCGGGTTTTGGAGAACAACAAGCAATGGGATGGAGAAAAGTGCATCATCCTGACATGTAGTTTCACTCCAGGATCATGCTCGTTAACTGCATATAAGCTGACTCCTAGTGGTTATGAGTGGGGACGTGTCAACAAGGACACGGGAAGCAATCCTCATGGCTACCTGCCAACTCATTACGAGAAGGTTCAGATGCTCCTGAGCGACCGCTTCCTTGGTTTCTACATGGTGAGTTACAAGTCCAGAATGCTTAAGACTTCTTTAATCCCATGTCCAAAAAATGGGCCATTGTTTATGATGTGATTACGAGCACCTCTTTGTTTGTTAAAGCAATGCTGCTTGATTTGGGGGACTAACTGGCTTGGTATCTCTCTTGTTTACATAGATTCCTGATAATGGGCCATGGAATTACAATTTTATGGGAGTGAAGCATACAGTGAGCATGAAATATGGAATCAAGCTGGGGACACCCCGAGAGTATTACCATGAGGACCATAGGCCAACACATTTCCTGGAGTTCAGCAACCTGGAGGAGGGTGAGACCGCTGAAGGCGATCGAGAGGATACATTCACTTGATACTATTTCCGTCGTCGTTGGATCCCAATAGACCATGATGGTGCCTTTTTAAACTGAAGTAGTTTGCCAACGGCATGGCTGAGGATAAAATCATGTCAAACCTTTGTTGTTGTTTTTTGTTGTATTAGTATTGATGAGGTTACCTTACCCAGATCTCTGTTAAGTCTGCGACAGCGCCCTTTATAAGCTGTAAATATTTGCTATAAGTTGGAATTGGTGAATGAGCTGTGGCTCTATTTTCTGCATTTTGTGCTGTCCAAATCGGTTGACCGGTGCCGGATTATGAAGTGGTTTGCTCTGAAGCCATGTTAATTTATGGTTTTTTAGTATTCGAGTTAGAATAAATTTTGTTTTCTTTTAATAAATAGAAACACAAAATATCTAGAACAATTGTGATAAAAATCATATTGGCTTGAACAACACGCCGTTTCATTGATTCATCCCAGTTCAAGAATCTCAATTTTAAATTAACATTTGAATAAAATACAAAACGAAAGGAAAGCATTCATCTTCATCTCTAATTTTCTTTCAAACCAAAAATCTGGACACACTTACTAGACAGATACCAAGGCCACCTGGTATGCTCAATAATTACAAGCACAAACACTTTTGCAGCCACAAAACGATGCTGTTAGCAGCATCATTCCTGACAACTCTGATAACTGGATTTGCCAGTGCTACCATGTGTTCAACTAGAAACTCAATCCAAACCTGATTTTTACATGTGCAAACACTTTCAGCTATCATGAGTAGTTTCTTGTACAATCTCTTTCACTTCCCGGTTCGCATCTTTCTCCTCCGAGATGAAGTCCGAGCTGTCCTCGGCAACTGATATTCCATCATTATAATCAACTGCCTGGGGGGCCTTGAACAATTCATCATTTTCCAGTTCAGATAATCTCTCCTTTGACTCTCCCTTCAGTAGCTCTACCACATCAAGCATTGTGGGTCTTCTCTCTGGTTGATTCTGAGCACATACGAGAGAGACAAGGACAACCCTTTTCAGCTCTTCCTCGTCGTACTTCCCATTCAGCTTGGGATCTGCCAGTTCACTGAATTTCCTCTCACAAGCCAGCGGCTGAGCCCACTCTGTAATTATTCTTTTAACTGTGGAACTCAGCTTCTCAAGTGGTTTCTTGCCAGTTGCAAGCTCTAGCAAAAGAATGCCAAAGCTGTACACATCACAGCTCTCTGATGCTTTCCCAAGCATAGCATATTCGGGGGCAAGGTAGCCAAGGGTACCTTTAACTCTAGTGGTTACATGTGTTGCACCATCAGGGATTAACTTTGCAAATCCAAAATCAGCAACCTGAGCCTGGAAATCTGAATCTAGTAACACATTGCTAGCTTTGACATCTCTGTGGATGATATGAGGGGTCGCATGGTGGTGAAGATAACTGGAATAATCAAACGATGAAATAAGCTATGTGGCAGCAGGATGAGATAGGAAGGAGTTGAGTATGATATACTTACGCAATTCCCTCAGCAGAACCTATCGCAATATTCATCCGCCTCTTCCAGTCGAGAAGACATTCTGAAGAGTGCTGCCCATGAAGGTGAGAGAGCAGGCTCAAATTTGGCATGTAGTCATATACAATCAGACGCTCTTGCCCTTCAGCGCAATATCCACGTAAACTCAGCAGATTCTTGTGCCTAACACGTGCTAATATCTCCACCTCAACAGCAAATTCCATATCTGCCTTGTCGCTCCAGACCTTTAACCTTTTAACTGCAATCTGCATAAATATCTCTTTCAGAATTTGGATCTAATTTATGGAAAAGGCCTAAATAGGGGATGGGGAACACCTAGTCTCTGCTACATCCCCAAAGCTAGTGGGTCTAAAAACATTCCTGTCATTGTATAGAAAATAAAGCATTACAATAATCCATTGCTTTGCATAGGATAACATAAAGATCAAGCAAGAAACATATGAGCCTCCAACTCTTTTAATGACAGCTTATGCTAGACACTTTGGTACAATAAAACTAATGAAGATTACAAATTTCAATTTTCTTACTTTTTAAGTGATTCCATGAGCACAAGTCAATCGCTTTTCCAAAACGCATGTGAATTACTAGTTAATGGACAGTTACAATAAGAAGCTCAACAAGATCATAGCTTGATAATCAAAGTCAATCTAGTTACGAAATGCAACACCAAACCTAAGAAATATATCAGAAAAGCAGATTATATTGCATTTAAACATAACACCAATCCACTTCACAAAAATTTCCTTGATAAGTAGTCCTTTGAAAGAGCATGTATAACCACTTTATTCCAAGGAAGTTTCAACAACTTAAAGATATATTCTAAAATTGTTAGATGGGGTCTTGGGAGGGAAAATTTAGAGATAGTCCTATCTTTTGATGTTTGGCATGAAGTGACTACTCTCAATGGTTAAATATGCGTCATAGCAGTGGCAAGTTGAAGACTTCGTGTTGCCGCAAGTAATGGCACCTGTTAGCATTCTTGCTACAAGAACTAAAACTATTCTTCGTTGTCTAATTAAAAGAAATAAAGAAATTTAACCATAAAGCTCACATTTCTGTAATAGAACATCAATTCTATGGAAACTTGTTGGAATTACTATAAATTACTCAAGGTTCCAAACTCTGAGTTGCTTTTTATGTGCTTCGGATAAGTTCAAGGAAACAATCAAACAAACAAACAGCCAAACAAATTACCCAAATACAACTGTTGGTTTTACCCTGAGGATGTAGCTGGATTTAAATCAGTTATATAATTGTCATTGACCAAAAACAATCAAGATGAATTTGTCTTGGCCTACCCAAAATAAACCCAATGGTGAGCTGAGAGCCAGAGACTACATGTTACCACCACTAAAAATTCACCCCTGCATCTTTAACAAAAGAATTGCCTAAGCTTGCATTCTTTATGCGTCATCTTTTACATGTACAAACACTCACTTACGATTATGAAATAGCAAGAAAAGCGCAAGTACTTTTTGTTGCACTTCTGCATTACTGACTGCTACATAAATTTTCCCATCTGTCCAGAATCATCAATTCTATCAGGTGAAAGTCAATGTTTATCTATTACCGCACAATAAACGAGCGGGGAAAGAATTAAAAGAGCACTAAACATCTCATTGACAATTCCATTTCCTTAGTCATCAAGTAAGTTCTGCATGGTTTAATGGAAGATTGGAATATGACTGGAAATCACAGACATAAAGGCTGATTCCACACTATGCATCATGCAGAAAAGACATCTAATACTCTGGTACCTCAGTTTTCAGCAAGATCCATAAATACATCCTAAATAATAGATGAAATGGAGAGATTTGGCTTAGTGGGCTTGAAGCAGGGTCCACCAGAGAGGGCTTGACCCACCTTAATCTCTCTTAAAAACACTTAACAGGTATAAATGCGATCCGTAGCCCTTAACCATATAATAATGGACATACGGCACACATTTCATTGGCCAAGTATGCCCCCTCTCACTATATACAACCCTCACATCACTTATTCTGCGACTATTCCCTCATTTCTCAAGCGCATACTTCCCAACTTCACAGTTTCTCTTTCTATTCTCCTCTTTCATTCCCTTTTAAGGAAGTCCTACCATCACATTCACCTCACGAAGGATATCTGCATTCTGATCTTTTCACTGTGATGTGTGTTGCCCTCATTAAGATACTCAAGTTTTATTTTTACACGCATGCCTCAGCCCAAAAGAATCATCCTGTCCACATCGTTTTAGCTTCATCACCTACTTGCTAATGACAGAGTAAGAAACAACCCTGATACAAGACCCCTTTTCCCCTAGCAGGAATAGTATTAGCAACACTAGTTCAGTAATCAAATGAAAATCCTACTTGTTGTGATACACAAAAGACAATTTTGAACACTCACTCTGCACCCCCCCCCCCACAAATCCCAACCCATCTGATATTGCTCTTTATTAGCACAATTCCTAAAAAGGAATTAGTTCCCAAAAAATAAATTAATGGAAAAAAAGTTCTTAATTGCTAGCATCCAAAGCTTAAATATCTGAGATTTTGTTATTTCAATCAGTTATGATTTCGTAGTCTTGTCCTCTAATGTCATGAATCTGGATACTGTCTACACTAGCATGAAGGTCCACTCACATAGGCTCAACAATCAGACCTGCTCATGCAGTCTTCATAAAAAGATTTGATTTGGATCCAATATCAAAATAAGACAAGAGAACAAGCTAAAATATATAGAATCAAACAATCGCACAAAGTCCAAAGAACTCAAACTAAACAATCTTGAGCAAATAACTGAGGTTCAAAAAACAGATAAAAACTAGAAAAATGACAGCATCTTTAGTTTGCATCCTTTTTTTTTCTTTTGCTCTAAATGGACATCAATAAAAATTAACAAACGAGCTCAATGAAATTGCTACAAAGACTTATTGCATGCGAAAAACTACTATATACCCTCCAACCATTAACACGAGAACAAAATGCCTAAACAAAAATGGACGGCAAAAACATGGAAGCTGAAAATCAAACCATCACCTGTGATCCATCCCAAAGCTGACCCCAATAAACACTGCCAAATCCCCCTTCTCCCAGCTTGTTATCATAATTGAAGTTGTTAGTTGCTGAGTGTAATTCCTTCAAGGAGAAAATCCGCCATGTTGGTTGCTTCTTTCCTCGCTCTTTCCTATAAAACCGATCACAAACTCACATTAATAAATCATTTTTATTATTATTCACCTCATTTCTGCAAGTGGACAAAAATCCCAACGGAGATTTCTGAGAGCAACAAAACATCTACAACAAACCCTCCCTATTTAAAACCCAATGAAATAGTAGTATCCCAAGAAAACACTAGAAATTGATTACAGCATCTAAACCCTTAAATCTAAGTCAATGAATTCTCATTTGCCACCCAATTCCCTCGACTTTTAATTTCTAGCCCTGTATTTCAAAACCATGAAGCAAACAAAACACAATTCTCAACATTAAAATAAAAACAAACAATTTATATATACCAACATGACCAACTCCAATATCCAAGATTCAAAACCCATGTAATTTCCCAATTTTTTTAATTTTTGTTTTATCAAAACAAGCAGAAGTATAGCAATAACAAAAAAAAATCAAATGAACTAAAATGGAAATAAAATAGCAATCAAGAAATAAAAAAAAGTAAAATTTTATTTATGAACAGTTGACGAAAAACCTACCGATCGGAATTCTTTACACAACAAAACATAGAAGCAAAGGCCATATCCACCTTCACCAACAAAAACCCACTTCTTCTTTCTATTTATTTCACTCTATCTTCTCTCTCCACACCCCCTCTAACGTGATGATGCAAACACTCAGCGCAGAATATTATTTCTTCTTCAAATTTCTTATGGATTTACGGGTTTGGTTAGCAGAGAAAGAGTGTGAGCTAAGGAAGGGTCTTTGTCTTTCTTTCTTATGGGCTGTTTTCAATATTCAAATCACTCACTTGTGGGACCTCTTCCATGACAATTCGCTGTTCAAGGACTATAATAAAAAATTTTATATGAATACGACGACGACGACGCCGCATGTCAATTCGAGAAGAGATACGATAATTTATTTCACTTTTTAGATTTATATATTGAAATTGATATTTAAGAAAATTTATTAATTGTTTCAAGAACACTAAATTAACGTAAAAAACCCTTTTTTACAAAAAAATCATTAAGAACAGAAACGTAGTCTCTTTTAACATTTAAAATGACTCGAGAATCACTAAATAAAAAAAGATACATATCCGAAGCATATTATAGTATTGACATGGAGGTTGAGACTTACACATAAATACATGTCATTATTTCTCTCAATTTTTCTGCAGAAATATATTCTGTACATATCATCCGTGCTGGCTGGCAACATTCCTTCAAAAAAAAAAAAGAAAAAAGAAAAAAAAAGCCAAATGTGTGCTTAATAACTTGTTTGTTTTTTATTTCAAAAACATTTTTTAACAAAATTATATTTTTTAATTTTTTTATCTTAAATTAATTTTTTTTTATATTCTTATATCATTTTAATATACTGATTTTAAAAATAATTTTTTTAAAAATAAAATATATTAATTTAATACATTTTTATATAAATAAAAAAAACAACTAATATTATTTATAAGACGATGAGGTCATCCGTCTATAAGGTTTTAGAGAGAGTGATGGATGGTCTATTTGCCTATTTTTTAAATTATTTTTTTAATAAAAAATTAAATTAATAATTTTAATATGCTGATATTTTAATTAAAAAACATGTTACGCGTTCGTTAGCTTGTTGTGACCTGTAAAGACGGTGATTGGGGTAGTTGACAAAGTAGGTATTAAAGCCCTTAATTGCAAATTACAGACCAGCTTACCATGACAGTTCAGTTCGTAACTATATTGTTTGGTCGTCGATGATATTATTTTTTAGGCCATGTTTCATTTTGTATTTTTAAAATATTTTTTAAAAAATTTAATTTTTTTATTTTAAATTAATATTTTTTAAATATTTTTAGATCATTTTAATACACTGATGTCAAAAATAATTTTTAAAAATAAAAAAAATATATTATTCTAATACATTTCCAAGTAAAAAACACTTTAAAAAATAATTATAAATAAGAATCTTACTTTTTTTTAAGGTTATAATTGACAACTTGTGTGTGTGTCTCTTAATAATAATAATACTATTAATTTATTTATAAACGTTCCATTTTCTTTTTGGAAAATATAAAACGAAGAATAAAAGTATATCAAGCAATTCATTCTAAAACTATTATTTATCAAGCTAGATTTTAAGTCTCTGTGGCCATGAAAAACCACACAACACATAAAAAGAGTTAGAAACAGGAATAATTATAAAAATCCTAATATAGTTTGATGATGTCTAACGTTATGCTTTGAAAATTTACAATTTATATCTTGAAATTTAATACATAGTTTACATCCCCAGGTTGATTTTTCAAAACAAATCAATAAAAAATAACAAAATTATCATTATATTTCATTTAATGTTTATAAAACCTTACATTAGATATTACAATTTTATCGTTGAATAAAACAAAACATAACGAAGCTTGAGGGGTAATTAAACTGGTCAGTTCTTGGTTTTGCTCTCTAATAATCACGAGTTCAAGTCCCCTCAGGGTCACTGAAGGTTCATATGCAAGGGCAATGCTAGGAATTTTTCTTGCCATGGGCTATTAAATAAAGATATAAATATTTTTTAAGATCAATTATTAACTCATGTATATAAATTTTTAAAGTTAACAGTAAAGTTTTTATTCAAATACACTATCTAAAATATTAAAAAATAAATTTGAAAATACATAAATTTGAAATGAAAGTAAAAATAAACCGGTTATTCAAATTACATCATTCGATATTGTAACAACCTTTCAACTAGGATAAAATAACAATCTCATGTCAACTGGAAAACAAAGTAATTAAATTTTTTTCCCTCTTTCAATTCCTCCTTCCTTCACTTGATTCTTCTTTAGATTAGTGTTTTATAAGTTGGACTTTGTAAGTTTACAAAGTTATTCTCTCACTTTTTTTTATTTTTTTTTCCTTAGATTTTTTTTTTAATGTTTTTCCCTTACTTTTCTCTATTTCTCTCTTGCCTTTTCTTTTTTTTCTTTTCCTATTCTGTTTCTATCCAGTCGGCAACATATAAAGGAAGGAAGAGCTGATTTGTTTTATTTTTTAATGGCAAATAACCATTTTACCCTTAATGAGTCGTTTTGCTTTTATTTGATTGTTTTTTTTTTCTTAACACTACCAAGCTCCGTTCATCCTAAAATTTTAACCAGATTTTATTCAATATATTTTAAGATCCCTCGTAAAATTTCAGCTCAATCTGATGGTGAAATTGAAAATTACACCCAATAACGTAAAACTGATCAAATTGTATTTTTTCATCAAATTTCTGAATTTTTCCAAAAATTCTGAAATTTTTACCCAAGCTAAAACATAATATCAGAAGACTCCATGGAAATTTTTAGAATTTTTTGATAACTTGAGAATTATGAATTTGTTTTACATAACACTAGTAAAACAATATTTATAAAATCTTGAAGTTGGCTATAGCCCACCCAATCAATCCAGGTTGGCATGAAAGCCTCTGTCTTTTCAATCCGATTGATTATGTAGAGGAGATTGACTCAATCGGTTAGATTTTTTGTGTGCTTTCTTCTTTAGGCAAAAAAAGACAAATAGGATATACAGAGTCACATGGAATAGCAACACTGCACAAATATAAATACTAGAAATCCATTGAAAGATGTATAAAAAAGAGTAATTATTGTGTTGGTTGTTGCAATAATGCTACAAAATAATGTTTTGCTGTAAATATCTATAATATCTCAACAATATAATTTGATGGTGAGCTTTAAATTTTTAGTTGGGTTTCAAGTTCAAACTCTAAAATTCTGTTTGTTTTTTAATTTTAAATGATTAGAAATTCTGTTTCATGATTTTTTTTATATTTTTTTTACGAGGTAATCCTGATTTCATGATGTAAGTCATAAGTTTTGAAGGTTAACCTAGTTTAACTTTGATATTGTATTTTAGGTATACTTCAATATTAAGTTATTGAGACTTGATTTTCATGATTTTTTCTTTTGCTTTCTTTTTTATGTGGTTATCCTAATTTTATATTATGAGTCACATGTTAGTTGAGTTTGTCGTGGCATGCATGACGTCGAATGACATATCTGGCTCTTGAATTGAGAGGGGTTTTGGATGTGTTGGAATAAATCATAAAAAAATTATGTTTTAAAGGGTTCTGAAGTCGCTATCTAGTATTATGGTCACTATGAAACCTAATGGTCTGTGAAAGTCTGGGTAATGGGACTAGTTGTGTATGAGAAATACACATCACACCCAGTATACCCTACCTAAAGTAAACCACATTATTGATTTTTTTTCTTCTAAGATCATGTTTCTATTTGTTGTTCTGTTTAAAGTTCAAGAAAGATTCTTCTCAGGAAGGAGATCCTTTTTTTATTAGGCTAAAACCTAACCATTCTAAATCCAAAAAAAAAAGCAAAATTCATATCCTAAAATAAATAAATAAACATATTGATTTTTGTGGTGTTTTAAAGATTTTATCCAAATTCTAATGGATAATTACAAATTTATTATGATACCCATTAATTGACTTTTGAATTTTTCAAAATATGATAAAAATATAATTTTTAATTTTTTTAGAATTTGCTCGTATGCACACAAATAAAAATATATTTTTGTATTTTTTAGATAATAATTTTTTTTAATTTTTCTGAAATCTTGAAGAAAAGAAGATATATTTAATATCGGGTCAGTATCATATAATATAAGTTTACAACTAAATATTAAATAAAAAGGTTGGAAAACGCATGAGGTATTCACAGATAAATTTAAAATGGTCTCTGAATTTTTTCAAAATTTTTAGAAGTTATTTGAGGTCTGTTTTGCAAAAGCACATTAAAAAAACAAACATTGCTGGAAAATCAGTACGACGTATTTATCAAATACACCCTTAACTAAAAATCAGAGACTTAAAAAATACTTTAAGACCATGTTTGAAAAACACGCTTTAAGGACAAAATATTTAATTTTTTTATTTGATAAAAATTAAACATGTCAAACACGATTTTAAGCTAATGAACTTAGCCCCGCCATGTGGACTAGGCTTCCTGACCCAAATCCCAAGCCCAAAAACACCATCTAGAATCTGAAATGAAAGTTGAAAATCAATAAGATTTGTTTAGTCCTATTATAAGTATAAGAAAAGTATTCTTTTGGTGGATTCCTAGATAGTTGGGTCACGTTTATATCCATTTTTTTAATGTAAAAACAAAATCTTCAAGCACTCCTAGTGTGGTTTTTAGTAGCAAGAAAAATCTTAATCATTATTTGAACTAAAAAAACATTGTGATAATTTTAATGTGAGTGTAAAAAACATAAAAATAATACGAAGCTTCTATATTTTAACAGGGGACTTTTCAGAAAGGCCATTAAATTTGGCTTTATTGGTTTATCTTGAAGCCTTCCAGCCTCAAAACTTGTCTAACTTGTGTTTCAAATCAAACCTCATGAGTGTTGACTTGATATGACATGATAAACTTGATGGGTTAAAAAACAACATAGAAAACTAATAAATTACACACGTTAACTAAAAAAATCAAGACAACATCTTATTTTTGTAAATATAAAAGTAGTGATATTTTGAATCAATTTAGGTAAACTCATTAGACTCAGGACTCAAGTTATATACTCGAATGAGTTTGATACGTTTGGTTTTTTAAAATTAGTTTTTATTTAATTATATAATAAAAAAACAATCATAGTATTTAAGATTATAGAAATTTTTTCAGAATATTAGCAATCTTTCTATCTACACAACCCATCATAATAATTTCTTTTTAAATAACATTTTGGTAGTTTCAACGTGAGCATATTAAAAATAATATAAGAACAACACACCACTTGTGCATTGTCATACAAAATTTCTTGTAATATGTTTTTGAAGACACGTGGATGAAAGACAACAATTACTTTTTAAAAAAAAATTAAATAATGAAGGGCTACACAAAAATATAGCTTGTTGAATAAGAAATGTCATAAAAAACAAAGTAAAAAGCGAACAATGTGTAATAAAATAATATCATATATTTATATTTTAAATTATTTAATTTTAATGAATCTAAATTGAAAGGAAAAGAAATCAAAGGCCTTAAAAAAAAAAAGCCTAGACACTTAGGCCTGGCCCATAAAAAAAAGCTAGGTGTACATGTGTATTTAAGCATGTTGTTCAACCGTTTTTATTTATATATATAATAAAAAAAGAAATAAAAGAAACGACGTGTTGTGCGTAGTGAAAAACAACGAGTCACCTTCTAGCATGATCACGAGTGGCTAGAAAGCCGGGTGTCGACCCATTTGATACAAAAACACTTTTCAACCCTTTGCTCATTTAAAAACACTTAAGAAACCCAAAAGACCTCAATAAAATTGTTAATAACCTAAAATCAGCCTTTACTCACACACAAAAGAAAACCTAGTCCGATTCAAAAATATTTTAGGGTCTCAATTTATCTTTTCCACTAAGATGAAGGGTTAAAAACACTATAATGAAACATTTCTTACTAGATCAAAATCAACATCTTTTCACCCCCTCGTTTCTAAAATATAAATAAAATAAAATTTTAAACTAAAATATAAAATTCTTCAAGAAGCAGGGACAAAAATGAAGAAGTAAAAAACTTTTGGATCTAAGATAATAAGGGAAACTACATTGAGCATCCCCTCCATTCTTTTATAAATTACACCTTACATCGTTACATTGGCGCACCAAAAAATAAAGCAAAACTTTCAACCATCTTCTCTTCTCATTTTCAATTCTCTCATTTTATGGCACAAGTGTCACATTACTAATATCCATGCTTATCATTTTATGGCAAAATTCTCTTCTCATTTTCAAATTTCTTTATCTTTTTTTATTTATTTAAATAGATAGTTAATTTCAAGATAGACTGTACTATTTATTGTTATTTATGTTTTTTATACAAATATAATCTTTGTATTGGTACTGTCATCTAAATAAATACTATATTTTTTCTATACAAGCATTATCTTTAAGTTTCATTATGCTACTCTTTTTATTTTTTTTCATAAATGGAAATAGCTTCATCTTAATTTGTTCAGGGAATCTGTATTTTGACCAATGTTGGGATCATGAAGAATTAATATAATGTTTTTGACCAATAATATTATATTTTTTGTATAAATATAATGTTAGGAAGACATTAAATAATTTTTTTTTATTAACATGGATGTTCAGATCAACTTGTATATATTTCAATTAATCTTATAAATTCTAAAATTAATAATAATGTCATTAGTAATCATATGATAGTTTAAATTTTCTTTTTATTTCTTTATCAAGAAAGTCATTGCACTTGAATTCCAATTCAAGCCGTCACTATCTGGAGATGTGGACTTGTAGAAAGTAATGGACGGTGATGAGAGTGGAAGGCTGTCCTCCACTTAAGTTTTGTTTTATTCCTTTTACTCTTTCAGCTTGTTTACTCTTTTAATTCTTGATGATTTAATTAAAAGAATGAAAAAGATATATACTAGCTTGCATTTTAAAAAGTATAAAAATGGTGATCCAAAATTTATTTATTTTATTTTAAAAAAACAAACTTAAGTACTTTAAAATTAAAAAAATAGCTATAGCGTAGTTTACCCTACCACACACAACAACACACATTACTATGGCTTTTCTATTATTCGATTTATTTAATTTAAATTATGTTCTTAATCATATTTTAAATTCAAATAGTACAACATTAGATTATGAATAGTTAAACTAACTCATGGCCCATGTCTTATTTCGGGTGATTTCTAAATTGATTTTTAAAATTATAATAATAATTATTTTTATATTTAAGTTAATTTATATCAATTAATGATCAACCTGACCTAGACCTTACCCCGAGTTGTTTCTCGAGTCAGATTTTAAAACTATAATAATATTTTTTTTATCCTTACATTAATTCAGGTTAATGATCAACTCGATCAATGACTCGGGTCTTGTCACGGGTTGACTTTTAAACCAGGTTTTAAAATTATAGTAATAATTATTTTTATCTTTTCTTATTCATATAAAAAAAATTGTTAGTTAAACCTTATTTTATGTCAAAGATCAAATAGGTAGTCCTCACTTAAATATTTTTTTTAGGTAATGTTTAGTTATTATTTCAGAATAAAAATATAAAAATAATAAGTATAAAATTATATTTAGTTAAAAAGATAAAGATAAAAAAATATAAAATCTCTCACTTATTATTATTTTTTTCTTTTTCTGAGAGACATAATAGAGTCATTAATTAATTTTCGTAAAACTTTCATTCCAGTACAAATACTTATATAGGACACAAGAAAAATAAATAATAAAAAAAAGACAAGCAAAAACAATTCTGACAATAAGCAAAATAATAGATTTGGATCAACACTATGAGTTGCTGAGCACCTTCCATTTAGAAATAACATACACCGACATGCCATGCCATGCCATGCCATGCCATGCCATCATGAAGCCGCATATTATGACATGGCCACCAATCCAACTTGACATCTACATCTTCAATCCAACAAGCACGGGTTATATTAAATCTAGCTTTTCTTGTGTTGTCATACATCATTGGTTCAATCCAAGTTGATATATTTTTTTAATTAAATAATACTGTTTTATTTTTTTTTTCTTTTCCAAAAAATATTTTATTTTTATTTTTATTTTGATTGGTTTTAAACGTTTCAATTAAATCATAAGTCAACTTGTCAAATTATTTAAGTTTGATTAATTAATATTAGAACCGGTTAAAATTAAAACTCTTGTTCTAAATTGTGACATTGTCAAGTCAATTTAACAAGTAAAGCTGAGTTTAACAACTATGATATTTATATAAATGAGTTCTTACTTTTTGACTAGTAGGTAATGCTTGATGTTTACCCCAACACAAGGAACAAAGACAATTGGAACAAGAACTTGTTTGATAGTGAAGAAAAAAAAGAAATTCATATAATTTTCAAGCCAATTTCAAGGTAATTATATTATCTCCTTATCCATGATTATTTTTATAGTGACTTTACAATTTTTTTTCATTAATAGGTGGAGAAGTTTCTTTTTTAAATGACTTATAATAATTTTTAAAGAAAAATATATTTTGAATTGTTGTTGCAAATATTTTACAGTTCATGCTAATATATATAAGGGTCAAATACACATTTTTATATTTAATTTTCCCTTGAATGCGATTAATCAAACAAAATATATAAACAATCATTCTCTACTACCCTCCAATATCAAATATGTTTTTATCTCCATATTCTATTTTATCTTATTTTTTCAATCTCAACCATCTTCATCTTTTACATATATAACAAGTAACCAAAAACACTATTAATCATTATAGAAAAACACTATTCATACAAACTTAAGGTTATTGTTTACTGGAACAGTATAATGATGATTATGTTATTCTCATAAAAAACCTCATGATGATGTGGTCACACAACACACAATCAAGATTGAAATATGATCCTGGAAAGCTGAAAGAGGTCTGATAGAAGTGTGACACAATAAAAATTGTCCCAAAGCACCAACGATATTGGAATGAAGTCGAATGACGTCAT
Source organism: Populus nigra (assembly GCF_951802175.1). NCBI lineage: Eukaryota > Viridiplantae > Streptophyta > Magnoliopsida > Malpighiales > Salicaceae > Populus > Populus nigra. The sequence goes on from NC_084859.1 coordinate 3,641,285, forward strand.
AAAGCCAATAAATCTTTTATAAGTCAGATTCAATTTGTTCAAGAATCAAAGAATGCAAGAATCTCTCTCACATGTTAAACTGAAAAGTTCTAAAGTATTATTCATCAAAAGGTCCTGAAATTTAGGTTTGCATGTGTTTAAATAGTTATGAGAAATCAACCCTAATGAATCTACCATGTGGGCTGAATTGACCCATTTACAAAAATTAACCCAAAACTTTTACTAGCAAGTCCAAACTTTTATTCAAACAAGTTTTGGATCCTAGATAAAAACAAAGTATTAATTAAGTTCAAACAAGCCTTAAGCTATAGCTGAAATAATAAAAATAAAACTTATAAGTTAATCCCCTATGTTGTTGTGAGAAGAGGAGAAAAAAATACAAGTTTGATATATGTTTATTAATAGCCTACAATGTTGTCCAATGATCCTAAAAACCAATTTGTCATTAAATACCACTAGTTCTTCTTTCCTTGTGTAGCTAGGATGAATAAGAAATTCATGTAAGAAAATGATTTTGGAACATTAATGAATTCTTGTAGATCTTAGAAATCCCCAAAACAAGTTGCCACATCCTTGTAGAAAAAGGATCATTGTCAAATAGAAAGCCCACAAGTCAAAAGGAAGTAAATAACAAAATTTATATAACCTGTTCTAACTTATATTGCAAGGTGTTTTTGAAATTCGATTCACTTGAAATTTTACCCCAACATAGAAAAATACATCTAAAACCTTCTGATTAAGTTTCAGACCGATCCAACGGTTTGATTTGGAGTTATGCTTAATAGCGTAAAACTGGACCATAAGAAATTTTACGTCAAAATCCGATTCTGATATTGCTTGGATTGTATCGATTATTGAATTGGTAATTAGGGGCATTGAAGTATTTTTCAAAAAGTTCATTAGTCATTACTAAATAAATCAAGGACAAATAAGTCTTTTAGCTTCTTAAAAGCACAATAAAACAACAAAAATATCTTTGAAAGAAATTGATGTTTAGGGGTTTTTTATATTCAATGGTTTTTTTGTTATTATTAAGTTAGCTGGAGGATGATTTGGTATTTTAATAAATATAAAATATTATTAAAAAAATAAAAAGTGGTTAACACATGTTGGGCATAAGTTTTCATCGTGTCATTGAAAGCGTCACGATGCTGTCTTATTTTGGGACAACATGTGGCGATGTTAGGGTGGCAATGCGACGTTGATAACTTTTTTTCTTCTCTTCCCACTTTTCTCTTTCATCTCCTTGAAAATCATGTTGGCCATGCAAATTTCAAATTTGTCATTTGCTCTATGGAGATGTCAAATTTGATTTTTATTCTTTTGATTTCTATTTTTTGTTCGTAGTTTTTTTGTGAAATCTTTATTTGTTTTCAATTTCATCCTTGAATCTCAATTTGTGATATGTTATTTTTCTTTTCAATTTATCCCTCATTCTTTTGACTATTTTTTTGAGTTGTTTTATGAAATTGATTTTTCTTTTCAATTTCACCCTTTAATAAAAAAATAAAATTTATTTTTTATTTCAATTTTGAACCTTATTTTTTAATTGCTATTTTTTTGTTTTGGACCTTTTTATGTAATTAAATTATTTTTTTTCAATTTCATCCTTCAAGATTTGATTGATTGAGAATTTGGTTTTGAGTTTTTTTTAGATAGAGTAATTCTAGTCTAATGACTTGGATCACATGTTTGAAAAGTTAATGTGGTCTGACATTGTTTTTTTTTGTTTGTTTTTTTTTACATATTTTTCTTCATCTTTCATAATATTTTATTTGTTTTTCTTCATTTTCTTTTTATCAGGTTATCTTAATTTCATGATCTAGACCGCGGGTTTGGCAGGTTAACTCGAGATGTTAACTAGGGTTGAAGCAGACCAAATTGTTTTACCTAATTTTGTCATTTCATATTTAATGGATTGGAAATTGAGCTATATTATTTTGTTTTATTTTGGATTTTTTTTTCAAGTTGTAATGATCCCTTCCTTGTTCTCTAATTTGACCCATTTGCTATCATTATATATATTTTTATTTAAAATAAAACCAATTTTTTTAATTTGGTCATGTGTATTAACAAGAGTCGGTTTTTTCTCCCTATTTCAAAACATATTAGCAATATCGTAAAAAACAATCTGATCCTGGAGCATGACATAAGTACACAACTAGTTCTATAGGTATTACTAGTATATTGGCCCGCACTCCGCAGCGGGTCAATATATTTTTTTTAAATGTAAAAAAAATATTAAGAGTATAAAGAATGTGTTAAGCTCTTTGGGTTTGGAAGCTATGACAGACCCAAGTGAACCATGCCAGATCCATGAGCCTTGAGTCTGGCGGTCATGTTAGATCCAAGAGCTTTGGGCCTGGTTGAAATGCTAGACCTAAGAGCCTTGGGTCCTTAACCCAAGAGCATTGGGTCTGGCAGCCATGCCAGACACAAGAGCCTGGGTCTGGCGGCTAGAGGTGATCATTTTCGGTTCGGTTCGGTTTTTATAAAAAAAAGTAACCAAAACAATTTTTTTAAAAAAAAACATCAACCGAACCTAAATTGGTTCAAACTGACCGGTTTCGGTTCGATTTGGCTTTTTAGGACAAAAACCAGTTTAAACCGGTTTGACTCGGTTTTGGCTCGGGTCTTTTCGATTTGGTTTGGTTTTTTTCCGGTTTGGCTTGGTTTTTTCCAGTTTTTTTCGGTTTGGGTTTGGTTTAGTTCAGTTTTTTTTTGTTTCAGACTTATAAAACCAAAACTGAACCTGTTATTTTTTAAAAAATTTTAATCAGTTTTTTTTTACGGTTCGGTTTTTTTGGTTTTTTTTTATTTTCTCGGTTTAATCGTTTTTTCAGTTTTTTTACTCACCCATACGTGGCGACCATGCGAGACCCAAGAGCCTTAGGCCTAACCGTAATACCAGACCTAAGTTACTTGGGTTTGTTGGTGCTAGACCCAAGTTCTTTGGGTCTGACGCCCCTGCCAGACCCTAATTCTTAGGGTGTGACCTTATTTTTTTTTTCAATAGTAATAATATTTTTTTAAAAATTTATTAATAATTATATAAATAATATTAACTATAATGAATAATAATAATAATAATTTTTTAATAATAATGAAAATAATAATATTTATAATAATATTAAACATGTCTGAACCAAGTTCTTATAGTTTTTAATTTTACCATTCAAATCAAATTTATGATTTTTTTTAATAGTAATAATTTTTTTTTTTCAAATTTAACAACAACAACAACAACAATAATAATACCCACGTTCCTTTGGTATGACTTCCCTTTCCAGACCTAAGTAATTTGAGTCTGACGCTTTTGCCAGACCCTAGCTTTTGGGATTCAGCCGTGCTACACCCAAGTTTCTAGGGTCTGACCGAGCCAGAATCAAATTTCTTAGGTATGACATCATGTTCCATACCTAAGTAACTCGAGTCTAGTGCCCCTGCCAGAGCCAAGTTACTAGGGTCTATTGACGCCAGACCCTAGTTCCTGGGATGTGGCCGTGCCAAACCTAGGTGTGATCTTGTTACTATTTTTTTCAATAGTAATAATATATTTTTTAAAATTTATTAATAATTATATAAATAATATTAACAATAATGAAAATAATAATAATAATTATTTTAAAAAATAATAATAATCTTTAATTTAACCCTTCAAATCAAATCTATGCTTTTTTTTTCAATAGTAATTATTTTTTAATTTTTTTTTTAATAATTACATTAATAATAATGAAAATAATAATATTTCTAATATTAATAATAATATTAAACATGCCTGACCCAAGTTCTTATTATTTTTAATTTTTCGTTCACATCAAATTTATGGTTTTTCTTTAATAGTAATAATATTTTTTTTCAAATTTAATATAATAAGAATAATAAGAATAATACTAATAATCATCATAACAACAACAACAACAACAACAACAACAACAACAACAACAACAACAACAATAATAATAATAATAGTAATAAGACTCACGTTTCTTATGTATGACATCCCCTTCCAGAACCAAGTAACTTGGGTTTGCCGCCCCTGCCAGACCTTAGCTCTTGGGTTCTGCCGTGCCACATCCAAGTTCCTGAGACTTGGCCAAGCTAGACCCAAGTTCCTTGGGTATGGCATCACGTTCCATGTAACTTGGGTCTGTTATCCTCTGCTAGACTTGGGTGTGACCTTATTACTATTTTTTTCCAATAGTAATAATCTTTTTTCAAATTTAATAATAATAATAATAATAATAATATTTTAAAAATAATCTTTAATTTTACCCTTCAAATCAAATCTATGGGTTTTTTTCAACAGTAATAATATATATTTTTTAAATTTATTAATAATTGTATTAATAATATTAATAATAATAAAAATAATAATATTTATAATATTAATAATATTATTAAACATGTCTGACCCAAGTTTTTATAGTTTTTAATTTTACCGTTCAAATCAAATCTATGATTTTCTTCAATAATAATAATATTTTTTTTCAAATTTAATAGTAATAATAATAAGACCCACACTTCTTGGGTATGACATCATCTTCCAGACCCAAATAACTTGGGTCTAATGCCCTGCCAGATCCAAGTTCCTCGGGTATGACATAACTGACCTACGTTTCGTGGGTTTGGTGGTGCCAGACCCAAGTTCTTTGGGTATGGCGCCCCTGCCACACCCTAGTTTCTAGGGTGTGGCCATGCCAAACCCAGATGTGACTTTATTATTATTTTTTTTCAATAATAATAATATTTTTTTAAAATTTATTAATAATTATATAAATAATAACAATAATGAAAACAACAACAACAACAATTTTTAAATTTACAATTCAAATCAAATCTATAGGCTTTTTCAATAGTAATAATTTTTTTTCAAATTTATTAATAATAATGAAAATAATATTAATAATATATATTAAACATGTCTACCCCAAATTTTTATAGTTTTTCATTTTACCTTTCAAATCAAATCTATAATTTTTCTTTAGTAGTAATAATATTTTTTTAAAATTTAATAATAATAATAATAATAATAATAATAATAAGACCTACGTTCCTTGGGTATTACATCCATTTCCAAACCTACTTAACTTGGGTCTGATGCTCCTTCCAAACTCAAGTTCTTAGGGTCTAGTATCACTTTCCAGACTTAAGTTATTTGGGTATAATAACTTTGCCAAACCCTAAATCCTAGGGTCTAGGTAGTCGTGTCATACCAGGTGTGACCTTATTACTATTGTTTTCCAATAGTACTAATATTTCTTTTTCAAATTTATTAATAATTATATAAATAATATTAAGAATAATGAAAATAATAATAATAATAATAATAATAATAATAATAATTTTTAATTTTACCCTTCAAATCAAATATATGGTTTTTTTCAATAATAATAATAATATTTTTTCTTCAAATTTATTAATAATTACATTAATAATAATGAAAATAATAATATCTATAATATTAATAATAATATCAAACATACCTAATCCAAGTTTTTATAGTTTTTAATTTTACCTTTCAAATCAAATCTATGATTTTTCTTCAATAGTGATATTTTTTTAAAAAAATTTAATAATAATAATAAGACCCACGTTCCTTGGTATTATATCTCCAGACCCACTGCCAGACCCTAGCTCCTGGGGTTTGGCAACCATGCCATGCCCAAGACACGAGTTTAGCAGTCTTGCCACGCCACAATATTTGCTACTAACCTAAGATGCTTGGATGAGACAACCACATGAAAATAACAAAACACCCTTATATGGGTCATTATTTTTATTAAAAATACAAAAAAAGCCCCCATCCTTTCTTTCCACTATTTATTTTTCTTGAAAAGATAAAAAAAGCCTCCAGTTCAAAGGTTAACATTTTATGTCTTGAAGGGCTAATTAATATCTATATTGTAGTCTAAACAACTCGAACAAACAATTTTGTTTTCAATTATTTTTTTAATGCCAAATATATTCTATAAAAAAATTAATTACACCCTAATTATATGCTTAACAAGTTTTTTTTGGTAAGAAAAATTACATCATTTTTATACTATTCTAATTCACAAATGATTTATATCTTGATAAACAGTAAAAGAATAAATTTCAAACATTATTCTCCTACTATACTGTATAATCTTAACCTTTCCAAATACCATAATTTGGGCATCGACACGACCGACGCGGCCCCACCCATAAAAAACACAAATAAATATCACTACTTTCCCACCCGCAATTTCCTTGTAATCTCCGCAACCATAGTCTCCATTCTTTCTTAAGTCATATACTTCCCTCCCATTTATACCATCACCCATCATTAGTCATGAAAACAATCTCCGAAGCCGGCGCCGCCGCCGCAACTATCAGCCCCACGGTTCCCACCTCATATAAGCGTAAACAGATCAACGTTAATGGCGTCGACATGGAGAATAAAAATAAGCAAACTAATGGCATTACCACCGATGGAGCTGCCAACGGTTTCTATGGTGTTGACCCGTCTTTCTTGAAATGGACTTTGCGTGATGTGGTCAATGTGGCTAAGCACCATTGGCTTCCCTGCTTTTTGGGATTCGGGTTGTTGTTTTTCATGGCCGTGGAGTACACGCTCCGCATGGTGCCCTCATCGTCGCCACCGTTTGACTTGGGGTTTGTTGTCACGCGCCGCCTCCATGGGTTGCTGTCCTCGTGGCCGGAGCTCAATACTTCGCTTGCTGGTCTGAATACGGTATGTATGTCATCGATTATGAACAACACATGCATCAATGAATGGGCCATGGTTGATTTTGAATTATTGTTAATTTTCTTTTTAAGATTTGATGTTTAATTGGTAAGCAACCCCCCCCCCCCCCTGAAATCTGGTGTTCATGACTGAGTTTTATTTCTTGTTTCAACAAGAAGGGTATCCTATCCTAGGGCAAGCCGAGGTCAGTTTGACTGTGGATATAATTGTATTTGTAATGGTAACTCATCAAGAAATGTTTGGTGAAAATAATTGGCAAGTAATTAATGCGAGGAAAATTAACAAAAACTAAAGCTAGTTTTAGGGGTGTTTTGTTTGGAGGTAGAGTGGTTTATTTTCGTGGGACATATAAAAAGTATGGATATTTTGTTTCGGTGAGGTGTGGTTGATGTTTTAAAAGAGTTGTACTTTTTAAAACATACTATTACACACGTTTATATTTTATATTCGTTAATAATATTTTTATATTCATTAATAATATGATAGTCACTAAATCTAAAATCTTACATGTTCATTAATTTGAAAACTCGTGTGATTAGTCGAGATATACGCAAGTTGATTCGGATGTCCACGTTAATAAAAAAAAAACACACGTAGTGGGGTAAAATTATGCAGCAAGTTTTACTATTCACAGATTGTAATATTGTATTTTTTTTGAAATTTTCATTTTGTTTTTTAAACCTTTTTTTTTGGGCTATTTTGAGCCAATATTTGAATACAATTACTTATTTTTTTGGAAATATTGGTTGAATGGAAAAAAAAGAGGATTAAAGTGAAAAATATGAGATTTTTTTGAAATGTTCATTTTTCTCTTATTTTTTTAGCTATTAAATGATCGGTCCATGTAATTTTCAAAAAATAGTTTTTGATATCAAATTTTATTTATTTTTACTTTTTAGGGTTTTTTTTATATGAGAAAGAGGGGATCATTGATTCTGGCTTAGAGAAAGAAATTTGTTATTGACGATGATTTCAGCCACCGAAACAGTTGATTTTTATGTTAAATGGTTTCATATGATAAGAGGGGTTAAAACTAAGTGTTTTTTTAACCTTGAAAACGACTAAACAAAAAGATTTAAGCTCGGGAATATTTTTTTTTGGGTTGATTTCGGGTTTTAGGATGATTTTTTGAGTTTTTGAAAGCCATTGATCATTTGATTGATTTAACAAGGCTTCTAGGATATTTCATAAGTGTTTTGGGTAAAAATTGATTTAAAATAAGTTTTTAAATTTTGATTTTTTTAATTAATATTTTTTTTATATTTTTTTAAAAATTATTTTTTTGATTTATGTTTCTGTTAATATCTCTTCTCAATGATTTTTTTTTGTTTTTTTAATAGTGATTTTTTAAAAAAATTATATTGGGTGCTTTTAATTTTTTAAGATGTTAATATGATTCATTTTTTTATATATATTTTATATAGATTAAATATTTATTTTTTATAATAGTTTTAGTATGTGCATCCTTGCACAATATTTTTTTTCCTTTTTATTCAATAAGTTTTATGAGCGTGTTAATTTTTATTACAAATTGACTTTAATAAATATATTCATTAAACATAACCAAGTAAATGAACCGTGTTGCGATATTAAATATCTTTATCTATAATTATCTCATAATTTTTCCAATCATGTTTTTATTTATTGTTAATGATTTTATTTATTTATTTTCACAATGGTTTGTAATTTATGTAATTAGATGAGTGCACAAGTTTTTTAATTTACTTTTATAAATTTTTATGTAAAAAAACATGTTTAAAAATTCTACATGTTTAATTTTTTTATGTATTGGTGTTTTCACTTTGATCCTTATTCATATGATTTTTTATTTACAATTTTACACTTCAATCCAAGTAGATAGTGTATTATTTTTTATTCATTTTTGTTCTTTTCTTTATTTTTTTTCTTAAATTTTCATTTTCTTTTACTGTTTTTTTATATCTTTTTAAAAATAATTTATAAATTTATGCTTTAATTAATACTTTTCTGTTATTTTTTTAGTTTTTTTATATAATAATTATTTTTTAATTATATTGGGTGTGTTTAATATTTTAAGAGGTTAATATGATTAATTTGTAATTCTTTTTATATTTTATATAGATAAATATTTATTTTTTATTATATTTATAATATATGTAGCTTTGCATAATATTTTTTTTATTTAATAAATTTTATGTGTGTCGATTTTTATTAAAATTTGAGTTTAATAAACAAATTCATCTAACATAATCAGTTAGATTATTTGTTTATTTTACTTTTAAATAAATGTTTTTTTCTATATTATCGTGATCACTTTATATATATATTGTTATATCTTATCTTTTATCATTGTCTTGCTTTTTAAAATATAATTCAAATAAATTAATTAATTTAATTAATTAATTAGGACTGTAATCTTAATTATTATTTTTTAAAATACATTTGCAACATCTAAATATTTTAATTTCTATACACATGTATCATGGTTGTGGCACAATCATCTGCCAGAGTTTTAAGCAGTCATATAATATATAATATATAATATAATATGATGTGTGAAGAGAGGCACAAACCTAATAGCCAATTTGGGTAATAAAGTTTTGAAACCATTCACAATGTTAAGCTAAATACATTTTCAGGTATTTGTGGGTATGCAAACAGTATATATCCTATGGACGTGGCTAGTAGAAGGCAGACCAAGAGCAACAATCTCTGCGTTGTTTATGTTCACTTGCCGTGGGATTCTGGGTTTCTCCACTCAGCTTCCATTGCCGGAGGTTAACCTCTCCCTCCCTCTCCCTCTCCCTCCCTCTCCCCCTTCCTCTCTCTCTCTCTCTAGCTAGTGTTTGGAATATTGACAAGAGAGACTTTAACACCCATATTGTCGGCGTCCATGCATTCTGTCTCTATTAGCAGTGGGTGTCTTCCCTTATCTGTCACCATTGTTTTGTTCTGTGGAGTATCGCTGATGTGCCATGTTTTTGGATTCATTTGTTGACAGGAATTTCTGGGGTCAGGAGCGGACTTTCCAGTAGGAAATGTGTCGTTTTTCCTGTTTTTCTCAGGCCATGTTGCAGGGTCATTGATTGCATCGCTGGACATGAGAAGGATGCAGAGATGGGAATTGGCTCGGGCATTTGATTTGCTCAATGTTCTGCAAGTTATTAGGCTGCTTGGAACTAGGGGCCACTATACCATAGATTTAGCTGTTGGTGTAGGTGCTGGAGTTCTCTTCGATTCGCTAGCTGGCAAATATGTTGAGTGCAAACAGAGAAAACCAATTACTAATACTGTCACTGCGAAGGATGGAAGGAGGCTTTTTTAGTTAGAGAATGGCAAAAGGTACTGAAAAAACTGAAGGGAGGAAATATGAGTGACCTTTTCCCTGGAGTAATTTCCAACAACTCAATTCTATGGTATATTGGGACAAATTAAGCAATTAGCAACTCAAATATAATTAAGCCCAAAAGTTAGGATACACATAGGTTTTGATCGACTACTCACATGCAATATCATTATTTTCAAATTTGTTTTGAATAAAAAAATTAATCATTGTCTTAAAACTATCATCATATATAATCTATACAAAATAATATTGTTGTTCATCAATTTGACACCTCCAAGTTATTTCAACATCAATATCATTATAATTCCATCTAAATACATGACAAATGGTTTCTTTCATTTCTACATACGACATGTTTAAATTACCAGATATCTACAAATTGCTCACACCATTATATGTGATACTATTGTTTATTCCAGGAATAATATTGTCATCGTAATGACATAATATAAATATGTTATTAGACTTTCTGTAAAAAGAAACTCGAATTTTAGTCAATTTAGTATAATTTTAACTAAATTACATTACCTCAATTTTAATTGGCAAAATTCATAGCTAATTTTCAAATTTTAACGTTAAAGCAAACTTAATAAAAAATTAAACATAATTCATTATACATTATCAAATAATATTGTTCATGCTCAATTGCGTAAATCAGATACAAATTCATAGCAAATTAATTTAATTTAAAGAAAATACTAAATTTATCAACTTATCAACAATTCAATGAAACATGTAATTCATCATAATCCAATTATATTTATGCTATATTGCATGAACGTGTGTACGTATTTAACTATATTATTAGCTGATTCTAACAATATACAAACAAATTTCTAATTCAAAAACTTAAACTAAATTAAACACAACACATAATTAATTGAAATCATTCCTTCATTATTAATTCAACTTAATTTTATATTCAACTACATCAAATAAATTCTAATTGAATGTATTTTTAATCAATTTATTATTGATTAAACAAACCCTAAATACACCATAAATTCTAAATTCAACCTAAATAATTATTGATTCCAACCAAATTAAATAAAAAAAACCCGGTATATTCAATGAGAGAATCTAGCGTGAGATTTGATGAACCTATCTAAAAGAGCATGAACAAAGAGTTAGAGTTCAAATAAGGAAAAAAGATAAAATAAAACGAGGACATCCATTTTTTGTAAGAATAAAAATAAAAAATCGTAGTAATGCACCAAGGTTACACTAATTAAACTTGAACTAAGTCATGCACTTGCAATTGTTTAAGCAATTCGGGCAATAACGTGCCTTATCGATAGCTTTTTGTAGAGTAGAATGTAGTTTAAAAAGGTAGGGAAAAAATCCCTTTTATTTTTACTTGGAAAAGCTTTCAATATTCTTCTTTTTTTTTTTTCTTCATTTTATGATTACATGGTATTAGACGTTGTTTGGTAGTGTGGCTGCTGGTGAGGTTCACTCGCAGTCACAAATATTACCGATTGGTTAAGAAAAAAACAATAGTTCATGCTAGTAGGCCCCCCTAATTTTACAGCTGTGCCACAAGTTTTGTAGAAGCAGCATTTTGCTGCTTCTCGTGGGGGAGGAATCACTGTTCAGTGGAGCATGTCTCCACTGTTCCGGTCGAACTGGTCCGGTTCAAAGTTAAAAATGCATTAAACCGGGTCCGACCTGACAAAATAAAAATAAAAAAAATTATTTTTATTTTAAATTGTGTTTTATTTAAAAAACTAGTGTTAAATATTATTCAATGACACTACATAAATTAGACGGAGATCGCTTGATGACGTAGCATTTACAGAATTTGATTGCAATCCCAATTTTGTTCCTGATTATATTTTACCTGATGTTGTTGCGTTCTTAAGAAATTTGTGAAAACTGTAGTCTTTGTTATATGTATTTCATACGTAATGGAATTGTAGATAGTTTAATGGAACAATAAAAAATATTTTATATAAAGTATGATTTATTTCATGATGTAATAGCAATAGTTAAATTTACAATATTTAAATTAAAAACCATAAATATTAATATATATTTTTTAAAATTATTTTATAACTTCAATTTCAAAAGCATTCTTAACTAAATACATTAAATTACTTTTTGTTCAACCTCAATTTCAACCACAGTTTTAACTAAACATATATTTTTCCAAACCAGCCTTAACTAAAAATACTATTTATAAAACAATTTTTTTCAAACCACAACCACAACAGCTATCGCAATACCAAATTTTATTATTACCAATCAATTATTTTCATAACAAAAAGTAGGTCTAACTCTTTTTTAAAAAAGAATAGAAAACATTAATCTCAATTAAGTTATAATTATAACGGGTTAGCTAATTACTAGTCCATTTTTACACGCTTATACCATATGCTTTGTTTTCTTGAACTTAGTATAACTAGAAGATTGATACAGGATCTCGATGAATCAAAATTTAATTTATATTTAAAATTAAACTATATAAAAAATTAATTTAAAAGATTAGGGATTTTTTTAAATTTCAAATTGTTAATAATAAGATTTGAATATTAATATTATTTTATTAACTAAAAAAATTTGTTAACCCATCATCATCGATTGAGATAAACAAAATAAATTATAGTATTGTGATGTAAAGTAATTTTTAAAAAAGTTTTTATTTAAAAATATATTAAAATAATTTTTTATTTTTAATACTAACACATTAAAATTATAAAGAAAATATTAATTTAATAATTTTTTAAATAAAACTAACTATTAAAAACACAAAAAAAAAATGCTACCAGGATGTCAAAAGAGAACCAAATCCCTTCCGAAATACTCTATCTATTGTTCAGAAAAACCGGAAACGACGTCGCTCCATTGCAAGTTCCAAGATGCCAAAAATTTCCACTCAAGTCTCAGAAAGTCCATAATTACTTGACACCCACCCACCCATCGCACCCCACCACCTTTCCCAAAGAGAACCAAATCCCTCTCACCACTGAAAAGGAAGCGAAGTCGTCGACGATATTCGCGGCAGCGGCGGCCGAAAGCAGAGGCCAAAGCAGCTCTCCCAGCGTCGTACGTAACATTAGAACTTGGATTTCTCAGAATCTGTTCTGGTCAGTTACCCTCAACTTCTGTTCCTTCTAAAAGTTTCGAAGTTAGGGTTTCAGTGTTAAGAAATGGAATCTTAGTTTTGCAATTAGGATTTCAATTATTGTTTTCTTTTGTGTGATTGAGAATTTGCATCATTTCAGGGATGTGAAAAGAGGAATTTTTGCAATCGAGGGTTCGATTGTTGAGTTAAAAAGAGAAAGATGGAGTCTTGCAATTGCATTGAACCGCAATGGCCAGCTGAAGAGCTGTTGATGAAGTATCAATATATATCAGATTTCTTTATTGCACTGGCCTATTTCTCTATTCCTTTAGAGCTCATCTACTTTGTTAAGAAATCTGCCGTGTTTCCGTATAGATGGGTGCTTGTTCAGTTTGGTGCTTTTATAGTTCTTTGTGGTGCAACTCATCTTATTAGCCTTTGGACTTTTAGTATGCATTCACGAACTGTGGCTGTTGTGATGACTACTTCCAAAGTCTTGACTGCGGTTGTGTCTTGTGCCACTGCGCTTATGCTTGTGCATATTATTCCAGATCTTTTGAGTGTTAAGACTAGAGAGTTGTTTCTGAAGAATAAAGCTGCGGAACTAGATAGAGAGATGGGTTTGATACGTACACAAGAGGAGACGGGTAGGCATGTGAGGATGTTGACTCATGAAATCAGAAGCACTCTTGACAGACATACTATATTGAAGACTACTCTTGTTGAGTTGGGTAGGACATTGGTGTTGGAAGAATGCGCATTGTGGATGCCAACTCGTACTGGGTTGGAGCTTCAACTTTCATACACTCTTCGTCAGCAGAACCCAGTTGGATATACTGTACCTATCCAACTTCCGGTGATCAATCAAGTATTCAGTAGTAACCGTGCTATGAAAATTTCACCAAATTCTCCGGTGGCTAGAATACGGCCTTTTACTGGAAAATACATGCCTGGAGAGGTGGTTGCTGTTCGTGTCCCTCTCCTTCATCTCTCTAATTTCCAAATTAATGACTGGCCTGAACTTTCTACCAGGCGCTATGCTTTGATGGTTTTAATGCTTCCGTCAGATAGTGCAAGGCAGTGGCATGTTCATGAGTTGGAGCTTGTTGAAGTAGTTGCTGATCAGGTTTTAAATTACTTCATTTGTCTAATTTTTCATGGTTACATAATGACTTTTCCATTTTTCTAGGAAATTGCTAAATGAGACCTCAACATCGACATATCCACTTGCATCCACTTTCGCTTTTTTATTTTTATTATAGCTGTAGAGGTTTGCATAGATTGAGTTTCCATTTGATGGGTGCCCTCCAAGAAGGATTTTATCGAATATCATTTTAAACTAAGAAGAAATATGCTACATCAGATCAACTTCGCTAACAAGTTTTCCATTAAATGCTGCAAAAGCTTTCACAGCTTGTCATTGAGTGCTTAATTTAAAGAAAGTTGATGAAAAAGACATGCAATGCATGTGCTTGTAATTTTAAGTTTGCTCCATACCATTTAAAGAATGACAACCTCAATCTGTTTCTGACCTACAAAATTTTGTGGTCAAACCAGGTAGCTGTTGCTCTGTCACATGCTGCTATTCTAGAAGAGTCAATGAGGGCAAGGGACCTTCTTATGGACCAGAATGTTGCGCTTGATCATGCCAGGAGAGAAGCAGAAACAGCAATTCGTGCTCGCAATGATTTCTTGGCTGTTATGAACCATGAGATGAGAACTCCTATGCATGCAATTATTGCACTTTCCTCCTTGCTGCAGGAAACTGAGCTGACACCTGAGCAGCGTCTAATGGTTGAGACAATTCTTAAAAGTAGTAACCTTTTGGCCACTCTTATAAATGATGTATTGGATCTTTCAAGGCTTGAAGATGGCAGCCTTCAACTTGACTTGGGAACTTTTAATCTTCATGCCTTGTTCAGGGAGGTAAGATTTCTTTCATCTTGCCAAGTTGTTTATATTGCACTGCAAATATAGTTATGTAGAATTTGTAAAGCTTTTGTTGGATGTGGGTTGGTGGATATGATGCTTGTTTCTCCATTGCAGGTTCTTAATTTAATCAAGCCAATCGCATCTGTTAAAAAGTTGCATGTAACCTTAAATTTGGCTCCGGATTTACCAGAATGTGTCGTTGGTGATGAAAAACGACTAATGCAAACTATTTTAAATGTTGTTGGTAATGCTCTGAAGTTCTCCAAAGATGGAAGCATCTCAATCACTGCATTTGTTGCAAAATCAGAATCTTTAAGAGATAGTCGAGCTCCTGAATTTTTTCCAGTGCCAAGTGATGATCACTTTTATTTGCGTGTACAGGTTAATTTCTCTGATGCGCAATTAATGATCTTTTTCCTAGTGATGATGAGTTTTCTGTTCCAGGGGTTGGTGATGAATATCTTTTATCTTTTGGTGCAGGTAAAAGATGCCGGACAAGGAGTTAATCCTCAGGAAATTCCCAAGTTGTTTACAAAATTTGCACAAACTCAAACTTTGGCAACCAGAAATTCCAGTGGCAGTGGACTTGGCCTTGCAATTTGTAAGAGGTAATTCAATTTGTTGTTTTTATAATGCAATTTTGTATTAGCTCACCGGCACACAGTGATTTTAAATTCCAACTATTTCTTTGGAATATGGTTTGATTTTCTCAGTTCTACTGACATTGAAATTGATTATTACATCTACATCTTGCATGTTTGTGATCAGATTCGTAAATCTTATGGAGGGACATATTTGGATTGAAAGTGAAGGTTTAGGCAAAGGATGTACAGTTATCTTCATTGTAAAGCTTTGCATTCCTGAGCGCTCAAATGAATCTAAGAGTCCATTCCTACCTAAAGCAAATCATGGGCAGGCAGGTTTTCCAGGACTCAAAGTTCTTGTCTTGGATTATAATGGGTCAGTCAAATTTCATTCTCATCATTCTTTATATATCAATTGCATTTGGTACGGGGTTGAAAATTTGAAAGGAAAATGTCAAGGGAGTAAGATTTAAAGATGTAGTGTTAAAGGTGTAAAAATATTCAGGGATGTAGTGTCAAAAGATGTTTGTTAGGAGTTGAAACAAATAGGGGTAAAAAGGGGGTCTCAGCATAAACCAAACCAAATTTTAAGCTTAATGAAATTATATAAAAAAAATTAAATATTACTATACTCGTGGATTAAAATGAGAAGATGATGACAACTTAGTCAGGTGGGACTAGTAGCGGTGTCTAAAATGAGACATCTTTATATTGACTGAAGAGCCTTTGGAGGATTAATATGATAGCCCCAATTACTTGTACATGGAGCAAGTACATGAAAAACAGCCTTTTATGCTCTAATGTTTCAGGGCTTGTGTGCTCTTGTTTAACAAGTCTCCATAGCTGCTTTGGCCTGTAATCACGTGGTTGAAATGCTAACTTCTCACATATCTTGTAAAGCATAGAAAGTTTATAATTTCTTTGGTGGATGTAAAATGGCTAATTTTCCTTGGCGCATCAACATAGACATAGGTCAAAATGAAACATTGAAATCCAAGAGTCAATTTGAATTTAAACAAAAATCAACATGAATTTTATATCTTCATATATTTTTTTGGACATGGCATTGAGAGTTTAGCAGCACAGACCATGTTTGAAGTATGTAAAGATTGTCAAACTTGTTTGTGGTTTACAGGGTTAGCAGGATGGTGACCACAGGACTTCTTGTTCATCTAGGGTGCGATGTGACACCTGTAAGTTCAATTGATGAGTGCCTACATGTGGTATCTGAAGAACACAAGGTGTTGTTTATGGATGTGTGCATGCCTGATGGTTTTGAAGCTGCTGTCCGTTTACATGAAAAATTTACAAAACATCATGAAAGGCCGCTAATAGTGGCACTTACTGGAAACACAGACAAAGTGACCAAGGAGAACTGCATGAGGGTCGGTATGGACGGTGTTATACTGAAACCTGCATCTGTTGACAAGATGAGGAGTGTTTTATCGGACCTCCTCGAACATCGGGTCCTGTTTGAAGCCATGTAAGTGGTAGTGATAGGAAAAACACTAATTGGAGGGAAGCAAAAACTATAAGTCATCTTCTGCGCTTTTTTGCCTGTAAATACCGTACAGTATTGGATCAGTACAGTGAAGTGGAGCACTGGAAAGAACAATACGTCCTTGCTTAAAGCTAGTTCATGTATTGTTTTGTGCAGCTACATGTAAAACCCCAGGCAGCAAAAACAGTCCCGAATTCGGGGAGATCTGTGTCTTTGAAAATTATTATATTTTTTTTGGGGTCATGGAGTGATTTGTAAAACAAACTGCTGCTATCATATCATAAAATGAACTTCATTTTGAATGCAGAAATATCATTTGACATGTTTGTTCTTTTTTCCTTTTTGGTAAATTGTGTAAATGTTTTAGGCAAAAATATAGGAAAATAACAAACCTATAAATTATTTTATGCAAAATTCTGGTCAGTTAAAAATTGTAGACTGGGTTTGGCTGCACACTATTTGCTTGGAAGAACAGTCAAGCACAGGATATAAATAAAATGAAAAGAATTTCTCCAAAAAAAAAAAAAAAGAGGAAAAAGGAAAAATAAAATGAGTACGAAAAGAATGGATGCAAATCAATCTTACCTTCTCATTTTCTTCAACGACTGTTTTGCCATGGAGGAAAGGCAAACTTTTCTTGTTTGTAATTTTCAAGAAAACGAAACAAGTATAACTGGAGAAGCTTCATGCTTTTTCAAGTAATGTTTTAATGATTTTGATACTTCATATTAAAACTACTAAAAAACACTTCCAAGAGCATCGGAAAAAGCATTAACTTAAATGTTTTTTAAATGAAAAATGTTTAAAATATATAAAAAATACATTTTTTAAATACACTTTTTTTTAAATGTAAAAAGAATGTCTAGAACATAGAGTTTTTTTTTTTTGACAATATTATTAAATATAGCCAAGTGGATCAATCTTAAAATCTATGGTCCTGCTCTAGTTTTCAATTAATCTGTATGGGAGCTGATTCGACTTAAATCAATTGTTTTTATAAATTTAAAAATAATATGGATAATCAGTAAAAATATTATTTAATTTTTTAAAAAATTTAGGATAATAACTTTTTTTAAAAAATATCAAGACAATGATACATTGGATCAACTCCGGTCCCCTCACGACTCGGGTCATGAACTCTATTGAGTTTAATAACATATTTTACAATTTTTTATTTAATCATATAATAAAAATAAATGCTCATAAAATTGAACATTAATCCTAAAATAAATTGACAACTATATAGAAAAAAAATACAATTTATCTCCTGACCAATCCAATATTGAAAAACAAAATAAAAAAAGTAATAATTAAAAAAATAAAAGACAAAAAACAAAAAAAAAATACGGTTGGTGGGTAAATCTATCAAACCCGTGAATCAGATAACTTAGACTAGTATATCAAAATCGTAAACCAGATTATAGGCTCCACTGAGATTATAATTTATAATGTCAAACCCGTAAACCAGATTATAGCCCGCTGGGATTATAATTTATAATTTCAAACTAGATTATGGGCTCCATAAAAAAAATTAAATATGTTTATTTTGTGGTTTTTGGTTCGTTAATTGTTTTTAATAGTTTTTTTTATTTTATTCTTTAATATTGGATTGGTTGAGAAATAAACTGCATGATTTATTTATTTTTGCTTTTTTTAAGGTTATCACTGTCTCCAATAAATTTTTTTTTAGGCCGGTGCTCAATTTTGTGACCACATATTTTTATCATATAATTAAAAAAATTATAAGAAAAAAAAATAATGTTTGCTTGGGGACTGAAATCAAACTAATATGTCATCATCTCAATAATTTTTGTGAAAAAAGTTACAATCTTGAAATTTTGTTAAAAATTAAAGCTATGTTTTTTTTTCAATTATCATAATTGTATTTTGATTTATGAAATCAATTAATTTAATTTATATTAACAGCTGCGTGATTTAGTTTGAAATCCAAGTTAAATAAATAAATAAATTATAAGATTTTATTAAACCAAATTTAATAACTCAATTAAAAAATTCTTCATATTTTTAATAATTTTTTTATATATTTTAAATTAACTAGTAACACACCATACCCTCACTATCCTGCATCCCAGTCAACAGTGTAAATAACCATAATCACTTGCGCTTTTGAAAAGCATATACACATCATTTTATTGAGCCATTAGCATGAACAAGACAAAAAATCCTTGCGCCCCCTTCCGTCATCATTATTAATATAGCATGTATAGTTATAAAATCCCGACGACAACTCATTTTAAAACTCGTTGGAGGATAATCCTGATCATGTTAAGTTCTGGTTTTTTTCACTGATCAAACTCTCTATATTGTTCACCGGGCTCTCCTTTTCATTTTTATCAGAAAGGAAATGCCAGAGAAAAAGTGAAAAGGTTTGCCCAAGAGTGCATGTAAGGAAATAGCTGTAGATTCTCTGCTTCCTTGTTCATTATTTTATCTTTTGTATAATTTAAGTCTCTGATGAGAGTGTGTGCGTCGAGGTGACTGACAAGCAACCGGCGCAGGCAGGAGGGAGGGCTTAAAGCCGCGCTAGGCTGCTTTGAAAGACAGCCCGCGAAGTAACTGGGAACGGGGACAACAGGTCACCACCCCCCCTCCCTCCACCCATTTTCTACCTGTAGTTTGCTGGCCGGTGATCTGGTCCGGTTGATACCCCCACATTCACCTCGATAAGGACCACACTGCCTTCACTTTCCAACAGCAAGGGCTTCAAAAGCTCAAGCTCGTCCCTGGGGTTGGAAAATGGAAATTGAGATTGAAAATTTATTAATTAGTAAATTAATAAAATAAATCTTATACATATATGAATACTGTAAAAGATTTCTATTTTATAACTCCTTAAACAAGTTTAACAATCAACCTATTTACTAATTGCTTTATGATTTGAAAAGGGAATCATTAATTACTTACACTTCTGATTCAAATACTGATGAACAGAAGGGAAAATGAGTGCGCAATGAGTTAACTGTTAATTTATATTCTTATGGAGTCCTTTATATATATATATTATAAACACATGCGCCTCGATTTGATCACAATCAATTAATTTACGTGTAAATTTATAGGAATTCATTTACGGTAGCATGTGTTGGGGTCCAAGGCAGCAGCGCCCTTTAAATAGTTGTCGTCCAGCTGGTCCTCAAGAAAACTCTACAAGAAGTGGCAGACAAAACCCTAGCTAGTACGTTCTCCGAATACTCTAACAAAACTGTTCTCAGGAAACTTCCCATCAAGATCTTGGTGCCTTTTTGGATCAACCAAGTAATTAGCCAAAACGGGTCTTCCTCTGTGGATGCTTGGGTGGGGTGTGGATCGGTTACGTGCCGATATGAACCGTTTGCTAGCAATGCTATTCCACCAGGTATTTATATTAAGAATCTCATAAACATGAAGATTAATTAAGGAGTTCATATGTTTCGGATAATTTTTACTAGTTTTTCTTCAGGTTTGTTCGCATTTCGCATTGCATAGATGGCATGTGCAAGTTATTAAGTAGAATTTATGAGATTAAATTTTGGGTTTGCTGTCTAGGGAGTGCTAGATGAGCAATTCTTGCAGCTCCAGCAACTTGAGGATGAAAGCTCTCCAAACTTCGTATCAGAAGTGGTCAATATCTACTTCCATGAATCCGAGAAACTTTTACGGAATCTCAGAGGCCTCTTGTAGTCATATCTTCCTCTCCTAATACCCATTTTTCTTCTTCTAGCTAGTTCTGATCATGGCTATGTATGGATGCATGCGTAGTGCTGATGAGTGCAATTGCATAATTGCAGGATGGATAGAGAGTTCTCGGACTACAAGAAAATGGGAACCCATTTGAATCAGCTCATTGGAAGCAGCTCCAGCATTGGTGCCAAAAGAGTCAGAAATGTGTGCGTTTCCTTTCGAGCCGCTTCTGAGCAAAACAGCCGCGCTGGGTTAGCCCGCCCACCCCCATCTGTCTCCCCCTCTTCATTCATGCATGCTAACAAGAGATGTTTTGAGTTTCTTAATTCAGGTGCTTGAGAGCTTTGGAGCTGCTAGAGCACGAGTACTGCTACCTCAAGAACAAGTTGCACGAACTGTTCCAAGTGCGTACAATGCTCGCTTTCCCAACACCTTTCAGAATTCAGACCTCTTTGCTTCTCGCTTTGGCATCTCTCTCGTATACATTGTAACATCAGATGTTAAACTCCGATGTGCAGATGGATCAACTGAGAGTACTGGCAGCTGGAGTGACGTATCCACCGCAGCCGCAGCATTGAAAGCAAAGATCATGAAGGCTTCCATTGGGCATGAACTCGTAATCTTTTCGTTTCAGGGTTTTTGCTAAAAACCAAGCTAGTCCAACAGATCCATTGCTCTCCTTAAATTTGATGCTACTTATATATATGGAAAAGATTTAAAAGGGGCTGTGGATATTCTTAATTACCTGTCTTTAAAATTTGAATCTGTGTGGTTGCATACTTGAATCTGAGATGAAGTTGCAATTCTAGCTCAGATATCAGTTCTTCTTTTTTCGGCAGTATTTTGTACGTTCTGATATGAGTACTAATTTTGGGGTCAGCCTTCATACCTACAGCCATACAATCGGCGGTTCTTTCTAGAACTGTCACATTTTACAGCTACGATTTGTGACAATGGAATCAGTATAAATAAATAAATAACAGACACTTATTCAGTGTTTATAAGATTGTGATGTTTTCAGTGTTTTTTTTATTTGATAATATATTAAAATATTTTTTATTTTTAATAATAATATTTGAAATAATATTTTATATTTAACAACACTTTAAATATTTTTTTTAATTTTTTGATAACAACACTTTAATTTTTGTATAATTTATCAAAATCAGCCAAAAGCTTTGACTGTCTAGTCAGTGACAGTGAACAGCTTATTAACTGAGGTTGGAGGCTCAAGTACTCGTGTGAAGAAGGTTTAGGTGCAACCATCTAGGTGGTGGCCTAGTGATAAGAGCTTGGGACTAAGGGGTTTGCTCCCTCTTAGGTCTCAGGTTCAAACTCTATGGCTGCTCATATGATGGCCACTGGAGGCTTACATGGTCGTTAACTTCAGGGCCCGTGGGATTAGTCGAGGTGCGCGCAAGCTGGCCCGGACACCCAAGATAATCAAAAAAAAAAAAAAAAAAAAAAAAAGGTTTAGGTGCTGGTGGTCAAAAGGGTAGTGTAGGTTCAGAAGCCAGATTCTTCAATTTTGAAATTGTCAGTGAAATTTTTTTTTAAATAGCATTTTATAATTTTTTTTTTACCAGTGAGAACACAAAAAATATTTGAAAAAAAAGCATAAACTCGTAAATTGCGATGTTGCCGCACCCAACAATGCAATCCATAATTTTATTTTTTAATACAAATGTTGCATTCTTCTAACACAATCAAAATAAATAAATAAAAATGTTTTTTTATTTATAAAATAGAGAATTAGAACAAGGCCAAAGAATTTGAAATTCAGTGTGTTTGATTTGCTGAAAATATTTTCTAATTTTCATATTATTAAAATATATATGATATTTTTCTAGCAATTGAAATTTGAAAACAAAGTTCATTTGAAGGAAATATGTTTTCAAATATGAGAGTGGGAATTAAATCAAATAACCAAACAAGACATATACTTTGTATCATTAATTTACAATATATATATCATAAACATAGCCCACATAGAAAATAGCAGAGCTATAAATTTAGATTAATCTCAACGAAATTTATTTAAAAAAAAGAGATAAATAAAACAATTTATATAATGTCTAAAGTTTTTCCAATAAAAAAATACTAAAAAATATATTAAACATAAAATACTAAAACTTGCACCCGGCATTTAAATAAAGGATTTGTGAAAATAGTGATGTCATACAATTTTTTTTTGGAGATGAAACTTAAAAAATAGAATATAATGAAACCCATTAAGGCTTTCGCCATACCTTAAATTTGAGCAGCAAAACTGATGAAGTTGTGTGATAACTTTAGGATTCGACTGGGCTTTTCATGACTATGTCTTCGGCTAATAAAGTGATTTGGCTTGACTTGGTGATGAGTTAATGAGATGATGGACTTGGCCACTGCTTAAATGAAAATGAATAAGAATATGTTGACCAAGGAAGCCAGCAATGGAGGAGATGAGCGGAGCTGTAGGTGAGTAGGTGTAGGACCATCAGAGTAGCAATGTGGCTCTTTTACATGATATGCTCTACTTTGTGTCTGGAGTCCTGTTGTGGGGACTTGTTTTTTTGTTGTGTTGTTGTTCATATTAACTTATATGGTGACCAGAGATATTTATAGACCTTATTCACGTCAGTTTAACTTATAAAAAATGATCTTACAGGTACCTTATGGTTAGTTGTTCGTCGTTGTACCATTGATGGAGATATTAATGCTCGTCATTAGCTAAGGTGCCTTATTGTGTTAATGGTAGAGGGTTAGTGATTGACATGTGCCATCAAGTTACATGTGGTAGCAAATAAACATTGATGAGAGAAATAAAGTGACTCTGCTCTGTATATAAAATTTAGTATGCGTTAGTGTGTAGTGCACGATGCCATTTTGACTTCTCAAAAAAAAAAAAAATACAAGTATGTATCAAGAGGTCAGTTTTAGGTTAAGGCTTAAAACACCATAGCAAACAATCCATTTGGACTTGGTGAGGTTGAGTCGTTTGGGCGTGACCTGAATGAGCAGGATGGCTAGCTATAGACTTGGCCTCAATGAACATGTTTTTATTTTTAAATTTTAGTTCACCATCATTTTCCTTTTTTAATGCGATCCTGGCTATAATACAAATGATTCATTAGGATTATCTATTGATTCTATTCTAAAGCTTAAAATAAAGTGGATCCAAAAGGAGTTCAATATGCTAAGTCAAGAGGCTTAGGTTAAAAATGTATAAATCTGCCAGTCTAGACCTTTGTATACCGTTTGGATCATATCTGAAGCTTCAAAATAAGTCTAGATGTAATTTCAATTGGGTTGGAGACTAAACATCTGTATATTTCAACCGATATATGACAGACCTACTAATTCATCCTGACAACAGAGATTGACATGCTTAAAGTTAAGACTAGAATTTGCTAGCAAAGTGTAAAAACAAAAATACATTGTTTCTTTAAGAGTTATGGATTCCATTCACTACAAGGAGTTCTTAATGCTATTGAGAATTTATGTGGCAACCTTTGACTTACTTATTTTACAAGTACTCCATATCAAACAAGAAGAATTATTTCTTTCAAAAATTAATTTTTATTTTACAAGGCATTAGACTTTTGTTAAACGAGGTTTCTTCAACAATTATTTCGCTTGGGTATTTTTCACTATCATATGTGGAAAATGGTGAAAAAAATATTAGACTATTGTTTTATTTATTTTTATTATTTTAAACCTAATTTTAATTAGTTTAGGATTTATTTAAATTCGGTGAATGTCTGACCCATTAGTTTTAGGGTTTACATATAAATACTTTTATGTAAGAATTTTTATTCAGTTGATGAATTTTTATCTAAGTTTGCTGCATATTATATGTCGTTTTCTTTTTGTGTGGTTGAGTGATTTTCATATTAAGCTCTTGATTGAACTTGCAAAATCTTCAAAGAATTGATCAACTTTGTTATGATTTATTATACTTCTCATTCACATCTCGTTATAAGCGTGGACTGGGGGTGATCAATTACATATAACCTTGGTTCTATAAGGCAAAGTTCTTGTTAGGTCAAAAGACATATCTTGGTCCATCCAAAGGAACATCACATCTCGTTATAAGCGTGGACTGGGGGTGATCAATTACATATAACCTTGGTTCTACAAGGCAAAGTTCTTGTTAGGTCAAAAGACATATCTTGGTCCATCCAAAGGAACATTCATATGTAATTTTCCATTTAAGTGTATCTTGAATTTAGGTCCCCACTTATCAACCATATATGAGATGTTAGAGAATAGAGAGGGATAAAAAAGGTTTATTTCTAAGGACCATGTATTTCGTGTATACAAATTATGGACCAGTAAGATAAAATAGTATTTTAACATTCCAAGATATAGTATGAGATGAAAATGGATGATAATAATGTATTGCATATATGATTCATTATGATTTGATTTAATTGTGTTAAAGATGACTATAAAAGAGCTCATACTTGACTTGAGATATAGTAGAAAGAGACAAAGGTTATGCTTTCAAAATGAAGATATTGTTTTTTCATACTTGACTTAGAGGAAAACTTATATTGTCGCAGGTGTGTGGTATTATAAAGATCATCTTTTTAGATCAAGATTTTTTTAGTGTGAAAATACTAAAGAATTCTTGTCCTTTTGTCGTTTCAAAATGAAGATATTGTTTTTTCATACTTGACTTAGAGGAAAACTTATATTGTCGCAGGTGTGTGGTATTATAAAGATCATCTTTTTAGATCAAGATTTTTTTAGTGTGAAAATAATAAAGAATTCTTGTCCTTTTGTGGTTTAAAAAGTTTGGAGTTGCCACCTAGTATTCTAGTAATAGAACCCAAAATGATCTTCAGAATCTGGATAAAAGGACTGATTGTGTATAGGAAGGATAATACAACCTATAATACATCTTTTCTAAGGTAAACTACATACATTGTTTGTTTGTTTGATTATTACTAAGGTTGTGTTGTGTTTTTCTATCCATTGGTCAAAACAAATTCAACAGGTGAATGATGACTTTATGAATCAAAATTAACCTTTTTAAAGTTAAATTATTTTTTTTGTTTATATTTTAATATCAGAAATATATCTTACGTATAAATTCATAATCTTTGATATTAAAAATAAACAAATTGATTTTTTTTAGTGTTTTTGACATTTAGGTCCAATCCTTATGGTTATAATAAACTTGTTATTAAATTCATAATGCATGTAAAATATAAAAACTATTTATTTTTTTGGTATTCTAAATCATGTTATATTTTTTTTAATGAAAATATGATTTTGTTTTAGAAACTTGGCCTTATACAATTTAAAATATAAATCTATTTTTTTTAAAAAAAAAGGATGCTTTTTTTTTTCAATAAAGTTAAAATTTAAAAACCTAAACAAATGTATAACCCATGAGAAACATGTAAGATAAAATATGAATAAGCCTAAAAAAGAAGAAGAAGAAGGAACAAAAGTTAGATGCAAGTAGTTAGGGATGATCATTTTCTGTTTGGTTTGATTTTTATAAAAAAAAATATCCAAACCGAAATTTTTTTCTTTTAAAAAAACCAAAACTGGTTCAAACCGGTTTGACTCTGTTTTTTTGGTTTGTCTCGGTTTTTTTCTGGTTTTTTTTGTTTGGGTTTGGTTTGGTTTTTTCAGTTTCAAGCTTATAAAACCGAAACTAAACTAATCGATTTTTTTCAAAATTCTAATTGGTTTAATCTGTTTTTTTTCACGGTTCGGTTTTTTCGGTTATTTTTTTTCTGGTTTTCTCGGTTTAATCTGTTTTTTAGTTTTTTTGCTCACCCCTACAAGTAGGGTAATCATTTTCGGTTCGATTCGGTTTTTACAATAAAAAGTAACCAAACTAGTTTTTTATAAAAAAACCTAAACCGGTCAAACTAATCGATTTGGGTTCGGTTCGGTTCGGTTTGGTTTTTTTAGTTTTAGACTTATAAAACTAAAACCGAACCGAACCGGTCAGTTTTTTTAAAATACTAAACAGTTTAATTAGTTTTTTTTGTCACGGTTCAGTTTTTTTAGTTTTTTCTTTTCAATTTAATCGGTTTAATTAATTTTTTAATTTTTTTACTTACCTCTCTCTATACAACCTGACACATACAAAGTCAGCCCAAAGGTGACAACTCATATAAGCACACCACCAAACCGCCCGTAGACCCATGAAACAAACACAACCTGTTAAACATCTTATCCAACAAAAAAGAAAAAGAAAAAGAAAAAGAAGGCAAACAGCGAGCACAAAACAAGGATTATCCTACGAAGATCAAAGACACACTGTCATGGTGCCCATTACAGAACTCATGCAAGGCTAAAGAAAACAGTTTCCAGAATCCCATGCATTCCACACAAACCGACCCTTCGAAGATATCCTTCACTGACATTCGCTGTTCTGATCCACTTTGTTTATTGTTTGAGATTTATTATGTTGCGTTAGATTCTTCTTGTTAATATCTTTATAATAATATAATATTATTGAAACTTTGGTATATTTCTAGAATATTCTTTTTATATTTTTTTTACTTTTTTCTCTCTCATTTTTCTTTACAAATTACAAAGAGTAGAGAGAAGGTAAAAAAAAAAAAAAACTCTAGAGACACATCGAAGTTTCGATAACAATGTCATTAGTATTATTGAAAAGATCTCGACGAGACAAATTCAACGACATTAAAAAAGGTTATAAACATTAAACAGAGTGAGTCACATGAATCGTTCAAAAATATCTGGGCTTACTTGCCATTATTGTTATTGAATTTATCTGGTCAAAATCTTTTTAACGATACTAATGGTGTTATCATCAAATTTCATGTCTCTATAAGCCTTTTTTTTTTTCTTCTTTCCCCTCTCCTGTCTCCTTGTTAAATCCTTTGATTTTCAAATTGTACAATTTAAAAAAGTCATATATGACACTTAAGTTTTATGAATCAAATTCCTTTTATGAGTCTAAACAATAGGTTTATTAGCTGATTTGTTTTTTTTCGGAAAAGGAAAAATAGAGAACCCGTGAATGTGGTTTGAATTATTGGTGCGGCGGGGCATTCAAAATAAAAAGGGACCCACCCGAATATTTCCAAAACGTACTTGCTCCTATCCGCCCGCCCGAGTTCACACTTGAATCACTACTAAACAAGTAACCCGGTTGCTCGGATTCTTTCCTGATTAAGAATATTTGATTAAAAAACTAGAGATTTTTTCCTGATGGATAGATGTAAAAATAAATATATTATTAAAGTAATTTTAAGATGATTTTTTATATTTTTAAAATATAAATATTTCCAGAAACAATGTTTACTACTTTTTTATTCATAAACTATAGTTAAAACTAATCTTGACTCATAATTCTTTAAGAAATATATATTTAATCCCTATAAATATATTTTTAAATATTTAAAACTAAAGATAGAAATCATTTTAAAATAAAAGGAAGAGATATTTTTTATGAATGTATTTTTAAAACTAAAAATTAATTTTTTATGTTAAAGAATATTTATACATCAACTTGGATTGAACATTTCTTTTTAATGAATTTAATAATGCATTATCCATATCATTTTGATGCATACGAGATGACATGTCCACACGCTGTTACTGGCTTATATATATAAAAAATATTTGATGGTGTTATAATTATGAATCAGCGCTAGATAATTAATAGAAACTAAGGTATGATGAAGTCAATATTTTATGACCGAAAAAAAAAAGGTTGTGTTGGTGATCAAAAACTTAAAGACTGAACAAAATGATTTGTAGAAATCCATAGTGTTTTGTGAGGAAAGATACAGTGCTTTCACCGCATGATTTAGCTTTTCTGTTAATAAAAAATAAAAAAAAATACAAAGCTAAATTTTCTACCAACTTAATATTAAAAAAAATCGACAAGGATAATTTTGGAAAGAAACAAACCCATGAGGAAAAACAATGTAGCAATTGACAATGTTTTGTGAGGGAAACTACAATGTTTTACACATTACAATCGATAAAGACAATTTTAGAAAGAATCATAAAAAAAACTATTTAGAGAAATACTGTAGCAATCTACAGTGTTTTGTGAGGAAAACAACTACACTTTCCCCATATGATTTAGTTTTATTATAATTATGATTTTTAACCTACTTAATATTAAAAAAAAATCAACAAAAATAATTTTGGAAAAAATCATAAAAAATATGTGGGAAAACACTGCAACAATTCACAGTGTTTTTTTAAAAAATATTACAAAACTAAATTCTCAATTATTTCAATATTAAAAAAATAAAATAAAATAAAACAGGGACAAAAAAACCTTGCTGAAAACACTGTAGCAATTTCCAGTGTTTTGTGATGAAAGCTACAGTGCTTCCCCACATGATTTAGTCTTATTTATAATGACTTATAATTGTAATTCTCAATTAGCTCAATATTAAAAAAATAAAATTGACAAAGATAATTAAAAAAAAAACATAAGAAAAAAAACTATGTGGAGAGACACTGTAGCAATCCGAAATGTTTTGTGAGGAAAACTACAATGCTTTCCTCACATGATTAAGTTTTATTACAAAGTTAAATTCTAACCAATTCAATATTAAAAAAATAACATCGACAAAGATAATTTTGGAAAAAAATATTACAAAAAAAAAAGAAAACACAAAAGAAACTGGAAAAAAACCATGTGAGGAAAAACTGTATCAATCCATAGTGTTTTGTGAGGAAAGTTATAGTGTTTTTCCTACGTGATTTAGCCTTACTTGTATTTTACTTATAATTGTAATTCTTAACCAGCTTAATATTAAAAAAATAAAATTGACAAAGATAATTTAAGAAAAAAGCATAAAAAATACATGGGAAAAAACACTGTAGCAATCCACAGTAATTTGCGAGGAAAGCTATAGTGCTTCTCTCACATATTGTAACTTTAATTCTTAACCAACTCAATATTAAAAAATAAAATTGAAAAAGATAATTTTGGAGAAAATCATAAAAAAAAACAAAAAAAAACCATGTGGAGAAACATTGTAGCAATCAACAATGTTTTAAAGAAAAATAAATTCTCAATCAGTTTAATATTAAAAAAATAAAATTGACAAATATAATTTTGAAAAATCATAAAATAAAATAAAAAAACCTTGTGGAAAAACACCGTAGCAATCCACAGTATTTCAAAAGAAAAAAATTACAAAGCGAAATTTTTAACTAGGTCAATATTAAAAAAATAAAATTGAGAAGATAATTTTGGGGAAAAAAATAAAAAAAAATAAAAAAAAATGAAAAAGTGACAACAAAAAAACAAGAAAAAAAAAGTGAAAAAAAAGTAATTCACAGTAAATTAGATATGGATGAACAATTAAATTCTCGACAACCGTTAGGTTATTACTTAATAAATAAATTCTCATATTCAATCTTTGATGTTAGAAACTAATAAATTAAAACGGAGCACAATCGACTCTAGTAATCAGTAAAGGATCTTATTGAAAAATGTGGATAATACAAGGACTATTTAGTTACTCTAAATAAATTTCTCAGGGACCAAATTATATTTAAACTCTTCTGTAGACGGGACCCCATGCCTCGCAATAGGGAGCATAGTATTCACCCTTCACAGCGAGATATTTGGCTCATGTGCTTGTCGTCTCCTTCTCTCGCTTTCCTTTGCCTTCAGCGTTTGTATTTTTGTAACGGTTGGTATACATCTATTATGGGACTCTCTTGATTTCCTCAGAATCTGACTGACTAGTCTCTGAAGTTGAGGATAAAGTGTTTTACTGAGACAGTCATCCTCACTTGAGGATTGAATTGAAGAGCCCAGAAGAGAAAAATGAAGGGAGGGTTAGTCGTGGATGATGGGTTTGTCTATGAAGAAGAAAAGCATCTCACAGTGTTTAAAACATGTTTGTTCTTCGCTAATGATGGCTTCACTGTCTATGACTGCAAAGGTGAGTTGGTGTTCCGTGTTGACTCGTATGGGCCTGACTCTCGTGACAAGGGTGAACACGTTCTCATGGACGCCCATGGCCGCTGTCTGCTCACCGTCAGAAGAAAGGTAATACCCTCCCTCCCTCGCTCTCTCTCTCTCTCTCTCTCTCTCTCTCTATATATATATATATATATATATATATATATAGTTTTGGATGAACGATTTGACTCAGCTGGTCCTCTCTTGTTTACTGAATTGAGCTATCGGGGTTTTCAGATCTAGCTGAACATTTTTTTTTCTTTGTTGTTCTTTCAAAAAAAAAAAAAAAAAATTCCAAAATGGAGAGTGCCTAATTGGATCGTGTCCATTTTGGGGATTTTAATTAATTAATGGGATTCTATTTGTTTTAGATTTAAATGAAATATATGATTTCTTACCTGAATGATATCGCGTCAACCCGGTGAGTCAACATGAAATTAAATATGCGGTTATAATCTTGTGCCTAAATTTCGTGTTATAGGAGGTGGCGTAGGGATTTTTCGTCAATGACGATTAAAGGTTTTTTTTTTTTTTTTAATGATTTTAAAGATATATATTGGATATTATCGAGAACAGGTTTTTATTTGAAATAATTATACTGAATTTACTTCAATTCTTTATAGAAAAACATATAATATATTCTCAAAATCATCTATATATATATATATATTATCATTATTTTGAATCAATTAATTTGTACGCACAGAGGCCGAGTCTGCATCAAAGGTGGGAGGGCTACATAGGGGAAGGAACAGACGGGAGCAATCCGATATTTAGTGTGCGGAGAACATCCATGATCGGACGGTGTACCGTGACGGTGGAAGTGTGTGGGAATCCAGGTGAGGAGTACCAGATAGAAGGATCTTTTGCGACCAGATCGTGCACGATATTGAACACAGTGAAGGAAGCGGTGGCTGAGATCAGACGCAAAGTAGATGCCTCCACTGATGTCGTGCTTGGCAAGGACGTCCTCTCTCTGTGCCTTAAGCCTGGTTTTGACGGGGCATTTGCCATGGGGCTGGTCTTGATTCTGGATCAAATCAACGGCTACGATTCTGTTGAGAATGAAGTTAAGGAGAGCCCCACTACAGAGGATTAGAGGGTTGATGCCTGTGGTCATTGTAATAAACTAATGTATAAGAAGAAATGGGCTAATTGTCTGTTAAAGATCTCTAAGATCATATGTTA
The DNA here is from genome assembly GCF_951802175.1 of Populus nigra. Lineage (NCBI taxonomy): Eukaryota > Viridiplantae > Streptophyta > Magnoliopsida > Malpighiales > Salicaceae > Populus > Populus nigra. Next base: position 3,673,212 of record NC_084859.1, read on the forward strand.
TAAGAACACTTTGCTAGATAATTTAAAACATTGAGAGAGACATGAGAGTGTGACTATGTGAAATGCTGTGTGATATTATATGCTCCCCTTGTCCCCATCGCATATATCTAATTTATAATATGAATTGCATTAGGGTATTGGAATTGTAGCATTTCATAGGTCCTAATATAGATTAGATGAATCCAGGTGATGTCAATTTTGTGATTATGTGGTCGTGTAATTTACATGCAAAAAAATTTATTTAAATCAAAGTAATAACAATATTGGAATGAATTTATTTTCAATGGATAATAATTCATGACTAATAAGGGTAAAGATAATCGTTATAAAGTCAGTTATATTTTAATAAATATAATTATTCTTTGTTTTAATTAAAGAGATAAGTATTGCAAAGCATCAGGGATAAAAAGCCAAAACCTAGGTACAAGTTAAACAATTCTATTTATAATAAGTAAAAATGGCTTAAATAATTCTTGAAAAATAATAAAAAAGTTTTAAATAAAATAGAAAAAAGAATCATAAAACAACTAGAAAACTAATATAAATACTACACAGTAAATCCGTATTACATCTACTGACCTGTATCGCGATGTCTTTTAGAGCTTTGATTGATTTGAAATTCTAAATCAATGTATAACAATATGTATGGAAATGTTTGCTAAAATCTCAGCCCGGTCCAATATTTGGATTAATAGTTATGCTTGATAGAGTAAATCTAGACGATAAACACAAATAACGCTAGAATCTGGATTTGCTTTTTCAACCCTTTCTTAGATCATATCATTCATTCTTTTTTTAAGACGACTCATCTTCGAATCACTAATAAGTACAATGAATGTTTTATAAACCTCTTGTTTAAGCCTTCAGAGCTTTTTATTGCTAACATTCACCTCCAACAACTTTGTATTAAATAACCTATTATTTATTTTATTATAAAACATCTAAGTCATAAAATCGAACTCAATTTCTTCAAATGACAAACAAATATAATTATTCAAAATCTCAAACAAACCCAAACATATACATATCATACAACAAATTTCTATAGAAAAAAATTATGAAACAAGTAAACTCACAAACAAAATACATAAAAATATTAAAAAAACAATTAACATAAGAAAATGGGTTACAACAAAAAATAGGTAGATTTACTTGCTTGATATAGCAAATCTTTAAAAAAAAATGAACCGTAACAGGAATGCTAACAAGCTAAGTGTTTGGGTGGTCGGATTTGTAATGATATGAGCTTGATTTATAACAAAATAAAGAGGAGAGGGTGTTGTTTTCTACAAAAAAACAAAAAGGAGGTGGAGGAAGAAAAAGAAGAAATAAGAGAAGGAGAGAAAGAAGGTTATCTAATCGGTTATAACTTAAATACTACCGTGATAATTATTTTTCATCAATAAATTTATCTTAATATTGATATGTTATATTTTTTTTTGACTGAAATAACGTAGGAATACCTGTCTAATAAAGTAAATAAGGAACCCAAAAAGCCATTTATCTGGTTCAACAGCAACTACACTAAAATAGAGGCAAGAGAGAGCAACATATCAACCAAGCACTCCTACCCAACCATATGTTAAATCCCAACAAACAATCATAGTTTTCTTAATAACAAAGCCTAGAAGCAGAAGAGGCTATGTATGTTTGAAATTGTGGTAACGGTTGTGATTTAAAGTGCTTTTCATTTAAAAATACTTCAAAATAATGTTTTTTTTATTTTTAAAAAATTATTTTTAAAATTAGCACATCAAAATAATATGAAAACATATATAAAAATAATTTTTAGCAAAAAACAAAAATTTAAATTTTAAGAGAATATGATTTTAAACGCATTCCCAAACACGTTTGGGTTTAGTTTTCTACTATGTAATTAGTTTTACCTTACTTAATTTTTGCCATTTACTAAAATACCACTCCTGTATATCTTTTTAACTCTTTTTTTTTTTTTTACCACCATCTATTAAGAAAGGGAAGGTCAAGGGAGGGATGGCAAGTTGGCACTGACATTGGTTTAACGCAGGGATGTAAATATATTGAAGGGCAGAGGGTTATAACATCCTTGAATTTTATAAAATCTTACATTTTAGTCTTAAATTTTTTTTTTTAATTATACTCTTCAATTTATATGTTTTGCACCCTAAAAATCATTTTTCTTTTCTTATTTTCCATCGCCCTAATTTTTTTCATTCCACCTTTAGTTTTATGCATAGTTTTTAAACCCGGCTCGGGTTCCGGATTTTGACCGGGTCACCAGGTCGCGTGGGTCAATTATTTTTTTAAAATCAAAATGACGTTATTTTAATAAAACAAACAAAGATCAACGGGTTGCAACCGGGTTTTTAACCGGGTCAATCAGGTCGCTAGGTTAATCCACCAGGTTATATCAAATTTTTTTTTTCTATTTTTTTTAACCCAGCTTAATTTCAACCCCAAACCGACTCATAAGGATATCCAGTTTTAAAACTATTGTTTCATGATCTTATTTGCCACCAAGTGAAAGCTCATTTACTATATTACATGTGGCCTTTTGATTGGTCATTGAAGTAATTGAGTTAGAAGCTCTGGGTTTTTTTTTTTTGGGCTTTCAATCTTTTGAGGTTTCTGGTTTATCTTTTATTTTTAGTTAGGCTTTAAATTTTATGGTTTTTTCTCTATTTATATTTTATTAAAAAAATATTTTAAATTCACTTACAAAATTATTCAAAATAATTTCTATTTTTTTCTTAGTTTTTTTTTAATTTTTCAACAGCTCCATTTAATATTTTGAACACAATAATATCATAAATTAAATTGCTTCAACTTAAACACAAAAATCAAAATTGATAATTTGTTCTGACTGCTATTGTTCATGATGGCTTCTACAATCTGCATATTGAGCAGGTTCTGTTGTTTACGATGAGAGCTAAGAAGACTTTGATTATTACAAAAAATGAAGACCTGATTGTTTGTTATCCAGGTTTGATTTTCTTTGATCTATGATGTGTGGACCAAACTCCTTGCAGGCCAAGAAGATAGTGTAGCTCTTAACAAGCCTCTGGTTTCTACTGTATTGAGTCGTCTAAAGCAATTTTCTGTGATGAACAAGCTCAAGAGAATGGTCATTAGAGCAAGTCTTTGGATATAAGATTACTGGGAAGTGCTTAGTATCTGGAATTGGAATAACTCTTTTCAGATGTTGCAACGTTCAGGAATTTAAACCATAAGAGTCTTAAATTATTACTGCTAACATAAACTTATCAGTTGATTCAAGAATTGCTGTCAGCTTATCATGAAACGATAGAAAATGAATCAAGTGTACATGGATATGTTACAGCTTAGTACATCAGTAAATTCTAGAGCCTGGAATCAATCATATCCCTTCAGAAGCTCTAAGCCGTTCCCCTTTTCAAGAAGCTGAAATTAGTAGCAGAAGTGTGATACAAGTAGTAAGAAGCAATGTGCAGGATGACCCTCCAATAACCTGTAAGATGGAAAGAAAGTTGTTCAGAAAAATAAGCAATGAAGCGACATTGCAACAGCCTGCTTGCAGATCAATTGCAAGATACGTATTCAATATAGCATACAAGAGGGAATTTATGCAGCAAATCAAGAAACAAGAACGCAGAAGGTGCATGATCAGGGATTCCGTACCTTGAAAGGGAGAAGAGATGAAGCTGAGGAATCTTTAAGCCCAGTGAAACCGATATCGTATGCAATGCTTCCATCAGGTTTAAACAATCCAAAGTTCCTCTCAGAAGTTGGCCCAGGCTTCAAGTTTTCATTGAACAAGGCAAAAATATAAGCTTTTGCCACGAACTTTGGTCTGTATGGGGTTCCCTTCTTTTTCATTAGCCGTTTACGCAGATTACGATTGTAAGTCCTCGCATTTTCTAAAGAGGCACCTGCTTCATCTGCATCCCCTCGAGAAGCCCAACCTGTTTCGGAAACGATGACTTCCATCTTGGGAAACCCAGCCTTTTCTAATGCAGCATAAGCTGCATCAACCTGAGCCTCAAACATGTTATCATAATGCAGATTAGTCTTTGAATCAAGAATTCCCTGATTCGATTTGAAAAGAGCATAGTTAATGTCAATATGCTCAGGATCACTCTTGTAGGCTAGAAAAGGGTAGGCATTGATGTAGAAAGGAGAACCAATCTTTGAGAAGAACTGCAGCAATGGTTTCATGTATACAAGAACATCATCCTTGAAAACGCATGCCGATGGCGGGAAGGAATTGGTAAAGACAGCCTCTGAGTGCGGGCTTGAAACCTCGACAACCTTCGTCAAACCCAGCCTTCCAAGCGCACCGTAAACATTTTTAACCGAGGGCAGTAAAACCTCCCATAATTCATGGTCACCGCCCCCCAAGATCTCATTTCCCACTGCGATTCCAACTATCTTTGTTCCAGGGAGGAATGGCTGCACATTTTCCTTTATCCAATCCATGGCACGATCCTCCCCCACACTCATTTCTTTCAGAAACTCATTGCCAAGTCCGATTATGATTTCAATACCAGAGCCCTTGAAGGCCTTGAGGACCTCATGATCAGCGTCGTAGATTCTGGTGTTCTTTATCTTGGCTGCTTTCAGCAGCGTCACCACGCTGCTTGGTGAAGGTAAATTGTCCGCTATCTTACCATAGTTTACTCCGTATGTTCCCTTGAATGCGTACACCGTCAAAACTGCACCATACAGCAAATTAATAAAGCCCAGATATACAAGACACCAATTTGAGAGTCTTTCATCGCATGATTCCATTTTTCATCTTGAAAAAAAAAAAACTGTGTAATTAGGTACAGGATACTGACATTATCACATGAATCAGAATCCAAGTCGATATCCATATAAGATAAAGAGCCAACAGCCAGATAGTAAATAATATATTTATTTATAAATGGTCATAAATCTAAAATTGGATCGTTCACTACCATGCACAGAACTGCAGCTGGTGTCATTTTGAGAATAAAAAATTGTGGAAAAATCATTGATTGTTCTTGGGTGGTGGCAAAATAGAAAAGAAAAGAAAAGAAGCAAATTCAAGCTGCTCTCCACCATTTTACAGGTGTATTGTGCATGTAATGTATATTACAACGTGCTCTTTCACAGAGCAAGAAGAAGAGAGCAGCATTCCAAATCTCAGTAATATATCTTGTATGTTCTATGAAAAATGATTATAACTTATAATAAAATCATGTTAAATTAGAAATATATTCAATAAAAATGACTTAAAAACAACTTCTTTTTTTTTAAAAAAAATTGTAGTTTAAGTAGAATTTACAAGTTAAAAGTTAAAAGTTAAAAATTTGAACTATATAAGTTAAAAACTATTTCTAACTTTTGAGTCAAAAAACAAAATTTAATCAATTTGCAAAATTCATGTCAAATGGAACCTAATTCAAAAATAAGATAAAACAAATGATATATAAATTCTGAAATCTAAATATCATGACGACAACTCAATACGAATCGGGGAAAAAGGTAGGGAGTACGTGCCATTGGAAGAAATAGCAGAGAAGACGAGGAGGAGCCAGAGATAGAAAGAAGAGGAACCCATGATTCTTGTGGAAAGATGACCAAGGAAAGTGCACTCAATTTGCAGAAAAGAAGGGGGTTTGGCACAACCTTTTGTAGCTCAAAAGTGTCAAAAAGATAAACCCTTTGGATGATAATGCAATTCTTGTTCTTGAGGTATGCCATAATTAAGACCCCCAAGGAACTATAAAAAGATTCTTAACCTAACTTGGAAAGAAGATTCTTAACCTTTGTTCAAAGATGAAAGAGATTTCTCAGAGGGTTGGTATTGATTCTTAACTTTACTCTCAAAGTATACCTGATTCTCTCCTCGTGTTTTTTGTTTTTTTTACCAAGTTTCGGTACTATACTCTCTTCCTCAAGAAAGAACGAAACATAAACTCGTCTTCTATATATACTTTTCTTGAGAGAGATGATTGTCTTTTTTTAGTTTTTTTAGATAGGGGAGGTGGGAAGAGCAGGAAGGTAAACACTGATAGTCACTAGTCAGAAGCTTAAGTCTGAGATATGGAATGTTTTGGGCAGTGACTGGAATCCCTCTGGAGAATCCAATGATAGATCTCTCGAGTCAGTCCCATTAGTATTCTCTTTTTGTGCTCCACCATTTGCTTTCATCAACACTATCTGGGATGTTCTTGTGACCTGGGGCATTCTATTTCTCTGCCTCAGTTTGTGGCGCCTTTTCTGCCAAGTCTTCAACCTTATCGGCTCTATTTTCAGCCACTTCAATGGAACCAGCTTCTTCAGCAGCTTTGTCCTTCACTGCTTCCCCTGCGTTTTCTTTCTCTTTAACTTCCAATGCTTCCTGGAATCCCTTAGCATTTCCTTCATTGCCATTCTTGTTACCTCAGCATCATCAGCTTCTTCCATTTTGGCATGTGCTTCCTTTATCTGATCAGCTTCTCCTAGTTTCTCATCTTCTTTCTAGTCCTGAATTTCCTTGGTACCATAATTTTCTTTGTCTGCCTTACCCTTTTCAGCTCCCTCTGCATCCTCGCTTCTTTGGGTGCTCCTTCTCAAGAGGAGTTGCCTTGGCCTTCTCGCTGATTCTTGCAGATCTTCTTGGGATCTCACCAGTGCCCCCAATCAAACTCAGATACTGCGGGATTGCCAGAGTGTGACTTCAGGTACTGCTCCAATTGCTTCCTGTTTTTAGTCTCTTCCCCAGTTGGAGCGATGAGCAGGATGTCATTCTTCCTTGGCGTGCCCTACTCTCGGGAAAATACTGTAAGGAACTAAGTGTTGGGATTCCGCTTCCCATGCGCGGACCGGTGATGTATTGATAATTGTTTAAAAGAAAGCTAAGCATACTGAGACACAATATTTAACATAATTCGGCAAAATCACCTACATCTACGGGAAAAATCAATATTATTAGAGACAAATAGAGAAAGAATTACAACACATATAGAGAAGAAGGATCACTTCACTCAAACTCTACTCCAAGCTCTCTCACACTGCTGCCAGCCGGGCTGCTGCCCATGACAGCCCCTCACTTTCTCTCTTGGTCTCTCACATTCTGCACTCTCTCTTTTTATTTTGTTCTCTCATGTATGCTTCTATTTATAGACATGAATGGTACCAACAACTCTAGCTTTTCTTCAACAAAGATGACTGTACATGAATTGTACTATTTTGTCAATGATTGGTGTAATTACCATTGACAATGACACCTTTTTCTTTTTAGAATAGGTTGCACAAGTCATTGCTATTAATAGCAAATCCCAACACTAAGACAGTAAGTCATACAAAAAGAATGAATTGTAACCAAGGTATTTAAAACCTATCTGTGCTCCATGATATTGGCCTGATATTAAATTGAAATAATTCAGCAGAATCAAACGACTCAGCAACCATTGATAAATTTAAAAATCAGAGGTCTAGCCGCTGTGATCAATCGTGTGACTTGTTCTGTTCTCATCCCGGGTTCGACCCTCTATGTGCACGCCTGTCACCCCCGCGGTGCCTTACCTGCTCCTGGGTTTGCAGGATGTCCAGTGGACCATGGGGAATAGTCGTTGTGTGCGCAAGCTGGCCCGGACACCCCACACAAATCAAAATATATATATATATATATATATATATATATATATATATATATATATATATATATATCAGTAAAGACAAAATGGCATGACTGCATAACCATTCGCTGCCTGGAGAGCAGTCAGAAGAGATAATCTACATACTTCAGAAACCATCAGCAAATCATTGCATGTCACCCTTAACATCTTCTGCAGTCATGGAATGGATAATCCAACAAGAAGATTTCTCAAAGAATCCCAACTGCCCCAGTGCTTTCTCTCCTGGGAAAAGCAAACCAATCTTCGTTTAATCAATGCTTAATTTTTCATCAACTTTCACTTGACTGTGCAATCATGCTTCCCTTAATGTTAGGAACAATCCTACTTCTGATTTGACCAGTATGCACAATCTAACAAATCTTCTCAAGTATATATAGCAGAGGGACAACTCAATTTTCAAGTTAAATAGACAATGATTTCACCTTTTATGATGCAACCGCTGATCTAAGGCTAGTTAAGGCAGCGATTCAGCTGTCTATATTGGTGTGGAGTGCAGATGACAGGAGAAATGATGCGAGGTTTTGTGATGATTTTGTTGAAGGAAGAAAGGAGATGGCATGTAAATTATAATTTTTACATTTAGGATACCATAATATTTTGTAAAAAGACTACTTTTCAGCCATTTTAATTAGAAAATAGACATGATGGATGTGGATGCTCTAATACATTTATCATTGTTTCTTATTAATTGGTTGATTTGTCATATGAAATGTAGAAAATAGCTAGCTCACCATAATATATTAAAAAATTTATATTAGTTATTTTTTAATTTATTTTTAAAAAATAAATAAGTATAAATAGAAAAGAGAAATAGAACTTATAATTCACTAAAAATTAAACATAATAAAAATATTTTAAAAAAACAACAGCTAAAAATGATCTGCAAAACATATCTAACATACATCAAACTGATAAATTAAGTTTATAAGTTCAAAACAGTCAGCATAAACATCACACCACAGCATTGCATCTCTGCAGATCCTGATATGGACATTCTGCCAGGAAAAATAAAAACCAACCCCAGCAGGCTGGCACATAACATGATTTATTATTCTGCTGCTAGTAACATAAAAACAGAGGATGGGCAGGTTCTTATTGCTAGAGAATCGCAACAAGTTCCTAAGTGGTAAGGATAGGAGGCATGTAATCAGATTTGGCACCGAGAACACGAGCCTTTGTGTCAGGGAAGAACTCAGTTCCGGGCAGTTCTGTCACATTTCCTTCGCTGGAAACCCCAATAGGGTATCGGAGCAAATGACCAGGTAGATCATGCTCAAGTGTCTCACTGGAATACAAATCCCAATATTTATCAGTAATCTGGTTCACCTTCGTCACGCATTCTTCGCTTTCTGGATGAAGGAAGGTGTCATCCAGCATGCCAAGGTGTTCATACCATAATCCCAAGCGGAATCCATGGATCTGGCCTCGTGCAGGCTGCCTGGTTGCCAAGTGATATGGTTGGTATCCTCCCATGGCTATCTCAGAGTCCCTGGCACCATCCATGGATCTCTGATTGATGTTGGCCGACCCAATAATGATGTATTCGTCATCAACTGCAAAGCCATGTGTAAAATCCATGAGGCAACCACATAATAAAATAACAGCAAGGCAAGAAACGTAACCAAAATTATCGAAAAGAGCACCGTGTATGATTAAAATTGAAGTTTACAGTCATAAAGCAAACTTATTTCCATGCCGTCTATTAGGTGCATATTTTCTTCCCTTCATTTGCATGCTTATAGTAGCCATGCATTTGTGAGCATCCTCAACATCAATAGACATTCAGCAAAAAGCCATTGCTTCCTTTGCTAAAAAGTCTTAGTTCCAAAATACTTACCTCTCTTCGTGCCTATTAATCCGAAACTAAAAATATCAGTCCCCCTGTGTGATGTGAAACTAGACAGGCAACATTATTAATGCCAAATATGAAAGTGAAGATCTAGAATACGTGGAAGTTAAATTATTGGTGGTGGGGATTAAATATTCAGTGAGTTTACAAGGACGACTTAAAGAAAATTCTGGCTTACCGATCATCATCTTTGCATGAACATAAATCATGAAGCGCCTGGCCTCCTGGGCCCTAATGTAATCTGAATCCGGCTCTGGTTTTTCTGAAGGTTCATATTCTCCACTTTTCTTCACCTCACGATTCCCAAGGCAGAAAAATGTCAGGTAGTTCCGAGGATCTTCTTCAAGCCCCTTGGCTCTGAGAGCCTCGATGACATCTTTATACATCATGTCCAATGTCCTCCTCTGCCAATCTAATATTGCCTGAACTGATCCACTCTCTGGTATTCCCTCCGGCCACATTGGGACAACAACATAAACAGTGAACCTTTCCCCTGCCTCAATCTTGCTAACTATCTTAAGTGAAAGCTCCTTTGGGATTAGATGCAAAGCATTAATGTCCTCCGGCTTAATATCATCAGCACTCCAGCTAAAAGAACTCCCAAGAAAATACTGGTTCTCAATATAGATGAAATTCTTGGCACGTCGAATGGCATTGACATAAGCATCCTGAATGCTTCGGTCGATGATATTATCCTTTCCACTGACAAGCCCGGCTTTGGCAGCCTCTTCAGGTGTCTCTGGGAAACCAAATGCAGCTCCTCCATCAATGGATCTAAATAACTGCACATTCCACGTCTCATGATCATCAGGAAACATAGCTGGAGATGGTGGAATGATGACATCTTCCAGTTCTCTCAGTTGAACAAGTAAATCTTTACCGCCTTGCTTCTTCCATCTCTGTTCAAAATTAAACAAGACATCCCAAGCAATAGGCCCCTCAAGCCGGGAATGGATGTCATGCCAAGGTTCTCTGGGACCACCTTTTTGAATCGAAGCACCAGTAAAGTTGGGCTGATGGAAATCATCATGGTGTGCTGTGTCCAATGTTCTAAAAAGGGAATGGAAGGGGGTATCATATCTCCCATCACAAAGATCAATCCCCCCAACATAACTAACAATTCTCCTCCTCTGGGAATCTCCATTAGGCATTGCACTGTCCACTACAACAATCTTTTGGTGGTGAGTGAACATGGTAGAGATTTGCAGATCTTGAACAATGCTTCCACCATCATCAGGATTTCTGGGACACAAGACACAGTGCACATCAGTATTTTGGAAGTAGTTCTCAGTTTCTTCATCATGAGTGGCCATCAGCCCATCCTTTTTCAGCAAATCAACCGAGGTTCTGTCATCCCAAATGAGTATAAGAACCCTAACACCTTCACTTGCCTTCTTCTTAAGCAGCTCACCCAAAGTGACGTCCCCACCAGGCTTTGGCCTCCTGGAATCCCTCACCAGACTGATTTCAGTATAAACAGACCAGCCAGTGATGTAGATGAAGTGTTTTGCATTTGTGATTGAATCAAAAACATCTTCCCAACATCTGTGGGGATTATAGTGCTCTCCTGAAGCAAGAGGGATTTTGGGGATAAATTTGTCTGGTACATGAGCATCTTGGTACAGGGAAACCTTACACCCTTGTCTCTGAGGGTAGAATGTGTAAGGTACACCAGGATATTTTGGACTTCTGATGCCACCGCCCCAGTTACGGTCTTTTGTAACATCAAAGTATTGTAGCTTCACATGGATTTTGGAACCTGAGTGAATCGGGTTTTTGTCTTCATCCAACATCTCAATCCATCTATCTATTTCTTCCCCATCTACGATCTCTTGAACAGGGATATATGCTCTTCCAATCAAGGTTGCCCCAATTGGATTATCATCCTTCACGGTGAAAACAATATTTGAAGCCATATGAGCACAGTAAATATGAAAAGACTCATTCCACCTGGGGTTGGTTGCTTCTTTTTCAAGGATTCTGGTCCTCCCAACTCTAGCCCTTTCCAGATCAATAGTTGCATAGAGTTTGCTAATTCCGTCACCAATACCAACCTTCTCCCCAATGTTCTCCACAAGCTACAAGAAGAAACTTTCAATCAGAAACCTGGGAAGAAAGATTGAGCGACCACATAATTCTACGATGAAGAAATGTGAGTTAAAAACAAGGACTTGTGAATTGATCTCTCGGACAGGGGAAAATCCATATTTGGATTCCTCCTTTAGAGCAGTTAGAATAAATCAATAAACTCTTCAGCATGGGAAAACAGTAAATTCTTAGAACATTGAGATGCAAGGGAGGAATGAGAACCAAATAGCAATATACATTCCTATTAGAAGAAAAGGTTGCTTATATTTTCTAACATAAAAAGGATGGAACGGATTTCTTTTACAAAAGTTCAGATTCATGGAGCTTTATTCATGTTTGTTTTTGTATTTTAATTTTGTATTTTAAAAATATTTTAAAAAACTTTAATTTTTTTTATTTTTTTATTTACTTCAAATTAATATTTTTTTTTGATATTTTTAGATAATTTTGATCCATTAACATTAAAAATAACTTTTTTTAAAAAATTATTACTAATATATTTTAAAATAAAAATATTTTAAAAAATAACCACAACAACATTTAAAATACATTTTATAAAACATAGCATCAATCACAAATAAAATATGTTTATAGCAAGAAAAAAACTGCGGCAAAGGAATTAACCACAGTAAAGAGTAGTATTGTACAGGTTGACTAAAATCATATCATAAAATTGTATGATTTTTTTTTAATTTGTGATGTTAAAAAATATTAAAAAAGAAAAAAAAGTATGAATGTGCTTGCAAAATGTTGCAGAAACTAGAAATAACAGTAATAAATGCAAAACCAAACACATAAATAACACAAGATGATTAATTCAAAACCAACATAGAAGCAGTTATGTGTCAATGGTTGTCACCTGAGAAAATTACGTATTTGGAATTATGTTAATAGTTATAGTTAAAAATATTTTTTATTTAAAAATATATTAAAAAAAAAAAAATATTTTTTAAAAAATCTTTTTAATATTAGCACATAAAAAAATTCTATATATATATATATAAATTTATTTTAAATAAAAAAATTAAAAAATATATATATAGTATATATATATATACTATTTTTTTCTATTAATTTCCCTACTATTCTTTGTTAGTTTCTTTTATTTTTATTATTCTCCTGTGTTTTGGAGGGAAATAAACAAAAAAAAATTAATAAAAATCATTTGAGAAGCAATCAGATTAAAAAAAATACACTTAGAGTGTTTTCTATACCAATTTGAAGCTCAAAACTCTTTTTTTTTTTTGTTTATTTCCCTTCAAAACGCAACAAAACATAAAAGAAAAAAGCAGTAGTATCAGCTTTGCAGTAGAAAACTTGGCTAACTCCCCATCAAGAAAAAAGCAATCAGATTATTATTCTCCTGTGTTTTGTAGGTGTTTTGGAGGGGAAAAAAAGAGTTTTGAGCTTCAAATTGGTATAAAAAAGAGCTTGGTTTATTATTTTTTGAGTTATATTCCACATGCAATCAATTGAAAATCTCTAATAATTTATAATTACAATTTGTAATTTTGCTTCGAATTATTGACAAAAAAAAAGAAAGTAGAATATAAACAAATTCAACTTTGTTTCAAATTATTGACAAAACAAATAAGTAGAAAATAAACAAATTCAATTGATGAAAAAAATTCTGAAATTTATTGATAGAAAATAAACATGCCAAGAGTTTTGAAATGAAAAATTAAACCACATAAATTGAGCTCAAAACTCATTTAAAACACAATCAGGATCCAAATAATGCACTCAAGAGTGTTTTCCAACCTATTTGAAGCCCAAAAGTATTATTATTTTTTGTTTATTTCCCTTCAAAACGCAACAAAACACAAAAGAAAAAAGCAGTAGTATCAGCTTTGCACTAGAAAACATGGCTAACTCCCCATCAAGAAAAAAGCAATCAGATTAAGCAACAGCGTTCTCAGCCACTACTTACAAGGCCTGATCCAGAACACAAAAAAGAGATAAAGAATAGAAAACCTTGTGGAGGAAGCCCTGCCCGCCACCATCTCCAAGCTTATCCACCTCAAAGATCGTGACGTGTAAGGTCCCGTGCAACAAAATCTGCGCCATTTCTCACCTACACATCACACACAAACAACAATGAATCCAATCTTGAGAACAGATTAACGAAAGATCACGTCTTTTTTCAACGGAAAAAAAAGTAGAATCTTGAGCTGCTGCTGCTACTTACTGCGGGTGATTGTTCAAAAAGCGAGCTGATCTGGTGAAAAAGAAAGAAAAAGAGAGAGTGAATCGAAGAGGGTCAATGGGAGTTTGGGATCTGATGCCGAATTACATGTGCTTGCTTTTATTGTATGTCAATGCTATCTTTACGCGGAGAAAGCGAGGGAGACAAGATCTTAAAAGGCGCATGGTAGACAACGGTTCCTTTGTTACTGTTACCAAAAGTTAGCGGCATTTAATTTTACGTAAAAATTACTAGCAAGCGGCATTTTTTTTAACGTAAACATAGCATGTTTTTTTAATATAAAAAAATGTTAATTTTAAAATCAAGATTTTATATTTATATATATTTATGCATTAATAAATATTTAAAAATTGTTAATAATAATTAAAAATTAAATAAAGATAAGAAATAGATATAGATTAAAACATTTAATTTTGTAGCATGAGAAGCCCTTCAATTTTTTTATTTAATTATATGAAAATATTTTTTTAATAAAAAGAGTAATTATTTAAATTCCATTGAAACAAAATAATTTTTTAGTATAACTTTTCATTTTTTTTTAATAAATATTCTTTATTTCTACAAAAAAAATATAATTTTTTTGCTCTATATTATTTATTTAATAAAAATTAAAAGCATCAGAGAAAATGTAAAAAAAATAAAAAAATAAAAGTAAAGATAAAAAATATCTATCAAATTAAAATATTTTTATCTTATTAACACACTTTTTTTTTTTACCTGGATAAGTTTTTAAACAACATTCTATTATAATGACAAAAGAAAGGTGTTTAAAATATCATTTTATGTCATGATTTAACACACAGACACACACACACACGTGCGCGTGCAAGCATGCTTGCATGTGTGGGTAGGTGGATGCGCGCGTGTAAATGTATAAGGTTGTTGTATAATAAGTGTTAACATGATGATAAAAAAGTTAGTTTACAAAATGTTTATCAAGTTTTGTGATTGCTTTGATTTTGTTTTTGTTGGACCACTTTGAAGATTTATTTTTAGTTCTGTATTTCTGTTATTCTAGTATGTTTTTGGGCCATAACAAGCATGAGTTCATATAGTTGTTGTAGCTTGGATTATATGGAAGATTAATGTAATCAACTTGTTAAATTTATAAATATGTTTGTTAGGTCCTTGAGTATATACTATTTCATTGACTTTTTTAGATTTTATTGATGTTTGTAGAAATATACATACTTAAGTATGTGTAAGTTAGGGCTATTAAGCTTATGACATACTATTAGGTTTTTATGTTTTTATTTTTTCTAGGTTTAAGCTTATTATTACTTTTTTGAGGTTTTATGTTGATTTTCTAGGTTTTGCTTTGAATTTTCTTAAACTCAAATTTGGATTTTATCATGCCTTTATGTCTTAACCTCCCTAGTGAATTTGGATAGAAACTATAGCTCATACATTATTAGTTTATATCTTCATTTGGTTTTCTTAAATCTTATTTTTGAATCAATCAATCATTTAAAGTTTTCAAATGCTAGGTTTAGGTTTGTTTTATTATCAGGGTTGATTTGTCTATATCAAATCTCATTGTAGTTGTTTGATGCATGCTTATATCTTAGTTTCTGACGTCGCATCTCTCTGTACCTTTTGTTTGACATAATTTTAGGTTGTAATTGCACTTTAGTTTCAGGATTTCTTCTTGGTGTTCTTCAACGAGATTCAAGTACTTTTTTTCTTTTGATCTTTATTATTTTATTTTTTATTTTAGGTCATGTTTTTGGGCTAGAAAGCATAACCCATGTGACTGGGATGAGTCTATTAACGTTAAAGCTGCATTTGGCTGATCAAAATTTTATAAAGAAAAAATATATTTTTTTATGCTTAAGACATGTTTTAACAAATTTCTTGATGGTTTCTTTGCTGAATTTTTTTTTGTTTTGCCAAACAAACTCCATATGATTTTTAATTTTTTTTAAAAAAATTCAAGGATCATTTTTAAATTATTTGTGGGTCCTTTACATGTTTTTCAACCATTTCATTTAATATTTGGGTTGTAAACTTACACTGTAAGATATTAACCAAATATTAAATATACCTGCTTTTCTTCAATAATTTCAGATAAATAAAAAAAATACAAAATTCATCATTTAAAAAATATAAAAATATGTTTTTATTTGTGTGTATATTACTAAATTCTAAAATTTCTCATGCATATTTTATAAAAGATAAATTGTGTTTTTATCATACTTTAAAAAACACAAAAATCAGTTAATGTGTATCATCATAAGTTTTTGATTATTTATTAGGATTTGATAAAAATTCAAAAACATCACAAAAATCAATTTGTTTATTTAATATTTGGGATATGAATTTTACAATGTAATGCATGTTTTTGATATTAACTATATGAATTCACAAAAATAAAATGTTAGGAATTAATTGTAGATTTTAATATTTTGAGGTATAAAATTATATTGTAAAATATATCTCCATGTATTAAAGATACAAAATAGAAATAAATATACCATTAAAATTTGGGTCTTAGAATGATTAAGTTTTATTCTGATAAGATAGAGATCTTCTTACTAAGAAGAATTTACCTCAAATTCATAAGATATGGATCTTTATACTAAGAAAGACCTTTCTTAAACCTTAAATAAACTAACGCATAGAAATATAACTTTGAAAGAAACAATCAATCAACAATGCAGTTTATTATAAGTAAAGTGTACTAGGGATGATGTGTTTTTTCTATGCATCAACTAGTCTTATTATCCAAACTCTTGCAGACTAGTAGGTTTTTTAGTGACCATAATATTAGATAATGACTACTCAATCATTCAAATTATAATTTTATAATTAATCTTTATATATCCAAAACTTTGTAGTTTAGGAAGAAGACCAATCATTTGGTATTGTGCATGCAACAACAATGACAATTAAAATTAAAAAAATGTAAATTATGTCTCAAGAGGAAAATTTATCTTTTTATTTTTATTTTTGGATTTAGTAACCGGATAAAACTAGAAACTTTTTACTCTCTCTCTCTTAATTATGTGAATGATGGCAAATTATGTTTTAAGTGGGAAATTTCTCCTTATTTTTGTATTTGGGTTTAGGATTTTGTGCTTCTTAATAAACTAAAATAACGATAAAAATGATAATTTTTAATTTTTTCTTTCATTCTTAAATCTACATTATCTTTTTTATTTTCTAATTTTATGAGTGGTTGATCTAATAAAGATGACACATGTCTATTTATCATATAGGTTATCAATAACTTATATAATGATAAATAGTTAGCCGTGGTCTAATATCAATTCACACTTTTTTATTATTATTAATATAGATGTCCGGACCAGCTTGCATGTATCTCAATTAATCTTACAAGTTCTAAAATTAACAATAATAATAAAAAAATCAATCCATAACTTGCTTTGATAGGTGGCGGGTTATTCCTACTCTACTAAAGGGCTACATTGCCTCGCAACTGTAAACTGAAAATACCTATCAATTGGCATATTGCAAGATATCTCTAGATTTTATTTCTGTAAAATAAAAATATTTATTTATTTTTAATAATTTTTTATGTAAATTATTAACATATTAATTGATATATTCTTCTATTTTAACCGGCAAATATATAAAATAAAAGTTATAAATTAACATACTTGACTCTTTGAGTAATTAATGTTAAATGACCTATCAATATTTGAAGGGACTTGTTTATATTTTTTAATATATATATATTTTTTAGATTTTTATATTGTTTATTTCACTTTTATTTTAATTATATTTTATTTTTAATTTTTATTTCATTGAAATTATTAATACATAATTAGTTAGAATATTTTAATTATAATTTTATAATTTAAATTTATAATCTCAATTTATATTATATATTTTATATCATATTAAAAAAATATTTTTTACAAGCGCGGGGGCCAAAAGTCGTGGTCTAAAATCTATCCACAACTTGCTTTGACAGGTGGTGGGTTATTGCCTCGCAAGTCGCAACTGTGTGGTCGAACACGTGTATGCTGCCTTTGTCTGACAGGCCAGTAACCCAAGTTTGCCGACAACTTTGATTGAGGCGAAGTCCCATCGTGGCCATTTATTATATCCAATGAAAGGATAAGAATGCCCCACGTCCCCCGCAACTAATATTTAATGCATCTTTTCCAACCAATAGCTAGATACCAAGAAAAATCTAATCTAGGAATGAGGCTCTAAATTATTTTAAGGTTTCAAATTGGTCAAAGTAATGCAAATTGAATACTACAGTTGAGGAGGTGGGTGACTCACTTATAAAAACAAATGTTTTCCATTTCAGATATTTTTGATAATATTATTTAGTGTTGTTGGATTTATTTTATTTATATTTTTTTAATATTATTAATTATATCATAATCAAAGTTTTAATATGTTTTTTAATTTTTTTTTCCTCTCTTTTTATTATAATTTGTAAAAGTTCATTTCATAATTTCTTTGACATTTTGTGTTTCTAACTAGCAATAAATTTAAATGTCGTGTTATGTAAAAATTAAGTTATTAAACTAAATTTTTTTTAAATAATATTATTTTGTTAATTGTTTTCTATATAATGGTGATAAACAAAAATACCATTCATGACTGCAATTGGATGTTAAAGAGAGAAAAAAAACAAAGGATTGGGTGAGTGAGTAAATTAATTGAATTATCTAGAATATTCATAAGAAAATAAAATAAAATTAAAAATTAATGCCTATGGATTTTTCACTGTAGATTCTGTTTTAAAACATTATGGGCAACTTTTTTTTTTTTGTTTTTTTTGTTACTTAGTCTTTTTTTTTTCAGTTTAATACTTCTATATTTAATTAATTTAAGGTTAGGATTAATGATTTGGCTAGATTAACTTAGCAAGGTTTCTCATAATGTTTTAGAAAGGTTTTATCATTAAATTAATATTCAATTTGAAAAAATCAAATTCAATTTCATTTATCAAATATAATTTAAACTATAAGAACCAAAATTGATATTGGTGTGCATTCCCGCCACAAGCCCACGTGCCTGAGTTTTTTTTTTTTTTTGTTATTTTAAGGTTGAGGCATGTTGTGCCATTCAGACTCGTGCACCTAGTTTGACTTTTTTTTTTATACTTCTACTTTTATTTTTGTTATTTTTTTAATTTAATCATTTTCTATTTAGTTAATTTATGGTTAGGGTTGATAATTTATCAAGGTTAATTTCATGAAAGTTTCTCGAAAGGTTTTAAAAAGATTTTTTTTCTTTATTTTTTTTCAATTTTATTATTCAATATTGAGTTTTTTTATCAATTTTTTTCAATTTTATCCTTCAACATTTAGTTGATTGAGAATTAAACTTTATAGCTTGTTTCGTTTTTCTTTCTATGAGGTTATCATAGTCTCCAACAAACATCGTAATATTAGGTTGATGTTCAATTTTATGAGTGCCTATTTTTATTATCATATGATTAAATTAAATATTTTAAAAAATTTATTAAAGATCTAGTAGAGTTCATGACATAAGTTATGTATTTGACGGGTGAATCCAAGTTAACTTAGATCGATATAATATGTCGATATTTAAAAATTTAAAAAACAAAAACCATTGCGCTTTAAAATTTTTTCTTAACATTTTTTCTACTAGAAAACATGTTAACAACTCATGCACATTTCTTTTTCTATGTCAACTATTGTCATAACAAAACTTCTCTTGCGCATTAAAAAGTAATTCACAGTGTAGTGAGGGCAACTTATCAATTAATTTGTTACGATTCGATCTCTAGATCCATGACCGGGCACATAGACATACATACATTTTCTTTAATTAAAGTTCTACACAACCTTTGATAACATAATTAATTCCGTAATACAAATCAATTATCTTGATACAATTCAATAAATGTGAAGCATTAACTAGACATGACCAAATAACATCAATTACAATCAAAAGAGTAGGTTCTGAAAGTCCAATAAAAGCGACATGCTAACAAACAAGCTATAAGCCTAAAAAAGATAAATAATGAGAGGGGGAGTTCAACAACTCAGTGAGTAAATAACATTCAATATACACCTACGAGGTAATACATCAATGAGAAATATATACAAGTTTGGTTTCATGCTTTTAGGTGAGTTTCACAAGCAGACCATAACAAAAAACATCATGAGGTAAGGCTCTTCAGAAAATCAATATGCAGTCAGCATGACACTCTATACTGTGGGATTATTAGTTACTATAAGTTGGTGACTCTCTCGGCCAACTAGGATTTAGAACTACAATATGTACAAAGACTAACACTACCCTGCTAGTATAAATATTCTAATTGACATACCATTATATCATAATTAAACAAATAGAATGATTTTTTTAAGGTTTAACTCATACAATTAGTTAAATGAGAAGTTATCAATTTAGATGTACATAATATCTCATATCAAGAAATCAACAAGCAATCATGCTTTATCATAAACAAAAGATAATGAGCAATACATATTTTATCAAGAAACACGATCCATCACATATTAACAATTCAAATATCTATACTATTTCTCTTATATATGAAATATTATTCACTCATCCGACTTAAAAGAAGAAGAAACACAAAAGTAAATATCAAAAGAATCATATTGATGCTCAGTAGGCGGAATATCATGAGTATCTGAATACCAAAAAAGTCATACTTAAAATGACTTGAAATAAATAACATAAGAGATTAACACTCTAAGATTATAGACCAAAACATAATTATAAAACTGAAACAGATACACTCGATCGTTCTCGAATATATCCCAAATTGACTGAACTTAAAAGAACCAATTAACCCCGCACTACTCAGTCAACTGGTAGATCAAAATTGACCAACCGGTCATCCGAAGCCATTAGGCCAACTGATTGACTAGTTTAGAGAAACCAATTGACCGGTTGAACAGGATTTTAGATTCCTAATCCACCAGTCCCCTTAAAATCACAAATATTTTAAATTTCAACTTATACCTCAAAACCCCATAATGATTAATCCATAACGTTTAAATTAATCCATCAACTAAACTAAAAGAACTCAAACTTCAAATCCCTAAATCTCAATAAATTTGAAATCATAATTAATAACAATAATTACACATATCAAAGTAAATTTTCACCTTAAAAACCTATTTTCTCCAACTCTTGTCTCTTTCCCTTTCTCCTCTTCTTTTTCTCTCTCTTTTGGTTTTTTCTCTTTTAATTTCTAATCTTTTTTCTCATCCTATTTATATTTATTAACTTTATACAATTACCAAAGTGTCCCTTATACCTATTGTACTCCTTCAAGGGTATTGTTGCCCTTTCCTATTAAAATCTTTTCTTTTCTTTTCTTTCAAAATTTTACATTCCACCCACCTTACAAAATTTTTTTCCTTGAAACTTGATAGAAACACTTGAAGACTTATCAAATTTTAAAAAAGGTAAGGATAATCCTCGTGAATTTTGTCTTTAAGCTCTTATATCTCTTCCTCATATAAATTATCTTTTTAATTCTCTTTAACTTAAGCTATTTTCTTTTATCTAAGTTTCCTTACTTGTCGATGCACGATAGCTTCCGGTTGCACCTTATAAGTCATATCATCTCTTAGATCAACCGTCTGAACTTTTAATACATGAGATGGATCTAGCATATACTTATGTAGCATCAAAACATGGAATACTGGCTGAATAGATGACAAGTCTGGTGGTAGTGCTAACCTATATGCAACTACTCCAACTCTCTCTAGAATATCATATGGTCCAACTTTTATTCTAGCTATCGGTGTAAAGGTTTTTTCATAATCTATATCTTATTATTGATTATAGCATTTATCAACTAGTTTAGCTTTGTTTCTAACTATTGTTCCATGTTGATCAACTTTGTTCCTAAACACCTATTTTGTTCCAATTATTAATTGATTATTAGGGCTAGGGATTAGTTCTTAAACATCATTTCTTTCAAATTAATTCAGCTCATCATGATGCACAACTAAAATCATTTTTTCATCCCTTTCAACTTCTAGAAATGATTTTGGTTCTATTTGAGAAACAAATGCAAAGTGACCACTAATATTTTTAAGTGAAGCTCTAGTCTTAGTTCCTTTAAAAGGATTATCAATAATTAATTTGGAAGGGTGAAAGCTTACATACCTTAGCTCATGTAGGGGTAAAAATGATTTACTTACCATCTCATGTTGATTGCTTGAACTTGGTTAGTCTTTATCCATGCCTTCGTTATTTACCTCTACATGAGTCTTATCATTAAGACTCAAATATTATACACTTTCATTTATGTCATCTAGAATCTTAACAATTTTAACATTTTGAGTTTCATCAAAGGTAATGTGCATGGATTCCTCAAGACAAGTATTCTATTGTTATAAATTATATATGTTTTGCTAAAGAAGGAATAGCCAAGAAAAATTTCAAATTGGATTTTGAATCAAATTTATCTAAAATATCTTTAGTATTGAGAATAAAACATTTTGAACAAAAAACTTTAAAATATAAGATGTTGGGTTTCCTTCCTATCCAAAGCTCACAAGGAGTCATTTTCAACTCTGGTTTCAAAGTAACATGGTTTAAAAGATAACAAGAAGTGTTTTACAACTTCTGCCCAAAAACCTTTAGGTGCGTCAAATTCATTTAACATAGTTCTTGTTATTTCTGAAGAGACTAATTTTTTCTTTCCACAATCCTATTTTGTCAGGGAGTTCTAAGAGTTGAGAAGTTATAGTGGTATCCTTTATATATATATATATATATATATATATATATATATATATATATATATATATATATATATATATATAACGTCTTAAACAAATCACTTATAAATTCATCACCATGGTCACTCCTTATATTTATTATGGAAAACCCTTTTTATTTTTAACTTTCTATAAAAACTTTAAAAATACATAAATTGTTTCATCTTTAGAGTTCAAAAACAAAACCCAAGTATATCTTGTAAAATTATCAATAATTACAAACACTCTTGTAAAGTCATCAATAATTATAAACGCATATCTATTACCACTTATGTTTTTAGTTCTAGTGGGTCCAAAAAGATCTATGTGTAATAATTCTAAATGTTTGTTAGTTGAAATGTGATTTTTGCACTTGAAGGAAGTCTTCATAAAGCATCACATAACTTTTCCTTTTTAAATGCAATATGTGAAAGACCTTTAACTAGATCATTTTTAACTAGCTTAGAAAGGATGTCAATGCTAATATAACCTAGTCTTCCATGCCAAAGAAAACTATCATTAATGCTAGCAACAAGACAACTTTTTATTCTCATGCATGCATCAATTTTAATCTTGTAAGCACTTATTTTTCTATTTCCTATATAGATTAATTTATCATCTTCAAGAATTAAACAACATGCATAATTGAAAATAATTTTATAGCCTTTATCATATAATTGACTAATGATAAGCAAATTATACTTTAAGCTATTAACAAGAAATTGTTTTTCAATAGACAGAGAAGATTTACCTTAAATATTACCAAATCTAATTATTTTTCCTTTTAAGTTGTCTCCAAATATGACATTTCCTCCATTGATTTTGGTAATGCTTGAGAATAATGAGTCGTCTCTAATCATGTGTCTTGAGCAAACACTATCCAAAACTATTCCCTATACCCCTTGGTTCCTATATACAAAAATCAAAATGAGGTTTTTGGAACTCATACCTTCCTGGGTCATTTGTTGTTAGGGGTTGTTCCTTTTAGAACCAATGTCACATTGTTAACTTTATTCATGGGGGGTTGAACATGGGGGGTTGAACATTTTGCAATTAACTCATCCTCTCTCCTGCATAAATTTCTTTTCTCTCAAATCAATCTTAACCATTGAATCAAATTGCCAAAATAGATCTCAACCGCTAGATCAAAGTCTGATATAAGCTCACACATAGCGGGCTGGAGCCCATACTAATCCCAGTTGTCTGATCAAACTTCCAAACATCTCAGTTGTTGGATCAAATGGCTTCTTCTAAGTTTATCCATACATGGTCATAGACCAAACCAATCACAACCATCGAATCAAACCCGCATATATATAAGTTGTTGGATCAAGGAGGCTTCATCTAAGCTCTTATATATTTGACCATACACCCCTAACAAATCAAAGCCATTAAATCAAGTTCAAATGAGATACATATGGACTATTGAATAGAAAAAATGATAAGTTAAAGATTGAGCAAAAGATTGGAATTTTGAAGGAAGAATTACAATAATTATTACAGGTTATGGGAAGGTATAATCCTCCACTAACCAAGTAGGTGATGTCCATGAGACACATATCTAGCTTATTTTACATGTTTAATGATATTTTTTAACTTATTTAAATGTTGTAATGTTTTTAGTTTTATTTTGATTAATGCATAAAAATATTGTTTTTTTTCTTGTTTAATCTTGCTTTGAGTTGGTTTTTAATGTTGTTTGATGTTTGGATGATTGTTTTTTATGACATATGATCGATTTGAAATTTGCCAAATATGGTAGTAGGGTTATTGAGTTTTTTCTAAGTTGCTACTGCATGTTCTAGGCTCTTAGGTTTTGGCTAAGTCCTTTCGAGTGTCAAAATATCGATCTTGAACTCTAAAACATTATACATGATTTGGCAGTTTTGAACATTAAAACATTATGAATGATTTTGATAGTTTGGTGTTGTTTGTTATTTGTTTTAGCTCAAATAAGTGTAACTATGGTAATGTGGTTTGTGTGAATAAAAAAGCATGGTTTTGGGGCTTGGTATGCACATTTTTGGGTTGGTAGCTTATTCTTTATTTTCTAAGTTTTCTAAACAGTGTTCTTGGGAAGAACATTGCCCTGACTCTATAATTTGGACAAGTTTTGGTCCAATTCTTTGCACCAACAATTTTGCATAACTTGATTAATAAATAATCTAGGGTTAGTTTACATCAATAACTGTTTTGTTTTTTAGTTTTAATCATAGTTGTTTTTGCACCAGAACCTATTTTGATCAAATCATGATTATTGATTGATAATCATTGATGTTTGATTCTTGATCATTGTTCAGTGATTGATTTCCAACATTCCTATGTCTTTGGTTTGTTCATATCTGGTCTGGATCCTGATTCATGTTGCAGGGCATGTTCTTGATATTCTTCATTTGTTCATCGTATTCTTAGTTTTTTCTCAGTTTTGATCTAAACTTTTTGGGTTTTTGTGTTTTTTGTAAGCTTTATTTTTTTAAGTTTTAATTTGTTTTTTTAGGTCAAACTAGTGTTTTTGGTTCAATTTATGGTTAAACCAAAGATTTCAAGTCAACCCGATCGGGTTAAATTCAAACCATTTGGGTAAGGTCCTGTTTGGTTTTCAATTTTTTTGATAAAGGATTTTATAGCTTAAAGGTGTGTTTGACAAACATACCCTTAAGCCTATTTTGACAATTTTATTTAAAGACAAAATGAGTTTTTGAGAAACAAAGCCTTAAAAAAATAATAAAAAATATTTTCAAAAATAAATTTTTTAAAGGCCAAGAATCCTAAAAATTACTTGAGCATTGTTTTTAAATTCGAAAATACTTTGACATGTTTTTTTTTAAGGTGTTGCATGGATTTTACAACAAGTTTGTAAAAATTTCAAAGGATTTTGACCTACATTTCAAAAATATTAAAAACTTATTTTTGGAAACTAATTGGGAACCAAAGAAGGGGGGACCTTTCTTTCTAAACCAAGTAAAGATGCACAATGTTTTACTTTATAGGAAAAAGCCTTGAAATCAGACTCAGATGCGTTAAAGATTGACTAAGAAAGAGTTTTAAGCTGTGAAATCAATAAGGGGGACGTTAACCCTGCAATTAGAAAAGAAACTAGCATTGAAATCAAATTGTTTTAGATTCAGTCAAAACAATTAAAACGCCTTTGCATAGTACTAGTAGAAGGAAATAGTTGAGATATAGGATTTCAAGTCAATTGAGTTGAAAACAAGAATCACTGAGATAACAAAACTTCATGAAACAGTTGCACAAGAGAAGAGTTATGAGAATATGGTTCTCATAGTAACTTAAAACCAAGGTTCTAGTTAAAAAGAATCGCTGAGATGCAGGATTTTAAGTCAATAGAGCTAACAAAAGTCGTTGAGATAACAAGACTCAGTTATAAAAACATTTGCATAAGGAAAAAGCTGTGAGAATACGGTTCTCCCAATCACTAAAATGCAGGATTTCAAGTCAACTGAGCTGAAAATAAGAGTTGCTAAGATAACAGGACTCTCCAGGAAAAATAGTTGTATAAAAGAAAAGCTGTAAGAATATGGTTTTCCTAGTAACTGCAAAACCAAAGTTCAAGTTGAAGGGAATTGCTGAGATGCAGGATTTCATGTCAACTAAGTTGGAAATAAGAGTCACTGAGATGTCGGGACTCTACTAGAAAAACAATTGCAAAGAAGAATAACTATAAGAATATGGTTCTCCTGATAGTTGTAAAACCATGGTTCTAGTTAAAGGAAATCACTGAGATTTAGGATTTTAGGTCAACTTATTTATAAACAAGGGTTGCTGAGACAACAAATCTTTTTTTTTTAAATAGGAATAGTTGAAACTAGGGTTCTAGTTAAAAGGAATTGTTGAGTTTCAGGATTTTAGGTCAACTAAGCTAAAACAAAGTTGTCAATATGACATAATTCATTTCCCAACGAAAATAGTTGAACAGTAGTTCTGGTTGAAGGAGATCATTACGAAGACATAGTTTCATGTCAATCAAACTAAAGCTTTGAGAGTATCAGATTTGGAGAACAATTTGTTTGTCTTTACAAACTTATTTTGTAGAGCACTTGACAAGTGTTAGCTTCACAAGTATTGTAAAGAGAGATAATTTATTGTTACCCATTTTAAGGCTCCATATAAATATATAAAAAATCAGAAAAAAGAAAGAAAACCAAAAAAATAAAAATACAAATAAAGAAATACAAAACAAATTGAAAAAAATTAAAAAAATATATTAGTAGAGAGAACATGAAGAACGCCTAGAAAATTATTAAAGACTAGTTGGGGAGGATCAAAATATATAAGATTCAAAATATTGGTAGTCCAAAATGGACTAGTGAAGGCCTCTTGAATTGGAAAATTGAATTTGGGAAGGAAAATTCAAGATTGGATGTTTAAGGACTCAATTCAAATTCTTTATGGTTTAATTGCATTTATTAAAGGCTTAATTGCAAGAAAATTGATTTTTAAGTTTAATTTGGGCTTTAATTGGGAGAACTTGAAGTCTTAGGGTTAAATTGTAATTTTTAAAAGATAATTTGGTCAAAACAGGGGCTTGATTGCATAAATTTTAAAGTTTGGCAGCCAATTGTGGGCTTGATTGAAGAAGTTCAAAACTAAGAACTAAACCGTAAAAGTAGTAAGACTTTAAGGAGTGACATTGATTTAATCAAGGGTAAAATTAAAGAAAACTAGAAGCTTATTGATTAATTAGGGGTCAAAATGCAAAAATTGATAACAAAGAACCTACTTGGAAAATACACTAAATTTTGGGGCTAACAATTGAGTTTAATAGGGGTCAAATTGCATGAAATTAAAAGTTGAAAGACAATTACAGATGCAATTAAAAGAAATCAATAGATTAGGGGATAAATTAAATTTTGGCCAAATCCCAAATTAAAAACCTTAATTTCTCGGTGGTTTAAATAGATGATATGTCATCTGGTTCATGTTTAAAACACATCGTTTGGAATAGAAGGCAGACGACATGTCATCTTTCCATTATTCATCTTTTTTTGGGGCTTGGTATGCATATTTTTAGGTTTGCAATTTGTTCTTCACATTCTAAGTTTTTAGGGCAGTGTTCTTTGAAAGAACACTGCATTGGCTCAATGATTTGGATCAATTTTGGTCCAATTCTTTGCACCAATAATTTTCCATAACTTGATTAATCAATAATCTAGGGTTAATTTACATTAATAACCTCTGAGTTTTAATCATATGGTTTTGTTTTTGCACTAAACGTATTTTAATCAAATCATGATTATTGATTGATAATTGTTGATGTTTGATGCTTGATTATTATTGAGTGATTAATTTCTAACATTCCTATGTTTTAGGTTTGTTCATATATGGTATGGATCTTGATTTATATTGCTGGGCATATTCTTGATGTTCTTAATTTGTTCTTTGTGTTCTTCGCATTTTCTCAGTTTTGATATAAATTTTTGGGTTTTTATGTTTTTGGCAAGCTTGATTTGTTTTAAATTTTGATTTTGGTTTGTTTTTTTAAGTCAAACTAGTGTTTTTTGTTCAATTTATGGTCAAATAAGAGATTTTAGGTCAACTCAATCAGGTCAAATTCAAGTTATTTAGGTAAGGTCTTGTTTGGTTTTCAACTTTTTTTATAAAGAACTTTGTGTTTTAAAGGTATGTTTCGTAAATATGCGTTTTGGCCTATTTTTTTAGTTTTATTTAAAAGAAAATGAGTTTTTGCTAAAAACAAACCTTAAAAAAATAATAAAAAATATTTTCAAAATTTTTTATTATGGCCAGGAATCTTAAAAATTATGTGAGCACTTTCTTAAAAATCTAAAATACTTTGGCATGTTTTCTTAAAAAGGTGTTGCATAAATTTTCAACAAGTTTGTTAAATTTCAAAGATTTTAGCCTACATTTCAAAAATTTTAAAAACTTATTTTTGGCAAGAAAATATATCATTCACTTTTAATATAAGGATAAAAAACCTACAAAAGAGTCAATATCCAAAATATTATTAGCACTTCTAATGTAATGATAAAAACTACAAGGATTTTTATTTGAACTATTATTTGGAATGATGTAGTAGCCAAAAATTTCAAGTTTGACCCAAAAGAAGCTTAAACGATAACTATAGATATTTCAACCTATGTCTCATGGTACACGAGTTATAGACTTTTAAAATACCAAAGAAAAAAGTGAAATTTCAATAATCACCAAATTCTTTTAGATTTCTAGCTTCAGCTTCTTCACGACACATAAGTTGTGAATGAGTTTGCTTTCTTCTGATATCTTTTTTACCTAGGACCTGTTAGACTAAGTTCTTGATTTAGCAATCAAAGATATGTTCATCATAATGAATCCACCATAGTAGGCTGATAGAATTTAGAAAACCATCAAACCATAACAACCATAAACAAAGAAAAACGATGCAACTTACCTTAGGTAAGGCATACTAAGGGTATTAATACCTTCCCTTTATGCAACTAGTCCCTTGCCTAGAATCTTTAAAGACCATTTAGGGTTTCTAGTAATCATAATACTACGGTCGACTCCTTATTTGACCTATGATCTTTTAACACACCCAAGTAGGATTACCGCGATGTCGTATTCTTGTGAGTGTACAACAACTGTAACAACCCGGTTTTTCAAGCCCAAAAACAATAGTAAATTTTTTTTTATATAACACACATGGTGCCGGTAATCAGCGAACCTGATTCCTCACATCATCAAGATACAATCCATCCAATCAACATTTCATTTAAAAGTGAATCTTACATAAACACGTAATATTATGGTTGCATGATTAGAAGTTCATATTAAAAATATACATATATAGACATGAGTTTGCATTCCTATCCTACTAATAGCCATTACAAATTTAAACAAAAGGATCTAATAAAATTTAAACATTTAGTACATTAATTCATACAAAATACATTGTGATTTAGAATGCATCTACATGATTCCTTGCAAAAGTAGGTTCCCGTGTATCGGGTTTCCTAGACGTCTCGTTGGTGTGTCGTCCCTGCAGTAGTACAAAACATTTAAGAGAATGTAATTACTTAATAATAATAATAATAATAATAATAATAATAATGGTAACTAAACGGTCTGGCAGTTAAATGAAGCATTAACATTTATAATTTCTTCATGTACTTGGTATAAACAACTTGTAGTACATATAAATGCACCAATTTTTGGCAATCAACCATAATCTTAAACCCGGCTATCCTCTTAAGGCATCATTTGCTGAGGTTAACCGTTCACTCACCCCGGTCATCCACTTCGGATGCCATTAGCCAAAGCTAATCAATCGTTTGTCCCGGTCATCCGTTCGGATGTCATTAGCCGAAGCTAATCATTTGTCCCGGCCATCCATTCGGACGCCATTAGCCGAAGCTAATCAATCATTTGTCCCAGCCATCCATTTGGATGCCATTAGCCGAAGCTAATCATTCATTTGTCCCGGCCATCCATTCGGATGCCATTAGCCGAAGCTAATCATTCATTTCTCAACATTTAAGCGTTCGACAATCTAATATCGGTTCTAACACAATATGGTAATATTCATGTTAAAGTATTTCATTATTCAACATATGAAAAAGGAAGGTGCAAGTCACCTACCTGCTCCACCTGTGGGTTGTTCTTGTCTTGACGATGGTCCAATCTCGACCGCACCACTTAAAACATCAATGGTCACAAATCAGTACATTTGTATTTTTGAATCACATTCGTCACCACACTTATTTCAAGAGTTCATATGTTCACATTCAAGTGTTCCATATTTTACACCATCATACCATGAATTTGTTACTAGCATTTAAGTCATTTCGGCCTAGGAGGCTTATTGTAGAAATCGGCAGCGAGAACTGTTTCGCTGCAGGTAGCCAATTCGGCAGCGAGAACTGTTTCGCTGTTGGCAGCCAGTTCGGCAGCGAAAACTATTTCACTGCTGGCGCCACAGTTTCGGCAGCGAATCATATTTTCACTACAGCCAACTCAACTTCGGCAGCGATTTGCTGTAGACAACTCCACTTTGGCAGCGAATCGCAAGTTCGCTGCAGAACACACCACTCGGCAGCGAATTGTTAACGCGCTGCAGACAACACAACTTCGGTAGCGAATCACAATTCGCTGCAGAACACACACACAATTCAGCAGCGAATGCTAATTCGCTGCAGAAGACTCAGTTTTGGCAGCGAATCACAAATTCGCTGCAGACACTCAGTTTCGGCAGCGAATGTTAATTCGCTGCAGCCGACACAGTTTCGGCAGTGAATCAGAGTTTCGCTGCACAACACACAATTCGGCAGCGAATACTAGTTCGCTGCAGCCGACATTGTTTCGGCAGCGAAATCACAGTTTCGCTGCACAACACACAATTCGACAGCGAATACTAATTCGCTGCAGGAGACTCAGTTGCGGCAGAGAATCACAAATTCACTACAGACAACTCAGTTTCGGCAGCGAATGCTAATTCGCTGCAGCCGACACAGTTTCGACAGCAAATCACAGTTTCGCTGCACAACACACAACTCGGTAGCGAATGCTAATTCGCTGCAGAAGACTCAGTTTCGGCAGCGAATCACAACTTCGCTGCAGACAACTCAGTTTCGGCAGCGAATGCTAATTCGCTGCAGCTGATACAGATTCGGCAGTGAATCAGAGTTTCGCTGCACAACATTCGGCAGCGAAATGCTAGTTCGCTGCAACCGACATAGTTTTGGCAGCGAATCACAGTTTCGCTGCACAACACACAATTCAGCAGCGAATTCTAATTCGCTGCAGGAGACTCAGTTGCGGCAGCAAATCCTAAATTCGCTGCAGACAACTCAGTTTCGGCAGCGAATGCTAATTCGCTGCAGCTGACACAGTTTCGGCAACGAATCACAGAACACACACATGCATGCTGGCCAACCCCATAGTTAAAGCCAGCCCTCTACCATGATTTGTTATTTCCATTTTATTCATTTTTCTTTGTTAGATGTTTTAAAATTGGCTTCTTTTCATTTATGTTTCCTTGTTCTCCTAGTTAATTTCAGTTTCCTTCACAGCTAGCTTAGGTCTTAGGTCAATTTTCTTAGGGTTTTCTTCTTCATTTCCGTTTCTGGTCTTAAGGAGAAGAGGAAGGGAGTTTCATGACCCATACCTTTCAAATCTAACTAAGTTTGAGGAAGGTTTGACACTATTTTCCTCTTCTCCTGCTGGTTCTCCTCCTTCTTCTTCTTCTCATGTTTTCCAGCCCTCCTTTTCCTTTCCTCTAGGCAGCTGACCAATCTTCTCTCAAGGTCTCATCTTTCCCTCACATGTTCATAAAGCACTCTCAACTAGTTTGGTTTAGGTTTCTGTTATGAAAGAGGAAGGGAAGAACGACATGCAGCTGCTATTTTTAGGAAGAGGATGGATCATCCTCTCTCTCCTCCTTGTATTTATACTCCCCATGAAATGAGGTGGGTTGTTTGGGGGTTGGTTTAGATGTATTCTTATCCTTGTTTTGGTCTATTTAAAATCAGTTTTACCCCTCCCTCTCAGCTCCTTAAGTTAATTAATTTTTTGTTTTTTTTAAAATAAAAACTGCGTCGCTGCTAATGCAGAAATCGGCAGCGAAAATTGCGTCGCTGCTGATCACGAAATCAGCAGCGAAAACAGCGTCGCGCCGGTCATGAAATCAGCAACGAAAACTGCGTCGCTGCCTATCACGAAATCGGCAGCGAAAACTGTATTGCTGCCAATGCAGAAATCGGCAACGAAAACTGCATCGCTGCCGGTCATGAAATCGGTAGCGAAAACTGTATCGCTGCCAATACAGAAATCGGCAGTGAAAACTGCGTCGCTGCCGATCACGAAATCGACAGCGAAAATCGCGTCGCTGCCGATCACGAAATCGACAGCGAAACCTGCATCGTCAATTCATATATATATATATATATATATATATATATATATATATATATTCTCTTAGGTGTTTACAACAACTATCATAAATCACAACGTAAGTTTTCTTTTATAAAGTTTCTTTCACTATAAGTAAGCATGCATAATTCTATTTTAAAGAACTATATTTTGAACATAATTTCTTAAATTTATCATAAAGTGATTTAAGTGCATCATGTAACTTATCATAAGTAGGGTCAGATTTATCATTCGAAGATTGTACCTTATTTTCACTTTTGAATGCCTAAAACACATGTTTGCCACATGTTCTTCTTTATTTCTTGATCTTGAATCTAAATCATCACTCTAAGTAGCTTTCATTGCCTTGTTGTGATGATGACTCTTCATCTTGTATTGAAGAAGTGGATTATCTACTTTGATATGCCCTATTTTATTGCATTTGAAGCATCTTAAAAGTTTATTTCTTGAATCTTCCATGTTCCATCTTTCTTGATGTTTGAGGATCTTTTCTTATCTTGTTTATTCATTAGGAAACTTTGGAATTACTTTGTAATTAAAGTAAAGTCTTCTTCAATGTCGTCGTAGTTGTTATCATCATCATCATCATTTTGAATTTGATTAATGATTTTGAAAGCCAAATTCTTCTTTGGTTTATCTTTTTGTTGTTGTTTCTCTATGGTAATCTCATTGGTCATTCAAGAACCAATGAGCTTCTCCAAAGAAAGTTTGGTGAAATCCCTAGCTTCTCGAATTTCCATTACCTTTGTTTCCTAAGTTTTTGGTAAAGACCTATAATTTCCACATTAGTATATGTTATATCAAGTGTATCCAAACTATTAGTTATGGTAGTCATTCTAGTAAACATGTTAATATATTTTCACTAAGAAACATTTTAAACAATTCATATTGGTGAACTAACATATTGATTTTAAACTCTTTGACCTGATTAGTTCCTTCATGAGTTACTTCTAAAGCATGCCATATATCTGTAGCTTTTCATCATGATATAATTATATTGAATTCACTTATACTTAATGCATAATATAATGTGTTTATGGCTTTAGTATCCATATAAAGTAACATTTGATCTTTGTTTGTATATTCACTTCTAGTTTTAGGAATCTCAATACCATTTTCGATATCAGAAAATTCCAAAAACTTTGGGGGTCTTCGTTGATTTATTTGTGGGCCCCTCGCACTTTATTTTAATTTCTTTCTTTATGCTTGTATTTTTTTTAGCTATATGCTCAATTTGTGGATTTATTATTGTTGAATGCAAATATGTCGTGCAAGGTTATGCTTTTTTATTTCCATCTAAAAATGGCAAATAATAATAAAGGATAAACAAGAAAAAATGACATAGAAAATTTCTTCTTCAAATTCATTTTTTTTGTTAAATTATTCACTGACGCCAGAGTCAGGAGTATCGTATTTTCTGGATTTGTGCGATATTTACCAACGCCAGAGTTGGAAATATTCGTAGGAATTTTTCACTGACGCCAGAGTTAGGAAAATGAAGGAAGAATAAAAAAAGGGAAAAGAAGAACAAATTCTTAGCAATTTTAGACAAAACTAGCAATACAGCCTGCCTCAGGAATGATGCTTAGGGGGTGATATCATTTTCCTTTTTATGTAACCAATCCTGTATCACAGAATCTCTATTGACCAGTTAGGGTTCCTAGTGACTATAATACTAGGTGGCGACTCCTTGAACAAGACCGTTTCCCCTAAAAGAACAAGATGTTAAATATCTATTCTTTTTTCAATTGAGTGATAATTTTTAAGGAGTCGTTGCGATGTCCGGGTGTGACAGAAGTAATATATTCATCAATGTTCGTCGTAGTCGTTATCATTATCATCATCATCATCTTTAATGTGATGAATGATTTTGAAAGCCAAATTCTTCTTAAGTTTTTCATCTTCTTGTTGTTTCTCTATGGTAATCTCATGGGTCATTCAAGAACCAATGAGTTTCTCTAATGAAAGTTGGTGAGATCCCTAACTTCTTGAATTTCCATTACCTTTGTTTCCTAAGTTTTTGGTAGAGACCCATAATTTCCACATTAGTATATGTTCTACCAAGTGCATCCAAACTATTAGTTATGGTAGTCATTCTAGTAAACATGCTAATTATAGATTAACTATGAAACATTTTAAAGAATTCATATTGGTGAACTGACATGTTGATTTTAAACTCTTTAACTTGGTTAGTTCCTTTGTGAGTTACTTCTAAAGCATGTCATATATCTTTAGCTTTTCAACATGATATAATTCTATTGACTTCACTTCTACTTAATATATAATATAATGTGTTTATGGCTTTAGTATCCATATAAAGTAACTTTTTATCATTGTCTGTATATTCAGTTCTAGTTTTAGGAATCTCAATACCTTTTTCAATTTTAATTGGTCTATGAGATCTATTTTCTACAGATAACCATAAATCAAAATCAATAGATTGAAGATAGATTATCATTCTAGCTTTTTAATATGCATAATCATTACCATCAATAATAGATAGCTTAGATGTGGATGATCCTTCATTTTGAAGATTATAACTAGTGGTTTTTATTTTACTCAAAATTTAAGCAAACTTTTTATAAATAAGCTCTGATATCAATTGTTGTTTAAGGATTAAGGCAACTTTACACCTAAGAGGGGGGTGAATCATGTGTATCACTAAATTCAATAATTAATGTAAATTACTTAAAGCAAATACAATAACCAATAATATATTAAAGTACTTAAAGTAAAGAGATAAGGGAGAGAATTTGCAAACTCATTCTTAACATGGTTTAACAAGCTTACATTCACACCTCAAATACCAAACTGTATTTGAGTATTGTATTTCTTCACTAGTCCAAGTTTGAGAGTAAAATAACCATCTTAATGAATTCACACCAAAATTTTTACATCATTTGAAGAAATTCTTTCTTCAAGATTTTGCTCTTAGTGACATTACCTCACTAATACCAAGAGTTTTTACCTAACTTTCAAAAGTTTACAATGGTTTTTTTTTTCATGACAAATTCTCTCGATATAGTGGATGTTACAATTAAAGTTCTAATATCTTTATAACTCATTAGATAATACTTATAGGATTTGAAGGTGTTTAAGTATAATGAGAATGAGATTGAATACTCTTTGTGCTTGAATATGAAGATTTATAGAACAAACTAGAGTATGACCAAGTATTTATGATTTTGTAGTTGTTTTTTTTTCTTACAATAGCTTGTATATGATATATATTTTGATTCTATATCTAATTTTACAATATATATATATATATATATATAAGCTAGCTTCTATAGTCATTAATGTTTCTTTGACAGATAAAACAGTTGACCGATTTAGATTGGTCAAGCCAATCGGTTGACCGGTTCCTATAGAATTCCCAGATGTTTACTAATGAATAAGTGATGGACTGGTTCATATAGAATTCCAAATTTAACAGTTTAACCTAGGTGAATTCTTAGAACTATTTATCTTAGATTTTATTTGATTATTATCAATAATTTAATGCATAAAGAGTGAAGTGTATGAGTTCATTTTAATTGTACTATCAAGTAATATATAAAAATATACAATGAGACACTAAAATGAACACTTATTTTAAGTCTTCACTTTGCTTCCTTCTTGGACTTCTAGATTGATTTCTTCACGAAATCCATTATGCTTGTTGATGTATTTTTGTATAAAACTTATTTAAAACTTATTCTCAACAAAGCATATTAGTAATCTATTTTTTATTTTATTGTTATCATCAAAATATATAAAAATATGAATGTGTGACACAAAAAGGTCACTAAAATTTGGGTCTTGTAGTTTTTTTTGGCAAAAAAAAAATATGAATACATTGTTAGTTATTAAACTTGTTTACCAAGATTAAATGTATTGAAGTTAGTATAATGAATAACCATCCACATCAAAAATACCATGAATCTAGAAATACTATAAATTTAAGTAAGTATTGAAGAGTCTAATATTAATTAAGTACCTTGAAGATTGTGAAAGATATTTTATAATGTTTATATATATTATATGGATTTGATAATGAAAGGTGTGAGAGTACTAATATTTAGTGTATTTATTCCACCAAAATTACGTAAGTAGTAACCCTTACTCTGTTCTGTTATTTTTTTTCCAACAAATTTGGTATTAGAGCTTGAGAGTAGATATGGCTTCCAACAATAACAATTCTCAGTTTTATATTCCCTGTCTTACCAAACAAAACTATGATCTATGGTGTATTCAATACAAGGCACTACTAAGATCACAAAAGTTATGGGAGTTAGTTGAAGATGGTTACACTGAACCAGAATCAACAAGAGAAGAGACAACAATGAGTAATGCAAAAAGACAAATGTTGAGACAATCAAGGAAGAAGGATAATAAGGCTTTATTCATGATTTATCAAGGACTTGATGAAGCAACTCTTGAGATGGTAGCACCAACAAAAATGTCAAATGAGGCATGAAAAATGCTTAACAAGACTTATATTGGAGTTAAAAAGACAAAAAAGGTATGGTTGCAAGCATTGAGAGGAGACTTTGAGAAGTTGAATAAAGTAATAAGATAGTTTGAGATTACTTCATAAAAGTAATCTATTTGGTTCACTAGATGAAAAGGAATGGTGAAAATATTGATGATGTTCGAGTGATGGAGAAAATTATAAGGTCTCTGGATTCAAAGTTTGATCATATGGTTGTAGCAATTAAAGAATAAAACAATTTGGAATATTTGACAGTAGAAGAATTAATGGGATCTCTACAAGCTCATGAGCAGAAAATTGATAGAAGAGGAGAAGGAAGATCTTTTGAACAAGCATTGCAAATAAAGTTAACCATGAAGAATGTTAGTGAATCTGGCAGAGGAGCATTTCAAAGAGGAATGTTCTTTCATAGAAGAGGAAGAGGAGGAAGATCATTCAGAAATCAAGAATCTCATGGAGCACGAAATCAAAATTTTAATTTCAGAGGCCATAGCAGAAGCAGAGGAAGAAGTTATAGAGGATATTCAAATTGGAGGAATAATAATATAAACGTACAATGTTTTAATTGTAAAGAGTATGGTCATTTTGCCTTAGATTGTTCACAGTACAAATTTGAAGACAAAAATGTCAACTTTGCTAAGAAATAAATTGATTATGAAGAACCTACATTATTGTTGGCCTGTAGAAAATTTGATGGCAGCAACTCCAGCACTTGGTATCTAAATACATGAGCATCAAATTATATGTGTGGTATGAAGGAAACATTTGTTGATATCGATGAAAGTTATACAGGTAACATTACCTTTAGAGATCTTTCTCAAAGACTAGTTAAAGGAAGAGGCAAAATTCTTCTTAAACTTAAAATGGTGAGCAGAAGTTCATATCATAAGTTTTTTTATGTTCCAGACATTAAGAACAACATTTTGAGTTTGGTATAGTTTTTGGAGAAAGGTTTTGAAGTGCAGATGAAAGATAAGAATTTGAAGATTTTTGATGAGTCTGGAGCTGCAATTGCTTCAGTTAAAATGACTAGAAATAAAATGTTCCCTATGGATTTGAGTATATATTTGTCAAAATGTTTGAAGGCAGAAATCTCTAATATGATGAATTTATGGCATCTGCGATAAGGGCATTTGAACCATGGATCATTGATGTTGATGGAGAAAAACAAAATGGTTATTGGAATACCAAAGTTAGAGCACATAAGCAGAATATGTGAAGTGTGTGTAATGGGAAAACAACACAAAAAGTCATTCCTAAAGAAGAGTTCAAGAGCATCTTAACCTCTTGACCTGGTGTATTTAGTTGTGTCTTACCCTATGTAGCCTACTTCAATAGGAGAAAGTAGGTATTTTCTCACTTTTACTGATGATTTCAATGGTAAGACATGGGTATGTGTGTTAAAAGAAAAGAAAGAAGTGCTGAACAAATTTAAGGAGTTTAAAAATTCAGTAGAAAAACAAAGTGAGTGTAAGCCTAAGAATAGATAGGGGAGCAGAGTATATTTCTCATGATTTTGATGATTATTGTAAGGAAAATGGTATTGTTCATCAGCTCACAATGCCATAAACTCCACAACATAATGGAGTATCGGAAAGAAAAAACAGAACTATTATGAACATGGTTAGATGTATGCTAAAAGAAAAAATTTATCCAAAAGAGTTTAAGGGAGATGCAGTTGTATGTGCTGTGTGTTTGTTGAATAGATTTACAATAAAAAGACTTCAGAAGATCACGATAGAAGAAGCATGGAGCCTGAAGAAATTGAGAGTTGATCACTTAAGAATTTTTGACAGTGTTGTTTATGCCAAAATTCAAGAGGAAAAAAGAACTAAACTTGAACATAAAAGTTAGAAATGCATGCTGCTGGGATATAGAGAAAACTCGTATGGTTACAAATTGTACAATCTAATATTAAAGAAGGTGATCATGTCAAAAGATGTGAAGTTTGATGAAGAGCAAGAATGAAATTGGAATTCTGAAGGTCAGCCACATAAACTAATTGTAAATGAAGAACAGATTCAGAAAGATGAAGGAGAAATCATGTTAGCTCCATCTCTATAATCTAACAGTCATGTTGGTCCTACAAGCATAACAACAAGAAAAACAAAGAGCATACAAGAGATTTATGATGTAACAGAAATAATCAATTTTAATGATGTTAATATATTTTGATTGTTTTCAGGAAATGATCCTATTACATTTGAAGAAGCATATCAAAAAGACAAATGGAAGAAAGCAATGAAAGAGAAGATCAATTCCATTATAAAAAATAATACATGGGAATTGACAACACTTTTCGAAGGACACAATACAGTAAAATGGATTTTCAAGACAAAGAGGAATGAAGAAGGAGAAATTGAAAATAAAAAATGAAGCCAAATTAGTAGTGAAAGGGTAAAAGGAGAAGAAAAGAAGGTTTGTAGATTGAAAAAAAGCTCTTTATGGGCTCAAACAAGCACCAAGAGCATGGAACTCCAGAATTGATGGCTATCTTTCACAGAAAGGATTCACAAGATGTCCTTAAGAACATGCATTATATGTGAAAAAAAGTTTACAAGGCAGAGTAATGTTTGTTTGTTTATATGTTGATAATATACTTTTCACAGGGGATGATCCAACTATAATTCAAGACTTCAAGCAATCCATGGTGAAGGAATTTGAAATGATAGACTTAAGTCTCATGGCCTATTTTCTGGGATTAGAGGTTAAACAGTGCAGTGATGGAATCTTCATTTCACAAGCCAAGTATGCAACATAAGTTTTGAAGAAATTTGCTATGAAAGCTTGTTTTCTAGCAAACAATCTAGTTGAATATGAAACCAAGTTAACTAAAGAAGGATAATGAGATTTAGTTAATCCTACATACTACAAAAGTATTGTGGGTTGCTTGTGTTATCTAACATGTACCAGACCAGACATTTTGTTTAAAGTTAGCTTGATTAGTAGATATATGGAGAAGCCAAGAAGTTACATTTGAAGAAAACAAAGAGGATCCTTTGTTTTGTTAAAGGAATTGCAAGCTATAGATTGTTTTATTAATCCTCGCAGAATCTTGAAATTACAGGTTATAGTGATAATGACTGGGCAGAAAATTTGGAAGATAGAAGAAACATAACTGGATTTATATTTTTTATGGGAGAAACAACTTTCATATGGACATCAAAGAAACAATCTATTTTTGCATTATCCATGTAACATCCCCTATTTCTGAGATAAAACCACAATCTCATGTCAATAGAAAAACAGAGTAGTTAAATTTTTTTTATATATACATATTCACGGTCTTCGTGTTAACATCTACCGGAAATTTCGACGGAGTCCCCCTTATACCGGAAGGTCCCAATTTACCGACATGTAACCTGTTTACACTTCTAACAGTTCACATCTCATAACTTAATTCCCGACCCAATCAACTTGGGTTTCAATTCCACAATTATACTCACACCTATCAACCATAATATTTATGATATGTATGATATAACAAAAATATCATTATGGATGGATAATTTAAATAAATATAAATTCATAGACATGAAATATGGTTATACAAACTACAACGTTAAATTCATCAAATCAAGTTTAAACATTTATTATACAAATTAAGTTATACAACCATTTTCATGTTTACAAAATACAAGGGTATACTCCCTAGAACCTAGACTTCAAAAAGGGAACATAAGCTAGGATTTACTCCTGTCGTGCATGCGATGATCCTGAAACAAAATACATATTATTGCAAGGTGAATATTTCCATAAATATAACAATATGAATATCTAATAATTTCAATAGGGCAACATGCATTCATATTTCATTTACTTCTCCCTTCTAGTTTTTTTTTTAATTTAAAATCTCTTCCTTATTCAACTATTGATAATCGTTCCCTCTGCCACTATCAACCTATATTCCAGACATCAACGTGATTACTTTTTCTTATCACATTCCCAATACCAATTTCACTAATATCGTCATCACCACCCTATAGGAGTTGATATAAGGCGATCCCTTTACCCGGAATCCTAACATACACTGAATGTATGCTGGCCATTCCATGGTGATCCCCTTACCTGGGATCCTAACATACACTGAATGTATGTTAGCCAATACGTGGAGATCCCCTTACCCGGGATCCTAACATACACTAAATGTATGTTAGTCCATTCGTGACGATCCCCTTACTCGGGATCCTAACATACACTAAATGTATGCTAGCCAATACAGGGTGATCCCCTTACCCGGGATCCTAACATACACTTAATGTATGCTAGTTTTATGCCTCAAATCACACTTCTCATATTTCCCTTTTTCAGTGATAATTTCATCACTTGGCAATTCACATAACAACTTTTCACCTTAAATACACATACATTCAGTAATTCACATTTCACATCAAAATATATTAAATCATGGAATTTAACTAGGAAGCATAGGTGTGAATCACCTACCTGCAATAGAAGCTCTACTCGTGCTCCCTTGCTGCTACTGTTGCACCACGTCTGTGGTCCCTCCTGCAAATCACAGGTTTATCTCATAAATTTTCCTCACTCAAGGATATGTTTTATAATAACCATATCAACAACCAATAAGTCTTTCTTTCAGTCATTTCTTAGTACTTTATGTTTTTCTCATTTCACTCATTATTACTGTTGTTCTTTGTCCAATCCTAGTTATCATTCCTTTCTTTATATTTGGACTTTCACTGTCCAACTATTACTGCTTCATCTTTGAACTGTTACTGTCTGACCTCTCCTCAAATTTTTAACTATATCTGGAGTTATAGAACTCCGATTCAAGTGAAATTTATGGCGTTGGAAAGGTAAGACATGAGGCTACAAGTTCTATGTTTTGGGAAGAACCCAGTTCTGCCTCTAAGGTAGTCAAAATCGCTCATTAACAAACGTTTAGACTGTTACTGTCCAACTGTTACTGTCTCATTTTTGAACTGTTACTGTCTAGACATTGAACTGTTACTGTCTAGACATTGAACTATTACTGTCTTGAACTGTTACTGTCAAGATATTGAACTGTTACTGTCTCATTTTTAAACTGTTACTGTCTAGACATTGAACTGTTACTGTCCGACCTCTCTTCAGATTTTTAACTCTATCTAGAGTTATAGAACTCCGTTGCAAGCAAGATTGGTCTCGTTGGAAAACTAAGACATGGGGATACAAGTCTCCTAAGGAAGGAGAACCCAGTTCTGCCCCTAAGATAGTCATAATTGCTCATCAAAAATCAGACTTACTGCTCTACAGGGTCTGTCATGACCCAGTCTCGGTTGATAACCCATAACTTGAGTTCTACAGCTCTAAATTGAGCAAGACCAATTTCCTTAGTTAGCTAACATCCAAAAATATAATTTCTATAAAGGACACTGGTTCTCCCTCATCCTCCTATCTGAAATCTTATTGAAAGTCAGGAGACGAGTCTGTCCAGATTCGTCACCCCCCCTTCCCTTCACACATAAATTTCCCAAACTATATTTTCTGGGTAAATTATCATGGTTTCACGTCCCCAAATCACATTCCACACATGAATTAACTTAATTTTTAGAACAAATACTTTTTCCCCAAATTTAAGTCTAAGAATCCTAATCTATAATTCACATCAAGGCATCAATTCCTTATCGAATTTAAAATGACTTATAAGATCATGTTTAGAACACCTTACCCGGTACAAATTAAGGTTTTGATCTTCAACCAGTTGAAGATTTTCAACTTCCTCCTTTCTTATCTAATGATAGCCAACCCTCCATCTTCTCTTCTTGTTCAATTTCCTTGTTAATCACTTGCCCACAAGTATTTATTCCATCTATAAACCCTTAATCTTGGATGGGTTCTTGAAATTTTGGTGTTTCTCTCTTGATTTGTAGAAATAGATACCAAAACTCCCTCTCTTCTTTCTTCACGATAGTTGCAGATCTATTTTTGGTAAGAAGAGTAGTATTTATGCTCTATAATTATTCTTATTTGCATTTAGTCCCCATTTTCTTTAAATGTATTCGTTTTGCCCCTACTTCTTTTTAGTTTATCTTATTTTCTTTAATTTAATCCAACCCTCAACATTTTCGGGTTGATTTATATTGTCTTGAAATATTTCATCCATAAACTTATATCCAAAAATTTCTAAATTCCCGTTTTTATTTAACCATATGCATGAATTTCTTCACTTTTATTTCTCATGTAGTTAGTTTGCAATCTAAGCAACCTTTATTTTTCCCCGGGGTTTACAATCCACATGTGAAGCAGAATACATTGTTGCTGCATCGTGTGTGTGTCATGTAATATGGCTAAGGAAACTAATGGAAGATTTGTAGCAGAAACAAAGTAAAGCTACATGAATCTTTGTTGATAACAAGTCTGCTATAGCACTTACAAAGAATCCAGCTCATCATGAACATTCAAAACATATTAATACTCGATTTCACTTCATCGAAGAGCACATAAAAGAAGGCGATGCGGAGTTAGTTCATGTCAAAACTCATGAACAAATTGGTGACATTTTTATAAAGCCGTTGAAAATTGATGTTTTCTGTTATTTGCAAAAGAAGCTTGGAATCATGAAGATGGATGGAACTAGTTTAAGAGGGGAGAATGTTAGTTATTAAACTTGTTTATCAAGATTTAGTGTATTGAAGTTAGTACAATGAAAAACCATCCACATCAGAAATACTATGAATCTAGAAATATTATGAATCTAAAGTAAATATTAAAGAGTCTAATATTAATTAAGTATTTTGAAGATTGTAAAAGACATTTTATAATGTTTATATATATTGTATGAATTTGATAGTGAAAGGTGTGAGAGTATCATTATTTAGTGTATTATATTCTACCAAAATTATGGGAGTAGTAACCCTGCCTCTATTCTATTATTGTTTTTCCAACATATATAGGATTTTCCATCACTTTCTTTGATAAAAAAAATATTTTTTTTATAAAAATTAGTAAGCGGCAGCACTTTGTACTAAGGTGATAGGTAGTAGTTGTTTTGTATTTTACCCAAAATAAACAAGAAAATCCTTGATTAAAAAAATTCATATTAGT
This sequence comes from Populus nigra, assembly GCF_951802175.1. Classification (NCBI taxonomy): domain Eukaryota; kingdom Viridiplantae; phylum Streptophyta; class Magnoliopsida; order Malpighiales; family Salicaceae; genus Populus; species Populus nigra. The sequence continues at coordinate 3,717,064 of NC_084859.1, forward strand.
ACAAACACGTTGAGGGTGTGTTTGATAACATAAAATATCTTTTTTCTTTTTAATTTATCAATAAAAATTAAAAAAACGTGTTCATTTATTGAAAATTAACAAAGATGAATTGTTTCACTGAAAAATAAAAAATACATAAAATTCTTCTTATTATTTTTTAAATAAAAACCATAATTTACAATAGTTATCTTAATATTTTATATTTGCAATAATCTAATTATAGAATGTTAGTTTTATCTCATTAAATTAAAAATTACCATAAAAAAGTTAATATTGTGAAGTAAAAAAAAATCTTTATATTAGATTTATAATAAAAATTAAATTTATGACACTAACTAAATATAAAAATATAATTTTAATCTTTTAAATTACTAAAAAGTGCTTATCTATAAATGTAAAATAATTGTAATGTTCATGTTTTTTCTTTATTTGAAAAACATTGAAAACCTTGCATGAAAAACTATAAAAAAACTTTTAAAATATGTTTTCTAATCTGTGTACAAATTTGAAAAAGTAGAAAACTAGTTTTTTAGTTTATTGGGTGGAGAAATATTGCATTTGATATAAAGAGGAGGTTTAGAGTGTAAAATTAATTTTCATATCTATAAAGTTTTGGTTAGTTTTCCAAGATATAAGAGATAAATATATAAAGAATAACCATGTTTTTGGTTGAAATGGAATGATATATATATATAAAATAAATAAGTTTTTAAAATTATTTTAAAATAATATTTTTGTATTTTAAAATATAATATATAATGAGACGTTTTTTATTATCGTGAAAATATCTTCTAATTGCTAATAATCTTTCCATGTTACTTGTAAAAAAAAAACACAAACCTTTTATTTTTACATTTTCATTCATTTTATAGCATCATGATTCTTTTCCTTCTCAATATTATAAAAAAATTCTGATTATAATGGATTTTTTTTTGGTTTTGAAGAGTTTCTCTATGCAAGAAAACAAATAAATTAATTATTTTCTCTTAGTCCTCCAGAAGTCATCAACCCATCTGCGAATAAATCATTCTTGCTTGGAAAAAGTATGAGAATAAAAGATTGAGAAATAACATGCACGATCAGTTCTATTGTTTTATCAACTATCAGAAAGTAACCAGCACAATCGTGGTTTTACCTATCTGGTGCCCAAGATCTGTACCTCTCTTTAAGGCAAAAAAAAAAACCTGAGTTTCCCTTAAAAGTGGAATTTGATGAACCATCTTCCTCTTCTATCATAATTTTTGTCTCTTTGAAAAGATTTGGAAAGAAATAGGAAAAAGAATCATACAAATGTGAAAAAAAATACAAAAATGGATGATCCAATCAATAATTTTCAAATTAAACTATCTTGATTGCCTCATCAAAACAAGAAACTTGTACTATCTTGGTATATAGAAACCTAGATGGCATCTTGCATGTACATGAACTAGTAGAAAATTAGGTTATGACTGGCCTCCACAGCCTTATAATCTAAGAGCATTTCATGTCAATATGCATAAATTTATATATGAAAGAAAACCAAGTTCTTTAACCATTCACCGGATCAAGAAATATAACAAATCTACCGCTTCATTGCCTCGTATATTACATGGCATGAAGGACAAAACAAAAGGTTCCCCAACAGCTTTTCAGTTTGCATGAGAAGTCATTTGAAATGATTTATAGATTGTTAGTGGCTTACCAAGAATGAAATCTTGGTATAGTTGTATAATGGATCATAAATAATATTTTAATAATAAAACAAAAATGTTTAGGAGAGTTTTCTTGGTATTTAAAGTTATAATTGAGGTTTTGTAATTGTTATCCAACTTTTATATATATGGAAAGTTACCGATGATAGTTTTTTTTTAACAAAAATAATGAGATATTTCCTTTTATTTTAGCTCTGGTTTAAGAATGTGTATCAAAATATATATATTATTAGATATATACAAGGGAATTATGAATACAATAGCAAAGATATGACTTCAGTCGGTTGGATATTACTTATATTATTTGTTTTATTTTTTTAGCAACTTCAACACTAGGTTTAAAAATTCAATTTTGAAAAATATTACAGATTATGAATCATGAAAATTGATTATAATTTTTGAATTTATCAAGTTAATCAGATGTAAAATTATATCAACTCAACTTTTATATAATTAAAATTATTAATTTTTATATGATAAAAAAATTGATCAGACTTGCAATATAAAGACAGTTTAACACTTAAATTTGTTTGTACAACATTGCATAAATGTATATTTATACACACATGTGCTTGCAGTTGCAGCTTCGGACGTAGTAACACGGCAATTGATAATTGAAGCGTTGCCTATCCTTTTTTTTTTTTTTTTTTTTTTTTTTTTTTTGCCTATCCTTGCTTTAGCATATAGTATATAACACGGAAAATCAGCTGTCAACTCCCTTTCCAATCACCGAGACATCGGAAAGCTGACAGTTTGGGGCCACAACACAGCTGATATTTAATCACAGCTGTGTAGAATTAAATTCTTGGATGATTATTGTATACGCCTACGCTCCATATACATGAAAATTGTCGTTTCTGTTCCTCCAATTTTCCAAGTGCCTAGAGGTAGAGTGGTGGGTTGCAAATTATGGCCAGCACATGCAGCAGCTGCTAATGGAAAATAGAGGGTGACCCTTTAATTCTAGGGTAGATTGTTGACGCTACCAATGGCCTATACAGCTATACTTGATCCAAAAACCAAGCAATGAATAATTGCTCATTCAATTTACTAGCTTGCTCACAGCATAACGTTCTCTTGTACTGTATATATACTTGATCCGTAAGATTTGAACTGGCAAGGGAAAAACGCAGAAAGACATAAAAGTCTGTCAGTTCTTCACATCATGGTACAATCAAAGAAGTTCAGAGGTGTCAGGCAACGCCACTGGGGCTCATGGGTGTCTGAGATTCGTCATCCTTTACTGTACTGGTTTTGTTCTTATGATTCTCAATTTCCTATATTTATTTATCTATCTATTCATTCATACCTGTTTGAAAATGATTTCTAAAATTCAAACTGTTTTGGGGTAAAAAAAAAATAATCGTCCCCAGTACTTTGCTATCATGTTCTAGCCTTTTTGCTCCAAAGTCTTAGTTTTCTTTTGTCCTTTTGTTTTCTTTATTGGTAGCCTTAAACTTTCATGGGTTCTTGATTATTGCGCACAGAAAAAGAAGGGTGTGGCTTGGAACATTTGATACAGCTGAAGAGGCAGCAAGAGCCTACGATGAAGCAGCGATTTTGATGAGTGGCCGTAACGCCAAAACAAACTTCCCTGTGGTTGCAAATCAAACAAGAAATGGTCAGAACTCTCCCTCCTCCTCATCAGCTCTTAGTGCAAAACTACGCAAATATTGCAGATCTCCATATCCTTCCCTAACTTGTCTAAGGCTTGACGCCGAGAATTGCCATATTGGAGTCTGGCAAAAGCGTGCCGGTCCACGTTCGGTTTCAAATTGGATTATGACTGTAGAGCTTGGAAAGAAGGATGGACGGCAAGCCCCGGAACAAAAGATTCTCATCTCAGATACATCAGATATGGCAGGCCAAGAAGGTGGTCGTGATGATGGTCCAGATGACGAGGAAAGGGTTGCATTGCAGATGATAGAGGAGCTACTTAACAGGTAGAAGGGAGTTGCATCCATGGACGACAATAGGTTTCTAATATATTTATATCTTTCTTATTGTTATCAATATATGTACTTTATTAATATTGAAATGCATATATATTATATTAAATTAAAAAAATTACTTTCAGCATGAGCGCGCATATATATATATATATATATATATATATATATATATATATATATATATATATATATATATATGAGATATTGATGTATTAATTTTGAATTGGGTATAGATTGACTTTTGAGTATAATTATCGAAGCATTCAAATTTATTATTATGAAAATATCAATATTTAGCTTCTTTTAATTTTAAATTCCTATAGTATATTCTCATTAAAATTATAAAGAGAATATTTTTTTTTCTATTTCTTCTATCACTATAGTATATTTTATGGTTCACATACACATGTAATATAAGTATAACACCTACAAGATATTAAATAAGTTCTTAAAATACATAACTTTTGAATGAATAATATTCATTATTATGTTCGAATCTCCAAAGCTCATAAAAAGTCAAAATATATACTAAGGTTTGAAACAAAAATTCAACATAACATTATTTTATATTGAAAACAAGCACTTATACCCAAAGTAAATTGAACATACAAAGGAAAAATACCCAAACATGGACAAATTTGGCTAAACTAGGTAAAACAAGCACCATCACAAAAAAAAAAAAAAGGTAAAAGAGGAAAGAAAAGATGAAAGCAAATCTATTTATTTAGTTGTTTTTGTATACCGGGTTGCTTCTTAATATACACCTTCATTTATTGTCTATGGCTTGACTTTATACCCATCTAAGCTTCAATCAAATTAACTCTCGTTACGATAGAATTATTAAAACAAAGAAAAGGCTTTAAACATAAATGAAAGAACAATTTTTTTCCTAAACATGAAATTTGCATCCTTTGCCAATCATTTACACAAGGAGAATGCTATTTTCAAAAAGTCATTGATAAATCTCCAATAGAAATATACATGTTTTAGAAAGGAATGAACTTCTTGTACACTTGAGGGATAAGACAAGGATACAATAATATATATCTTAGCTTTATCAACTTTCAAACCTCTAGTAGAAACTATATGCTCTAAAATTATCCATTGTTCAACCATAAAATGACACTTTTTATAATTCAAGGTTAGTTTCCATTCATCTTTTCAAAATAAAAGTTAAATTTTCATGGTATGCATCAAAAGTACCATAAACAATAAAATCATTCATAAAAACCTTTATGATTCCTCCTACATAGTCTGAAAATATACTTGTCATGCATCTTTAAAAAGTACTAAGTGCATTGCATAAATCAAAATGCATTCTTCTATATGCTAAAGTATCGAACAAGCTAAACTAAACAAAAGTACAAGCTTGATTCAAATAAATAAGGATTAGTATCCCTGACAACGATGCTAAAAGTTTAACGAGTGTTAAAGTTATGCAAATTTAAATTCTTAAATTAATGATTTGTAATATAAAAAATAAAGGTATTGTCCCATAAAGATACAAGTATTATAACTTAATTACTTAATAAAGACAAGCTATTAAGTTTAGATTAAAATAAACCAATTAAAGATGTAAATTTTAAATTCAAGCACACATCAATGAAAGTAACTAAAATTAGGGTTTCGTTTACTATCAAAATTAACAAAAAACAACTTGGAAAGCTAAGAAAACAAAATAAATCAATTTTGAAAAATAAAAGGTAATCGGCAGAATGTAAAATAAATATAAAGAATTTTTTTTGTATAAGAAGTATTCCACAAGAACAATTAAATATCAATTATTGAATTTAAATATGTTTTCTATTCTGATTTGTGATAATAAATAAATCAGCAATAAAAAACAACAAGTTTTTCTACCAATCCTTACTTTTTATTTAATCTAGCATTTATGCATTAATTAATCAGAATCACATAATAACCTTCATTAAGCATTTAAGCATATCAAGATAGATGCAATTGAATTATGATAATTAAACACGTATAAGGAGTTAATTTAATCAAGACTTATGTTTCTAAGTAAAAAATAATCAAACATGTGTTTGAAAATTAGATATTTCTGCTACTTAATTTAAATAGTCATGCATCTGTAATAAACTAATCAATTAGTAATAAATTTAAAACAAAAACGTATGTTGCGTATCATATAGAATTTAAATCATCAATCATCAAATTTAATCATAAAAAAACACAAGGCATTCATGTATCACAATCAAATATAGAATAATTTTAAGAACAAATCCTCATGATAATTTAAAATCCATGAGTACTAACCTCTTAAATTGAAAATTAAGCATGTCGTAGATTCAAAAAAGGAAAACGAAAAAAAATATTATAACCATAGAATTCCTCTCCTTCTCTTCTTTTATGTTCTAAACATGATCCCTTTGTTAGAGGTTAAGATTGGTAAAATATAAAATTAGGTAGTGATGAAGTTTCAAAATTAATAACTAATTTCTAATCTGACTACTTTAAAGTTTCTTTACAGTAATATGATTCTAATGACTTGTGCATCGACTTTGACCTTGTAAAGAGGTTTCTTGGTCATATGAGACCCTTTCTGATGTGGATCAGTTCACAAACACCAAAGACCACACATTCCAAATAAGCCCATCACAAAGTCCAAATGTGTATTGAATGGACTAATTGTGCAAGTTTCGGCCGAGGCTGGACTTTGGGATCCTTTGTAGCATAAAGACGAGGCCTGAATACATTTAATCCATATGCAAGAGGGACTCAATCCACCCTTATTTGGACCATAAAGTTTCGACAACAAGGCTGCTAATATTGTATCAATTCCGGATAGCCTTGTTTTTTGATGTTTCCATATGTTTTATGGATTCCTAACTAGTTTTGAATTTCTTATTATGTGTGGGAACATTAATTATTTTCTTTAAATATTAGGATTTATTTTTTTTTCCTTGTCTGGTGAGGAGAAAACATAGTAAAGGAAACAAAAGAATCCAAGCTAACTTAGGAAACACATACAACAGCAAATAAGAGCATTAAAAGCAACTTCCTTTTCCTTTCAAAAGAAGGATAAATACAAGGCTGAGATCATAATCCTCTTCTAACTTGAAAACCAAAGAGGCAACAACTTCTCCTTTAGTTCCTAGGATTATTGGGCAACAATGTTTTATTTTCTTCGTAACTTTTCACAGCAAAACAAGACTTAGACTTATGAGCTTTATTTTTATTTTGTTAGCTATACCCAAGACTTGTTTGATCTTAATTAATACTTTATTTTCAACTAAGATCTAACACTTGTTTGGATAGAGTTTGGGCTTACTAGTAAAGGTTTTGGATTAATTTTTTTATAAGTGAGTCAATTTAGCCCATAAAAGTAGATCCATTAGGGTTAATTTCTCATAACTATTTAAACACAAGTAAAGCCTAAATTTTGGCACCTTTGAAGAATAATACTTCCAAACTTTTCAGTTTAATGTGTGAGAGAGATTCTTATATTCTTTGGTTCTTGAATGAACTAAATCTGACTTATCAAATATTAACTGGCTTCATGACATCATTCAACTTCATTCCAATAGTAATCATGCCTTGGGGCAGGTTATCATTGTGTCACTCCTATCAGACCTCTTTCGGTTTTTCAAGAGTAGATCTGAATCTTGATTGGAGGTTGCATGACCACATGATCACAAGACTCGCATCACTTTCCATATCATTAATGAGCTGCCATGTCATCATCCCAACATGAAAAGATTGGGCTAGACTCGTGTTAGTTTGCTGACAAATTTTAAGCATGATTTCCAAGATGTCATGCTCTCTTGTCTAGATGAGTTAGCACTCTTACCATATATGAATGGAAAGCTTGAGATGTCTAATTTTCTACCCAACTTGAATTATAACAAAATTCCATTTATAGCTCTAGATATAGTTTAAATAGTAAAAAGACATTTAGTATGATAGATATGGTTTAGCCAATCGTAATCCCACTAGGATTTCTTATTCAAGTTGGATTCCTAATGAAATTAGTATTTTCACTTCTTAGCTCCAATGACTTTTCCCAATGTGTTCTTTCTGGTCCTTTACTTGAAATTGTGTTAAAAAAAGCTTTATTGAACTCTTGTTTATACTTTGTGTCTCCATAACATTATTAAGCAGAAAATAAGTTAAGTAAACTATTATGAGATATAAAACATGAATAAAAGACTAAAAATAAGGTCATAAAAATATAGAATAATATGATTTTACCAAGAAGCTATTATAGCTAGGTTTTTAATGGTTTGAATCGTGAGATAGCGAATGTGGTAGAGTTGCAGCACTATATAAAGTTTAAAAAAAAACATGTTGTATATGGCTATAAAGATGGAACAACAACTTAAGAGGAAGAGTAGTACATGACAAGTTCATAATTGGGGTTTCTTTTTAACATGGAGGCTAAATTATAGGAAAGAGAGGGCTGCCTAAAACAAGCCGATTGTGGGAGCTAAAACTAGACCACCTAAGTGAAAGAAAGAAGTCTCCATAAATATAAGAGGTAAATATGATGCTTAAAACACCTTGTAACAATAATATTAGCTATTGTTTATGTGTGAAAATAGGTCACATAGTTTTTAATGTTAAGATAAGAGAGTTATGATTTTACATGATCATGGGGAGATTGGATCCGAAAGTAACAACAATGATGATAGGATATTGTGAATGATGGTGGTGAATATTTTATGATTAGGTGAGCATTGAATATTCAGATAAAAAGAGATGATTTAAAGTAATAAATGAGTAATATCCTTAATATGAGATGTCACATCAGTAATAAGTTGTGTAATATGATTATAGATAGTGAAGATTGTGTTAATGTAGCTTGTACTATACTTGTTAGAAAGTTGAATTTGAATACTACAAAGTATCATAAACCTTATAGACTTTAGTGTTTGAATTAATGTTGGGGAAGTGAAGGTTAACAAATAATTTTTTTTCTCATTTTTTACTGGAAGATATAATGATAAAGTTTTGTGTGATATTGTTTCCATACATGCAGGTCATTTATTATTGGTGAGGTCATGTCAGTTTGATAGGAAGGTTGTATATGATGGGTTTAGAAATAGGTGTTCTTTTGTAAAATATGAAAAATTCATCACTATTGTATCATTATCACTTAAATAAGTTTACAAGGACCAGTTGAAATTGAAAAGGAAAAGTGAGGCTGAAATGAGTGAAAATCAAGATTTGATCGTGAGTTATGAGATGAGAGAAAAGTCAAATTCAGCCGAGAGAGAAAAATTAGAGAGTTGGTCGAGAATAAAGAGAAAACTTAAGGAGAAAAGAAAAGAAAAAAAGAGAAATGAGAGTATTAAGGAAGAAACAAAGAAACAAATGAGTTTTTCTGCACAAAAAAAATGAGATTAATAATATTTTTTTATACTAACCAGTTTATATTTGTACTTTTATATTTATAGGCATATTTAATACTAACAATCTTGATCCTTCTATTCCTAGTATTGATGTTTCTCTGTTACAAGAATTAAAAAATGTGTCTTCAAAAAATGTGCTTAATGGTTTGCCACCAATAAAAAATTGATTCCTAATCGTCCAGTCTATAGAAGTAATCACGAGGAGACAAAGGAGCTTCAAATGCAAGTTAAAAAGTTGATGTCCAAGAGGCACATAAAAAAAGCATGAGTTCATGTGTTATTCTGGTGTTATTGGTGCTAAAAAAATGGATCTTAGAGGATGTGCGTTGATTACTAAGCTATCAAGAACATTATGGTAAATCGTAAATATCTCATTTCCAGGTTAGATTATATGCTAGATAAATTGCATGGTTCTTGTGTTTTTACTAAGATTGATTTGAAAAGTGGATATCATCAAATTAAAATGAAAGAAGGTAATGAATGGAAAACTACTTTGAAGACTAAATATGAATTATATGAATGGTTAGTTACGTCATTTGATCTTACTAATACACCTAGCATTTTTATAAGATTGTTGAATCATGTTTTGCATGTATATATAGGCAGGTTCATTGTTGTTTATTTTGATGATATCTTAGTTTGTAGCAAAAGTTTAGGCCTATGTTGAGTATTTATGATGTGTGCTTAATTTTTTGAGAAAAGAAACATTATATGCTAATATGAAAAAAATATACTTTTTACTCTGAAAAAGTTACTTTTTCTTGGTTATGTTATTAGTATAAAAGGTATATAAATGGATGATGAAAAGGTAAAGGATATCCAAGAATAACCCACATCTAAATCAATTATTCAGGTAAAAAGTTTTCATGGTTTGACTATTTTATATAGGATATTTGTTAAGGAATTAAGTTTACTAGTTGCACCACTCATTGAGATTGTTGAAAAGTTTGTTGGGTTTTAATGGGGTAGTGACCAAGAGCATGCATTTAATCTTCTTAAAGAAATGTTATATTTAGCACATTTATTAGTATTACTTGACTTTACTGAAACTTTTGAGATTAAGTGTGATGCCTCATGAATATAAATTGGAGTTGTTTTGAGAAGCAACCAATTATTTATTTTAGTGTGCGAGTATTAACTTTGTGCAAATTTAAACCCTTAAAACTAATAATTTATAGAATACAAAGTTAGGGTATCGTACCATAGAGATACACTATAACTTAGATACTCAATCAAGACAAGTTATTTAAATTTAGATTAAAACATACCAAGTAAAAAATGCATGAAATATGTTAATCTAACAAAATCAATTAATATGAAATTTAAACGATAAATAATTAAAACAGGGATTTTTTTATGATCTAAACTAACTAAAAGCGATTTAAAACACTGAGAAAATAAAAAAAATCAATTCTAAAAATAAAAAGACAAATTCGGTAGAATATAAACTATAAAGAGAAAAAAGTTTTAATGTTAACTTTAAGAAAGTGTTCCTCAAGAATAATTAAACACCAATAATTGAATTGGATATATTTTCTAATTTGATTTGTGATCATAAATAAATCAATCGTGAAAAACATTTTTCTACCCATCCTTACTTTTAAGTTAACTTAGTATTCATGCATTTATTAACTCTAATCACACAATATCTTATTAGTACTTAAAAGTGCATTTTTATCAAAGTTTTATATCATCATTTTGCACTTAAAGTATCAATAACTCCTTAACTAGAGCATGTTTTATAATAACATATTTAATAATATAAGATACCTTTAATTTATGGTAAATGTTTATCTTAAATACAGGCCTATCACATAAATCAAATGATTGATTGATGAGTTCAACTACTGAAATTGAGAAGACAAAGAGAGGGTTAAGCTTAGAAAAGAGATGTTGGTTCAGTCCAAACTAGAACACTGTTCAGTCATTGGGTCATATCTGGAGCTATAGATCTTGGATTTCAATTTGGTTTATATGGCTAGAAAGCTAAGACATAGGCCTAAAACATTCATGAGAGTCTAAGACTCAATTCTGCTGTTTGGAAGTCCAAATCTTAGCAACAACGAAGAAGTTGGAATCTGTCCTGCAGCCCAGACACTGTTAAGTGTTTAGCCCATATCTCAAGTTCTAAAAGTCCAAATGCACTGATTCTTTTTTTTGTTGGAAAGCTGAGACAATTTCCTAGAAATTTCATGGAGACAATCTATTCAAATTCTGACGTTAGCAATGCCATTTTGTTTAGACAGGAAGATGAGGATTGTCACCAAGTCAAGATGTGGCCACCCACTCAACAATTAGTCATCAAATCAATAGTTTCAAATTTTGGCCTATAAAAGGAGACATTTGCCATGCATTTTGGCATCTTAGTTTTCAAATCAAGATCATGTTCTTACTCTCTCTCTTTATATTTTTGTAATGCTTAAGTTTTGTTTATATTAATCTTTTGTTTATATTTTTCATTTCTTTTCCTTTACTTAGTTAACTTATATCTTATTTATGTTCTTATCTTATTTATGTATGTTTCTCTCTTTCATTCTGTTTAGTTAAGTTTATTATGTCATAGTGAAAAGGTTACACTAATGGTATAAGAATAAGTATAATATAAACTCAATATGGACTCTAATGTTTGATATTAACATATTTTGTATTTGTTATCTTCTTCACTTTTAATACTTTGCTTGTTAAATAGTTAATCTAGATTTATGTTGTATAACCCTTGGTACAACAAATAATTGACATTTTTATAGCCCAACCGTATGGTATAACCGACACTTGTGCTATGAAAGGAACTTGATTTATTGTTAACATAAGTTATAATCATGAATACCTGACAACATTTACAAGTATTATCATTATTCGAATAAGATAACTAATGTAATCATGTTAACAATTTATAATCTGATTGGAAACTCCTTTGTGTGTGGTTTCCAATTGAGTAATAAAAAGAGTTTATACTATACTTGTTTGAAATACCATTATTGGATCCTCTAACCTTGACAATTATTTTATCCTTGTTTAATCCTTATATCAATATCACATCTCAAAGCTCTCTTGAACTTCTTCTCTATTATTATCTATTTCTTTATTTGTAGTTTATACAGTTAACCTCCTTATGGTTCGATCCCGGTCTTGTCAGGCTATTTATTACTTCGACACTCCTACACTTGAGAGAAGACATCAACTCTTTAGTCGTGTCAATAACCTTCATTAGACATGGAAGATTTAATTACATGATGATATTAAGATCTAGATAGGTGCAATTGATTTATGATAACTAGATACACATAAGGAGTTAATTTAATCAAGACTTATTCTTTCCAAGTAACAAATAATAAAAAATGAGTTTGAAAATGAGATACCTCTACTACTTAAGTTAATTAGTCATGAATCCACCATAAACTAATCCTTAACAATAGATTTAAAATAAAAAACATATGCTGCCTATCATACCAAATTTAGGTCATCAATCATTAAATTTAATCATAGAAAAACATAAAATATTTATGTATTACAATCAGATATGGAATAGTTTTAAGCTCAAATCCTTATGATAATTTAAGACCCAAGAGTATTAACCCTTTAAAATTGAAAACTAAGTTTGCATGAAATTCATGATTAACATAACTTTGAACAAGAAAAAAGAAAAATAAATTTTTATAACCATAAAATCCCTCTCCCTCTTTTTTGTTATATTATGAATGTCCTCTTCCTTTTCTTTTAGGGTTAAGGTATGTTATGTGTGTGTGAGGAGATAGAGAAGCTTCCTAGTTAAACTACCTTTAGATTTCCTTTTATTAATATGATTTTAATGGCTTGTACATTGACTTTGACCGTCTATAAAGATTTCTTGGTCATGTAGGACCATTCCAACATTATTAATTAGCTTTCATGTCATCATCCCAACATGAAAAGATTAGGTTAGACTTGTGCTAGTGTGCTGACAAATTTTAAGCCTAACTTCAAGATATCATTCTCTCTCATCTAAATGATTTACTAGGCCTACATATATGTATGAAAAGTTTGAAATGTTCAGTTTTTAGCTCAACCTGAAGGGAAATAAAATTACATTTATAACTTTAGATATGGTCCAAATAGTATACAAAGATCTGGTCTAGAAAATTTGCTCTGACCAATCCTTATCCCACTGGGATTCTTTATTCAAGTTGGATTCCTAATTCAATTATGATTTTATGATTTGCACTTATTAACTCCCGATATGCTCTTTCTAGTCATTTATTTGAGATTGTGCTAAAAATGCTTCATTTAGTTTATTTTTACACTTTATGTTTCCATAACACTGTTAAGCACAAAACAAGTTAAGTAGGTTATTGTAAGATATAAAACATGAATAAAAGACTAAAAATAAGGTACAAAACATGAATGAAGCAAAATAGAATTACTCAACTTATGACAAGGAGCATTATGTATTGGTGAAAACTTTGGAGACTTGTAATCATTATATATGGTCAAAAGAGTTTGTTTTCCATATGAATCATAAATTGCTGAAACATTTGAAAGGACAAGGTAAGTTGACTATGAGGCATGCCAAGTAAGTATAATTTATTAAGACCTTTCCATGTGTGGTGTGTGGTTAAGTACAAATAAGTTAAGGATAATATAATGGTTGATGCACTATTTAAAAGGTACAATCTTATTTCTTTTTTAAATGTGAAATTATTAGAATTTAGGATTTAAGTATGTGAAAAACTTGTATATCAATGATAATGATTTTGCTAATATATATAATGCTTATGAAAAGTTAGCCTATTGTAGACTCTGTAGACTTAATAGTTATTTGTTTAAAGAGAAAAAACTTTATATGATTAATAGTTCTATACGTGAATTGCTTGTGTTTGAAGGTTCATTCAAAAACTTTATTCTAAAGAAGATTTTGATTACTTGTCATCCATAAATGAATGGTCAAATAAAAATAGTAAATAGAACTTTAACTATCCTATTACATACTTTCATTCTAAAGAATTTGAAAATTAGGAGGATTGTTTGTCGTTTATTGAATTTGCATATAATAAGAGTACACATTCTACTATTGATCCTTCATCATTTAAGATTGTTTATGGTTTAAATCATCTAACCCCTTTTTATTTGATTCCTTTACATATCGATAAAAGACTTAGTCTTGATGGAAGTAGGAAAGCATAAGTGGTAAAGTCACTACATGAGAGTGTTTGACAACATATACAGAAAAATAATGAACAATACATATCTAAAGCTAAAGTTGTAGGCATTTTATTTTTAAATTAGGTGATTATATTTTAATACATATAAGAAAGGAAAGATTTCCAGCCCATAGGAGATCTAAGTTGCAGAGTAGATGAGACGATTCATTCCAAGTTCTTGAATGAATCAATGATAATGCATAAAAAGTGGATCTTCAAGGTGAATATGATTTTAATGCTACTTTTAATGTTTATGATCTTTCTCTATTTGATATAGGTGATGATTTAAGGTTGAATCCTTTTAAGGAGAGGGGATGATCAGAACTAACAAGAATTACCAAAGGATCCATTTGGTAGTGTTTGGTTACTGTCCTGGAACAAAAGAGACATAGACTATGGGGATAAAGGAGACATGATTAAAAAGGAGATGAAGACAGAATTGTGTTTGATAGTGGTGTACAAAAAATAGTGATTGTCTTTATATCTTATTTGGTTATGGTGGACAAGAAAAAATAAAATATTAAAAGTCTATTTTACCCATATTATGTATTACTGTCAAACTTACATATTTAAAAAAAATAGATTTTTTTACTTTAGTTTATATTGAGTTTTCAAATTAATAATTTTATAATAATCCTAGTTATAAAACCAAGATTGGACCAACGAATTGACCTAGGGCCTAGACCGATCCGAGTTTAAGAAAAATTTAGAAGAAAGATTGATCTGATCAAACTAAGTCAAAAACCAGGTTGACTTGTGACCCTTTCAACTTGGGATAAAACATGAGTCAAAAACATGTTGACTTTTAAAAAAATGGTCAAAACAAGCCGGCTTTAAATTCTTCTTTTTTTTTGTAAATTGGGGTTGATCCTTCTAACCCGTGACCTGAGCCTTACCTTAGATTGAATCTCCAGTTGAGTTTTAAAAGTATGATAATAATTATTTTTATCCATACATTGACTCGGATCAACCCAAGTTGACCCTCCCAACCTTAATCTAGGCATTGCCCCTAATTGACCCTCGAAAAGAGTTATGATAATAACCACTTTTTATCCTTACATTGACATGGTCAACTTGGGTTAACCTCCTAGTCTGTAACCTAAGTCTTGCCTTGAATCGACCCCTGAGTTGAGTTTTTAAACTATGATAATAATCATTTTTATCATTATATTGACCCAGGTCTTACCTTGGGTCGACCTACAAGTCAGGCTTTAAAACTATGATAATAATAATTTTTATTCTTATATTTAAAACTATCATAATAATCATTTTTATCCTTATACATCTCAGTTTGGCAATTTTGAAATTGAGAGTTTTTACAAAGATATTTTAGAAATAAAAATAATAAATATTGTGATATGGACTAGTCTGCTATCACAAAGGATGATGAGAATTAACAAGCATTACAACATGATCCTCTGAAGTTAACAATTGGGCCAATAACAAGGTCAAGGGCCAAGAAGATTAAAGAGGGATTGATTGGGCTGATTCAAGATATTTGGATGAAGGTAAGTGTTTAGATTTCAAAAAATGATGAACATACTTTAATTAATGTAATCATATAAGGATATGGTAATGGGATTTAAATAAAATTTAGAATAAAAAAGATGGAGGCAGCAAACACTAGATTTTCTTGAGTTTTGGAGTCTTTATTAAGCCAACATAAAGTTGATAGCCTTCTTTTTCAAGGATATGTTTTGGCCACATGCTTGCATTGAGTTTTGGGATTTGTTATTTTAATTGTTATAAAACTTAATTTATTGTATTTATGGTCTTATATTCAGGCCATTAAGTTTTAGGTCTTTGACACTATAAATACCCTTCTGAAAAGGAGTGTAACGGTTCCAGACTTTGATGAATGAAATATATGTGTGTTTGAGAGTATTCTCCTAATATGTTTCTCTAACAAACTAAATCAACTTATCAAAAAGAAGTTGTCTTTATGGCGTCATCTTATACTTCTCGTTTGCTAAGTGTTATTCGTTTGGTGGGGGTTTCAGATTCCAATATTGTTGGTGTATAGGTTCAAGGTAATCTCTGTGTCACACTTCCAAACCTAAATTATTGGCTTTCTAGGAGTTGTATTGTTTGTGTTTGGGTTACATAATTGCATGATCATGGGGTTCGTATCATTTGGTATCAAAATTTGGCTCCATTAATTAGGTTATATCCTTCTGTTAATTTTGTTTTTTCTTTTGGTCCACGTCAAACTATTTGTTCCAATCCTTTTCTGTTTAATTCAGTAGTGGCATCTTCTTGGTAAAAAAAAAATATTATTTTAATTTTTTACTGTCTCTCTACATATTAGTAGCATAAAAGTAAAAAAACAAAGTCATTCAAAAGATCAGTTTCAGATTCAAGTATAAAAAAACAAAATAAGGGGAAATTGGATCAAATCAACTTGTAATTGGCTTAAACTTGATAATCTAGTTATTGGAGTCTCATCGCACTATATATTAAATTTGGACTCATTTAGACATCGTTTGCTTTATGTTTCAAATTTGGGTATTAAAGGGGCTATTTCTTGTTAGTTTTGCATCTATATATTAAAATGACTTGGAATTAAAGTAAACTTGATATTCTATTTACAAGGTTCTTAATTACACTATATATTAATTTTGAGGTCATTTGGACATCGTTTGTTTTGAGATCCAGATTCGAGTTCAAGCTTGTCGTAACGGTTCTATTTTGTGTCAGCTTTTAAACCTTGTTTTGTTTCTATTGATTTCATATCTATTAGGTGTTATTTACATCATTTTTTGCACTATCATCATATTTAGGTGCTATTTACATCATTTTCATATATTTCGTGTGTATGTTTTTTGTTCATGTCTTCAAGCCGTCTATATTTCATATAGATTCGATTTCTACTAGCAAAACTGTAATCATGGTTTTATTTTTGCTTTTTTTCATAATTTGCTTACTTCTGGAGTCATATTTATTCATTTGAATTATGTTGCTAAGTAGTTCTGTTTGGTGCTATGTAAGAGCCATAAGAAGATGAAATGAGAGGAAAAAGGAGTGACAAACATATTAGAGTGAACAACTGATATTTGAGTGAAACACGAGAGACGTGGGGATATTTTATCTCCACTAACCAATTTTTACAGGTACAAACATGTCGGATTAGAACACCCACTAACCCCTCATAAAGGTAACGTAAAGCATCAAATTAAAGGCATATAACACAGATGTTGGCAAATGTGCAAATGGTGTTAGGATACATGAGTGACAAGCTTGAGAAGATTGAAAAACATGAGGATTGCTCTAATTCTAATAATCATGATGTACATGGAGTAGGGAAAGGAGAATGCACCATGATAGTAAGGCTAAAAAGAGAGTGAACCATGATAGTAAAGCTGAAAGGCATGTGGAGGCTAACTATGGTGATTTTTGGGTGGATGATGATGACTTTAGTGATAGAGTTTTTTAGGCTGATACTTTAGGACAGAAGGGAAGTCCTCGGTAGCTTAGAAACCGAAGGGATTTTAGGTTTAGACAAAAAGGCCAATTTAACTAGAGGGGAAATTTTCATAATATAGGGAACCATGATGATGTGGATGGGGATTTGGACTCTATTAAACTTAAAATTCCTAATTTACAATGTAAAAATGATCTCAATGCTTATTTAGAGTGGGAGGAAAAGGTTGATTAGATTTTTTATTGCCATAACTATTCTCAACAAAAAAAGGTGAAATCGGTGGTCATTGAATTTATAGATTATGCATTAATTTGGTGGTATTAGATTATGATTAGTAGAAGAAGGAATAGGAAGCGACCTGTAAAGACATGAGACGAGATGAAAGTCATGATGAAGAGGTGTTTTGTTCCTAATCATTATTATAGTGATTTATATTTGAACCTACAAAGTCTGGCTTAAGGTTCTAAGTTAGTAGTTGAATATCACAAAGAGATAGAGTAACAATGATTTAGGCCAATGTTGTTGAGGATAGAAAAGCCACCATGGCTAGGTTTTTTAATGTGCTGAAAATAAAGATTGCTAATGTTGTGGAGTTGCAACATTATATGGAATTGGAGGACATGGTACCTATGGTAATAAAGGTGGAGAGACGAATCAAAAGAAGGTTAGCGTAAGACCACAAATTAGTTTGGCATCTTTTTCATCGGTTTGGACGCTAAATCCAAAAAGAAAGGAGGATGCCCAACCAAAATGTTTTGTGCATGTTAAGGTCAACCACCTAACCAAGAAGGAGACTCCTACTAATAGGAAATGTAAAAGTGATTCATAACCTATGTGTAATTGTGATATAAAATGTTCAGGTGTTTGGGAAGTGGATACATTGCTTTTTAGTGCCCGGATAAAAGAACAATGATCATTTATCATGGTAACATTGAATCTGAAATGACAAATTTGATGTTGATGAGATGCCATATTTGGAGGATTATAGTTGTCATAACCCAATTTTTGACCATTTTATTTTAATTTTATGATAAAAATGAAATAAATGAAGAATGAATTAAAATTTGGGTTAAGGGCAACATGATTGGAAGCTTAAAGGTTTAATTAAACTTTGGAATTAATTTAATTAATCCAATCAAGAGTTTAATTGGAGAATTGATTAAGTTTTGAGACTTAATTAAGCTTGGAATTAATTTAATTCATCCAATCAAGGGTTTAATTTGAGAATTGATAAGTTTTGAGACTTAATTAAGCTTGGAATTAATTTTATTAATCCAATCAGGGGTTTAATTAGAGAATTGATAAGTTTTAGACTTAATTGGACTTTGGATTTAATTAAATTAACTTATTCAGGGACTTAATTGAAGAAATATTAAAGTTTGGGGTAAAAATTGCAAAATTAAAATCCAAGCACTAGATTGAAAATTACGCGCAAATGCAGGGGGGCCAATTACAGTTTGAACTAGGAGCTTAATTACAAAACTTTTAAAACTTCAAGGGCCAAAACGCAAATAATCGTTAAACTTCAAAACGACGCCGTCTGTGGATACGTTGTTCATCTTCTTCAACGGACGCCCGCCGCTGCCATTACACCTGCAATCAATGGTTGGAAGAAACGGATTGTTATCTGGCTATAAAAGCCAGAGAACGAAAGGTCACAAAAAAGAGGAAGAAGGCAGAACCACGAGAACAGAGACGAAGAAAAATAAACAGGGGGAGGGAGGAGAGGCAACGAAACAAAAAAAAACAGAACTGAGGGACTGAAACAAAAAAAAAAAGAGGGGACGAAGAGAGACAGAACCCAGGGAAACTTTTGGTCACTCAACCAGCAACAAATCCTCGTGCTTTTACCACCATTTGTCTTCATCTTGAATGGAGAAGACTGGGCAGAGACACAAACAAAGAAGAAAAACTGGGGGAATTGGACTGAAAAGGAGAAGAAAAAATGGGAGCTAAACCCAGACGAGAAACCAGAAACTGGAGAAAAGAACAGAGGAGAAAAAAACCGAGAACCAGCAAGAAAAAACCCGAAACAGAGGAAGAATAAGAGGACAACGCAGGAGCATACAAGGGAACCGAAGCAGAGCTTTGGCCGGTCATCCATCACGCCTCCGTCTCCCGAATCAGAGAGCAAGCCAGGCGAACAAAAAACGAAGAAGAGCCAGAGAACAAGAAAGCTTCGCCTCCAGCAGACCAGGTAAGTTCTTCCTCTTCCCCGCTTTTCATTTTAATTCACCGGCTACTATTTACTTTGAATTTTAATTCACACATTCTAACTCATTTCCTCTATTCTGCTCATGCACGCGTGAAATCACTTCACGCATGCTTTCTTTGATTTTTGCCCAGCCGGGTCACTGGCTTGGGCCAGTGACCGGGCTGGGCTGGCTGGGTCTAGCCCAACCCATGTGGGCTGAGCTGGACCCAGCCCAAAAAAATAAAAATAAAAATAAAAAACAGAAAAGTAAAAAAAGTTGAAAAAATAAAAAATGTGTATGCATGAATAAAAATAATGTGAATTTATTGGTTTATTCACTGACGCCAAAGTCAGGAATAAAAATACCGGTTTAAATTTATATTCTTTTTATTCGGTGTATTTTATTTTATTTAGCTAGAAAAATAAAAAAATATGTGCATGCGTAAAAATAAATTTATTTTTATTTATTTATTCACTAGGCGCTAGAGTAAGGAATAAAAATATTGATCTAATTTTTTTTTCGTAGCTACGAATTTTTACCAATGCCAGAGTTGGAATTATTCGAGCTCGAATATTCACTGGCGCCAGAGTCAGGAATATTATAAACAAATGATCATAGCATAAGCGAATAAATGTTTAGCAATTTAAGACAAAACCAGCAATGCAGTCTGCCTCAGGCAGAACGTTTAAGGGGTGATAATATCTTTCTTTTTACGTAACCAATCTCGAGCCATAGAATCTCTGTTGACCAGTTAGGGTTCCTAGTGACCATAATACTAGGTGGCGACTCCTTGAACAAGACCTTTTCCCCTTAAAGAACAAGATGCCAGAAATCTGTTCTTTTTCCATATAATGTGAGAATTATTTGTGGGCCGCCGCGATGTCGGGTGCGACAATAGTGATGTGGAGATTGCATATCCAATTGAGGGGGAGGCCTTGGTTATAAGGCGTGTTCTGAATGCATAAGTCAAAGAGGATGATGTAGATCAACAAAGAAAGATCTTTCATACTAGATGTTATATCCAAAACATAAGTATGTAGTATGATAATTGATTAAAGTAGTTGTACCAATGTAGCTAGTATTACTCTTTTTAGGAAATTGAATTTGAATATTGTGAAGCATCCTAAGCCTTATAAATTGCAGTGGTTGAATGAATATGGTAAGGTGAAAGTCTCTAAATAGATGATGATATCATTTGCTATTGGTAGATATTCTAATGATGTTATGTGTGATGTGGTTCTAATGCATGTTAGTCACTTACCTTTGGGGCGTCCATGGCAGTTTGATATAAGGGCTATTCATGATGGATTTAGAAATAGAGATATGATTGTAAAAGATGGTAAAAGATGGTAAAGTCATCACTATTGTACCTCTATCTTCAAAACAAATGTATGATGATTAATTAAATTTGAAAAGGGAATGTGAGGTTGATGAGAGAAAATTCATGTACTGACAATGGTGAGAGAATATCATTAGATTCAACTAATTCAAAATCAATAATTAAACCAGTTGAGAGTAGAGGTAAAACCCGAGAAGTGAAAAAAGTAAGTGTGAGTGATGATAATTGTGTGAAAAAATTAAGGAAACAACTAAATTTCTATGCAAGAAAGGGTGAGATCAAATCATGTTCCTAGTGTGGCTGTTTCCTTATTGCATGAGTTTGATGA
The DNA here is from genome assembly GCF_951802175.1 of Populus nigra. NCBI lineage: Eukaryota > Viridiplantae > Streptophyta > Magnoliopsida > Malpighiales > Salicaceae > Populus > Populus nigra. The sequence continues at coordinate 3,738,536 of NC_084859.1, forward strand.
TGTATTTCTTAAAGACATTCTTTGTAGATTACCACCATTAAAAGGAATAGAACATCAGATTGATCTTATACCCGAAGCTATGATTCCTAACTGACCAGCCTATATAATTAATCTCAAGAAGATAAAAGAGCTTCAAATGCAAGTTGATGAGCTGATAATGAAGGGGTATATTTATAAGAGGATGAGTCCTTGTGTTGTGCTAGTATTACTTGTGCCTAAAAAGGATAGAACAAGAAAGATGTGTGTTGATTTTCAAGCCATCAACAACATAACGGTAAAGTATATACATCATATCCATATGCTTGATGACATGCTAGATGAGTTATATGGATACGTATTTTCTATTAAATTGATTTGAAAGTGGGTACCATTAGATTAGGATGAAAAAAGAAGATGAATGGAAAATTGCATTTAAGAATAAGCATGGTGTATAAATGGTTAGTTATGTCATTTGGACTTACAAATTCACCTCGTACATTTATGAGGCTAATGAATCATGTGTTACATGCATTTATAGATAAATTTATGGTAGTGTATTTTGATAACACCCTAATCTATAATAAAAACTTAAATGAGCATCTTGATCATTTGTGTAGCGTATTTAGTGTATTGCGTGATGAGAAATTGTATGCTAATCTTAAGAAGTGTACCTCTTACATGGAGAAAATTGTGTTTATTGGATATGTTATAGTACATAGTATCAAGATGGATGAAAACAAAATTAAGGTCATCCAAGATTGGCCTACACCTAAATTTATGATTAAGGTACGAAGTTTCCATGGTTTGGCTAGTTTCTATAAGAGGTTTGTTAAGGATTTTAGCACACTAGCTGCACCACCACTCATTGACATCGTCAAAAAGTCAATTGGTTTTAAATGGGGTATTACAAAAGCTAATGCATTTAACTTGTTGAAAGAAAAACTTTGTTTAACACCTTTATTAGCTTTACTTGACTTTACGAAAGCTTTTAAGATTAAATGTGATGCCTTAAAAATAGGTATTGGAGCTAGTTTAATACAGGATAAATGACCTATTGCTTATTTCAGCAAAAAGCTCAATAGTGTAGTGTTGAACTACCCTACTTATAACAAGAAACTTTATGCTTTGGTGAGAACTTTATAGACATGGCAACATTAAAAAAAATCATATTCATTCGGATCATGAATCATTAAAGCATTTGAAAGGACAAGGTAAGTTGAATCAGTAGCATGCAAAATGGATGGAATTCATTAAAACATTCTCATATGTGATCATATACAAGCAAGGTAAGGAATATACAATGGCTGATGCGCTATCGTGAAGGTATGCTCTTTTACCTATCTTGGATGCTAAGTTGTTAGGATTTGAGCATGTGAATAATAGTGATTTTACTAATGTATTTCATGCATGCGAAAATTCAGCTTCTGGAAAGGTTTATAGACTTGATGGATACTTGTTTTAAAAAAATAGAGTTCGTGTGTCTAATAGTTTTATGCGTTAATTACTTATTCGTGAAGCTCATTGGGGCAATTTAATAGGTCATTTTGGTGTCGCGAAGACTTTAGATATATTGTATAAACACTTTTACTAGCCTAAAATGAAACCCGATGTGCAAAAAGTGTGTGATATATGCATTACATGTAGAAAAGCTAAGTCTAAGGTTTTACCACATGGTTTATATACGCCTTGACCTCTACCTCAAAAGGCTTGGGTGAATATTTCTATAGATATTTTTTTTAGGTTTACCTAGGTCGAAAAGAGGAAGGGACTCTATCTTTGTAGTTGTTGATAGGTTTTCTAAGATGTCACGTCTTATATCATGTCATAAAATTTATGATGTAAACAACATTATTGATTTATTCCTTATAGAGATAATAGGACTTCATAGGGTTCCTAGGAGCATAATTTCAGATCGTGATATAAATTTTCTTAGCTATTTTTGGAAGGTTTTGTGAAAAAAATTAGGAACTAAGTTATTGTTTTTTACTACTTATCATTCATAAACTGATAGTCAAACAAAAGTAGTTAATAGGATTTTAACTACACTTATGTACTGTCATTCAAAAGAACCTTGAGAATTGGGAAGATTGCTCATCATTCATTGAGTTTGCATATAATCATAGTGTGTATTCTACTACTGATTTTTCACCATTTAAGGTCATTTATGGATTTAACCCATTAACTCCATTAGATTTGATTCATTTACCTGTTAATAAAAGGGTTAGTCTTGATGGTAATAAAAATACACAAATGGTGAAGGCACTCTATGAAAATGTAAGAAAGCATATTGAAAAAAAAAAAAGAATGACCAATATGCATCCAAGATAAATAAGGGGCATAAACACATTTTTTCCTAACTAGGTGATTGAGTTTTAGTGCATATGTATAAGGAGAGGTTTCCGGCCTATAGAAAATCAAAATTGCAACCATAAGGAGAGAGGCATTTTCAAATACTTGAAAAGATTAATGACAATGCGTACAAAGTAGATCTAACAGGTGGGTATGGTGTTAGCGCTACTTTCAATATTTCTAATATCTCTTGTAGGTGAAAATTCAAGGTTGAATCCTTTTGAGGATAAAAGAGATGATACATACCAACTTACTAACACAAAAGATGGTGAAAATCAACGAGCATTACCACATAATCCTTTAGATTTACCAATTAGGCCAATTACATGGTCATTAGCCAAGAAGATTAAAAAGGCATTGATTGGGCTGATTCGAGATATTGGGGCTAAGGCAAGTGTTCATATTTCAAAAAAGAATGAACATACTTTAATTAATGTAAGCAATAAGGAGATGGTAATGAGATTTAAATAATATTTGGAATAAAAAAAGGGAGGCAACAAATGCTAGATTTTCTTGAGTTATGGAGTCTTTATTGAGCAAAACACAAGGCTGATAGCCTTTTTTTTTTCAAGGATGCTTTTGGTTGCATGCTTGCAATGAGTTTGGGCTTTGTTATTTTAATTATTATAAAACTTAATTTATTGTATTTATGGACTTATGTTCAAACCATTAAGTTTTAGGTCTTTGGCACTATAAATACTCTTTTGAAATGGAGTGTAAGGTTCTAGACTTTGATGAATATATATGTGTGTGTGTGTGTGTGTGTGAGAGAGAGAGAGAGAGAGAGAGAGAGAGAGTATTCTCCTACTTTGATTCTTTAATTTTAGATTCCAATAATACTAATGCTTAGGTTTAAGATAATATATGTGTCACACTACGAAACCTGATTTCTTAGTGTTCCGAGAGTTGTATCATTTGTGTGTGGGTTACATGACCGTGTGATTACGAGATTTACATCATATTGTCTCTGGAAACATGCCTCCTCTATACCTCCTATTTTATAAATATAGAAATTCACTCCAAAACTATCCTAGCAATATATTTATTTTTACGTCTTTGTCTCTATCTCTTTAACCAACCAGATTTTTGTCTTCATTGTCTCCGTCCCTTCTATCCTAAGATAATAACTAAACACTACATTAGAGGTGCCAATAGGACCAATTATAAGGTCAAGGGCTAAAAATATTAAAGAGACATTCAATTGGCTTATTCAGTATATTTGGGCCAATGAAAGTTGCAAGACTTTCAACAAAGAATGGATAAAGCTTTAATTAATGTGATCCATGTAAAGAAAAGGAGATCCTTATTGGGCTTAAAGCATTCAGTAGCCTTTGCAGCATAGGGAGAAGCGATAATAACTTACATTTCCTTTTATTTTGAGGATTTTTTTTTGACAAGGTTTTCTTATTATTCAATGATATTAAAGGTTGTTTTGAGCTTATTTTTCTAATGTACAATCTTACGCTAACAAGTAAAAGTGTTTATCTGACCATTGAATCAAGCTAAAAATTTGTTCACAAATTCTAAAGGTTTTTTTTGTTATTGGGTTAGAATTTCATAGCAATTAGAAATCGAAAATGTCTTAAGGTAAAGCTTAGAAGCTACTATACAAGAGTTGCATTATTTTCCTAGTTGGTTTATGATTATTTTTCTTATTCCATTTAGAACTCTTTTGTTATTTTTCCAATCTTGTTTAGGATCTTTTACCTAATATAAATAGAGTTCTTATATTTAATTTTTTTTAGACTTTGTTTTATTTTAGAATAATATTGTGTGTGTAAGAGGTTATCCATACTCTTGATTCTTCAATGAACTCTTTAAAACTTATAAAAAATTAATTGTCTTTATACTGTTATTCCTTATACCTTTAGTTCTTGATTCTTTATAATCCAATGGTAAAGGTCTTTCATCCAATAACTCTAGTTTCTTGATTCAAGTAATCATTGGATCGAGTTTTTATCAATCTAATTTTAGTTTTCTTAGGTTGTTTCTATCTTGTTTGTGGGTTATAGAGTTCTTACCCTCCAGGTTCATATCACTTTGACTCACTAGTTTCTTAGTGTAACTATTATCCTTTCATCAAGAATGTTTTGAATTGGATATTTAAGCATGTAGTATGTTTACTATGTTAAATTATATTTGTTCTCAGCATCATAATCATTGATTCTTTAAATGAGGTTTAAAACTATTTTCAAATTTCTTTCCACCTTGTGTAAGGATTTCACAATCAATACTATTTGAGAATAGACGAAATACTTTTTTCTAATTTATCTAGAATGATGAATCATCTCTTGATCATTTAAAAACTTTCATATGGTTCATGTTATACTCAATATCTGTTTGTTTGTTACCTTTGATTAAGGAAAATTATAGTTACAATCAAAACATAACATTCCTTATATAAGATAACTTGGTAATCTCAAGTTTGGATTAGTTAAACAACTGTCACATGAGTCTTTCCATAGACACAAATAATCTCTTCATATGACATCCTCATGCAGGTCAGTTCATTGTACATGTCATACGGCAATCACTTATATATTAGTTCTAGGTATCTTTTATACATTAGTTCATGAGAACAATGACTTCTTTTAATAATAGAAAAGGCATACACCGGTCTCAATAATTCTTATTAATGTATAGTCTTAATAAAGTATCCATCAAATATTTTTAAAAATAATGTTTTGATGCAATAGAAATTTTATAATTATAACTACTTTATAATTTTCTTTACAAAATATTTTTGTAATGACTTTATCTGTACTTTATGCTAATTTTAATAAAGATAAATAAATGCTTATTAATAATAAATATAATTTTATATAAACAAAACTATTGTCACTTATAACTAACTAACTTATTGACTACAATTATAAAGCAAATAATTCTTCAAAATGATAAATGTTCAAATTACTTTATTTTGTAGGATGATGATAAGTGTGTGCGACTTATTAACAAAAATAAAAATAAGGTGGTGATTTTACTCTGTACTACCTCATAAAATATTATTCATTACAATAATGATTATTTTTTGGTTTTTTTTCTTAAATTTATGATTTTTTTTCTAATTTCATCTTTTAATATTTGTTTTATTGGAGATTGTGCTTCATGATTTGTTGCGGTTTACTTTCTCTATAAATATCTCAATCTCTGACCTATGTTTTTGGTATGGCGGGTTAACCCAATTAACTTGAGTTTTTTTTTTTTAATTGGAAGTTTTTTCAATTTCATCTTTCAACATTAGTTGATTAGGAATTATGTTTCATGATTTGTTTTAGCTTAGTTTCTAAGAGGTTATCATAATCCCATCACTTAGGTCACTAGTTTCGCTAATTAACCCAGGTAAACTCGGGTAGTTTATTATGTCCTTTTTTAGATTTTTTTTTCAATTTGATCATTTAGTATTGGGTTCATTGAGATTAAGCTTTATAATTTATTTCTATTTGTTTTCTATAGAGTTATCATAATCTAATGACTCAAGTCACGGTTTAACAAGTTAACCTAGGTTGAATTTAATTATTTTTTAGTTTACTTTATATGAGATTATTCTAGTCCTATGACCTAAGTCATGAGTTTGGTGAATTAACCTAAGTTGACTTGGGTTATTTTTTGTCCTTATTTAATTGATTTTTTAATTTTATTATTTAACATTGGGTTTAATGAAAATTAGACATCATAATTTGTTTCAATTTATTTTTTGTGTGATTATCCTGATTTCACAACCTGAATCATGGGTTTGGCAGATTAACTTGATTGTTTTTTCAAAAACAATTCTCAATTTCATTCTTTAATATTGTATTGTTTGAAAATTGAGTTTCATAATTTGTTTTGATTTACTTTCAATGATTTATCCAAGTCTAATGACCCAGGTTGTGAATCCGGCAGGTTAACCCGAGTTGACTCGAGTTTTTTTTCCAGTTTACTTTCTGTAAGATTATCTTGGTCTCATGGATTTGGTGAATTAACCCGGGTTGACTGTGTTTTTTTTGTTTATTTTGCATTGATTTTTTTTTAATTTTATCATTTAATATTAAGTTGATAGGAACATAGGCTTTATAATTTTTTATTTACTTTTTATATGGTTGTGTTGGTTTTATAACATGAGTCATGAGTTTAGTAAATTAACTCAAGTTGACTTAGGTCATTTTTTAAATTAGTTTTTCTTCTTAATTTAATCCTTCAATATTGGGTTATTTAGGAATTGAGTTTCATAATTAGTTTTGATTTGTTTTATATAGGGTTACCATGATTTCATAACTTGGATTGCGGATTTGATAGGTTAATTTAGGTCAATCAAATTTGTTTCCCTCTCAATATCTATAAGAAAATGTTGTCTTGAGTTTTTATAATCAAATTATGTTTTTACTGATAATTTGAGTTGCCTTTAGAACCATCAGGTCACATTAGGTAAATCTTCGCATTGTTTTTTTTTTCTACTAGAAAACATTAGCAATGCCTAGATTTTTTTTTTACGTTAAAAAAATTAATCTTATCTGTTGCGAAGCCCAACCCAAGGATCTAGTCCATAACTATATATAAGCACCAACTAGTTCAAAACTTAGGATTAACAATTGTACCATCAATACAATACTAATAATATTAGAACATATGTTAATATTAATATATAATTCCTAGTTCATATTTAATTAAAACATAATGACTAGCATTAATTAAATTGTGAAAAAATATTAATTTTTATAAATCATGATGCGAACCTCGTGATCACATAGTTACGTAACCCACAACGAAGATGATAATTTCTCTAAGAAAGCTAAATAATCAGGTTTGGTTGAAATTTGACTCAAAGTTAACCTGTAACTAAGAATCAGAGGTATTGGATTATTGCGATTGACGCAATAAGAACAGTTATACCTTGATAAGTCGAATTTACTCTTTGTCCTAACAATGAAAAAGAATTTTGTTCAAGCAAAACTAAATTTCATTAATGTCTAAAGGCTACCCCAAATTTGCAGCAAAACAAAATATAAAATAGTTCTAAGATAATAACCCTAATGGTCCCATATTGGGTTGCAAACCAATGGGCCTTAACTAAAATTCAGCTAAGCACAAGCCTAATGCCTAAAACAAATCTAAACATTGATTTTGGGGCCAAAACAAACCCAACATAAATAAAAGCCCAAAACTAAAATATAATTATCACAAATATTAATTAAAACAATAAATAAACCTTAATAAATATTCAAATTAATATAAGTTATCAAAACAACCTTAAAATCGTATCTCCTTGTATCGGATCCTTTGTAACTAAATCTGAAACTTGTAGATGAAAGAATGTTCATTTGTGTCGTTTATTAATCCTCTTTCCTTGCTTGAAAGAAATAGTCTTGAATAATGAAGTTTTTTTTTCTTTGTCTAGCTGAAAGTATGTCCTAAAAATATCTTAAATTGTTTAAGGATATCATGTAAAATAAGGAAAAGATTAACAAAAGAATCCAAAGCCTTATTGCCATCACGTACATTTTGTAATGGATATAGAATTCTTGCAAACTATGAATAATAATTGCTTTCATAAATGTTTCCTTGTTTGACATGAAATCCTTGTAGAATAGTTAAGTCAATAGCTTCCACACATGCTTTCAAAAGCATTAAACAATCTTTGTATTAACTGGAATCCATAATACACAAGGAAACAATGTTTCTTCAATTTTCATATATTTTTGGCAGATTTTAGTTCTTACTTCAAACACATTATTCTCCCCCTATCTGTATGAATTTGCATACTTACCATATATTGCCAGAAAGGTATGAATGCCTGCTTTCCAACCCAATTGGAATCTTAGCATAATTATATTTTTAGCTTTAGATATATTCCAAACAATAGATGAAGGTTCAAATAGAAAGATTTGACACAATTTGTCTAGTAACTTCGACCATCTAAAATAATCCCTTCCCAAACTCCGATTAACTTGAAATATTAACCCAATATAAAAAAATATATCTATAAAATCCTGTAAGAATCTCATCACAATCCAATAGTTTAGTCGAAAGTTATGCTCGATAACGTAAAACTAGATAATAGAAAATTTTACATAAAAATCTAAATATAACCTTACTTAGATAGTACGAAATCAAATTAATGTTTTTTCTTCCATTAGTTTCCTATTTATGCACAGCATGAAGGGTGTGTATAGTAATGCATTTCAATTCGCTTTTTAAAGTACTTTGCAAAATGCTTCTCATCTGAAAAAACATCAAAATAATTTTTTTAAGTGTTTTCTGATTGTTTTGATGTGCTGATATTAAAAAATATAAAAAAATTATTTTAATATATTTTCAATTGAAAATATTTTTAAAAATCTGCATCACATTACCAAACACACATGAAAAATTAAATAATATAAAATAAGTTTTTTAAATCACTCTTAACTCATCATACTTACAAACTAAAAAGATTTAGTCATACACATCAACTTCACTATTAATATTAGTTGTAAAACATGTTCTTTTGTTTTATTTTTTTATTTTCCCCATTTTTACTTTGAGTTTTTTTTTCTTAATTTTATTCTTAGATTTTTTTTATTAGTTGTCTAGATTATTTTTGAACTAGCCAAGTCGACAGAGTCATGTAAGGGTAAATCCCACAAGTTTAATTTTAATCTAGGGTTAGGCAAGTTAGGTCAATAGATTTTTTTTTCAATTTCTTCATTTTTTTTCACTTTCATCCTTAAAATTTTGTTATTGATCATCCAGGATTTTTTTTGTCTAACCAAGTTGACTATGTCATATTAGGGTAAATTCTACATGTTTAATTTTAAATCTGGGCTAGACAAGGGGTTGAATCAAGAGATTTCAAAATTAATTTTCAAGATGAAGTTTAATAACAATACAAAATAATTCTATATGACCTGATTTTTTTTTATTTGACTTGTTAATGTAGGCATGTAAACTAGTACAATACTACATTAACATTTTAGGTTCATTAAAACTTTAAAAATGTTTTAAACAAATCAATAAAATTAAAATAAAAGATAGTATAGTTACATAATAATTGATGAAACGATTAACTTTGGCTTCCTTGTTTTTTTAAGAAATATTATCATTGCTTTAGGTTTTTTTTTTTTTTTACTTCTATAGATGAAAAGGTTCATAAAATCTGACAAATTTTTTTAATATTTTAAAATATTATTGAACAAAATGGATTTTGAAATTTTAATTCATCCTTCTTGATCCTTCCATTAACCTCACACAAAACTAAAAACAATCCAAAAGAATATAATGTGCTAAAATTTTATAAAGTTCATATGAAATTATATATGCTTTAAAAATAAAAATAAAAATAAAATAATTTTATTCTCCATCACTGGCTGCGTCTCTCTCGCGACCGAATCACCCCCTCAAGAAACCCAACGCCACCACCCACCCCACCCCTTCAGATAACTGTACTGTATTTATTGATCTATTTATTTAATTTTAATGCTAATTATCATTAGCAACCTCCTCTAATTTACAAATAATGTACGGAGGATCCTCCAAGCGCGGCGGCCGAGGAGGCGGCGGCTCTGGTCCTAGGCGCTCCTCCTTACCACCTCCTCCGCCTGTCCACCGCCCTACACCAGCCTCCCGCCTCTCCCTTGGTTCCACCAATAACAACACCCGCAACAACCGTCCGGGTCCGATCAATGCCAAGTCATCTTCGTCTTCAAACCCGGGTGTCGAAGAGACCTTCTCTTTAATTCCGGGAAATAACCCGCTTGCTTTTGCCATGATTATAAGGTTGGCACCTGACTTGGTGGATGAGATCAGAAGAATTGAAGCTCAGAGTGGCACTGCTAGAATTAAGTTTGGTTCCATGGCTAATAACCCTGATGGGAATGTGAGTCACTTACATCCAAATTTCTCTTCTTTTTCCTTTAGACAATTATTTTTTGTGTTTAATTTAATTTTCTTTGCTAGTATTATTATTTGTCTAAAATTGATAGCTTTATTTGGGTTTATATAATTGCATTAGGTTATTGATGTGGGTGGTAAAGAATTCAGATTTACATGGTCGAGGGAATTGGGTGACCTCTGTGACATATATGAAGAACGACAGGGTGGCGTAGATGGAAATGGTTTGCTTGTAGAATCTGGATGTGCCTGGCGGAAGGTCAATGTCCAACGTATCTTGGATGAGTCAACTAAGAACCATGTTAAGATGCTGTCAGAGGAAGCTGAACGCAAATTTAAATCTCGCAAGTATGTCATATGATGCTTTTACGCCCACTTTATTTCTTGAAATTATTTAATTGCTAGAGCCTAGGTATCTTTAACATGTTTTTTTTTCTTAATCATTGTCACTTGTGTCTGAATATCTCTTTGGATTATATTACTTAGTATTCTTATTATTATTCACATGAATGTTAAGCAAATGGATGTGTCCTTGCAGATTGACTATTGTTGATATTACTTGAATCTTGATCTTTTATTGCAGATTAACTCTTGTTGATATTGCTAGAAATGTTGATCTTACATAATGTTCCTAAATCTGACTGTTTGTTGTTTGCTGTATTAGGGGCACGTTCTGTTCTTTCGCTAGTTCTTCCAGCATATGCTTTATTTTATAGTCTGTATACATGATTCAATAATGTGTACTGTGGGTTTTCAATAAAAGGCTCAGCTTAGATGTTTTCAGATGTCAATTAAGTAGGTTATTTTATCCTGACTAGTTGGGCTTTATTATATGTAAATGTGGATGGTCTTTGTAGTTCAACTTCGTATGAAAAGGAAAAAAAATGGATCAGCAAGCCCTCGGTTCAGATTCTTAGCAACATCTATGTAAAAGAATTTGGATTCCTGCGGATTGTTCTCTGTAGTGATGCTTGATTGGTTTTTATTGACAGTTATTAAATAGTTTTGAGCAGAAGCACAACATTGAAAGTGATGCCACCACCCATAATGCTAGTTTAGCTAATATTGTAATTTTAATTTTTTTTTCCCTGATGATAGAGCTATCGTGTTAGACCATGGAAACCCAGCCGCAAAGAGTCAAATAAAGCAATTAGCAGCTGTTGAGTGTAAGTTGACTTAGATTCTGATCTTTTTTGTTTTGTGCAGTGTGTGGTTTTTCTCCATTCACTTGACTTTCACTTTAGAGAAGAGAATCCAACAAACATTTTAGGCATGTGATTGAAATGTTAGGATGAAGTTGATTCTGTTGTCCATTGAGGCTATGTTCCTATATTCAAATTATTTTCTGATGGAAATACATTCCATCAAACTAATAGAGCTTTATTTGTTAATGTTTCTCTTGTTTCCAGCTAATCCATGGAGAACCTTTAAGCAAAAGAAAGAACCTCCATTTAAAAAGCGTAAAGTTGAGCCTCCCCAAGGTATACTAGTGGATTTTCATGTGATTAAAAAATGTACCTTTTCTATATGTTCTCTGCACAGAAGTGTAAGAAGCTTAAAATCCTTATAACATGGCATTTTTCTTTCCTACTGTGGCTGCTCTGCTGCTCATTTTCAATTTCTACTATTGGAATTTGTTTAAACTATGCCCCAACTGCAGTTGGAGGAGGCGGCTTCCCTAAACCCATCTATAAACCTGCACTGCCTTCAACTACTATTGTGAAAGGTAGACTCTCTTCACCTCTACCATCCCCACCAGAACAATCTGGGGCTCCAGCATCTCCATTTGGAACTGGAAGCATCACTAAGCATCATGTGAGCACAGAAGAGTACATTCCTACCCAGATGAAAAATAAAGAGAATGCTGCTAGCTCAGAGAATGAAATCCCAGCCAAGTTTACTAGTGCTTTATGGGAGACACCCGGGCGCAAAGGGAACTTGGGGGTCAAAGCAATGGATTTGCAGAGTATGCTGGTTAATTTACTGATCCAGAGCCCTAAAGGGATGAGCTTGAAGGTATGGGGCAGATACTTCTATCTGAAATACTTTTCACTGAATATTTGGTTCCATATTTGCTACATGCTGCTTCTTTGGTTTGTTCCATGCTTCCTTTGTGCTTAGATGCTTTTCTGCGACGGGATCTTTGTTGGTTTCTCTGGTTCTTGTAAATTTTTTGTGACTAGCTCTTTATTGGTTTCTTGGTCTTTGTAAACTCTACCTCCCATGTTTTGTAGGCTTTGGAGAAAGCTGTTTCGGGTACAATTCCAAACTCTGCTAAGAAGATTGAGCCCATTATAAAAAAGGTAAGCAGTTAAACCTTTGTTTATTGGTTTTAGAATAGCTAGTGATCTTATGTCTTTTCATTCAATCTTGAGTATCAGATAGCAAATTTTCAAGCTCCAGGAAGATATATCTTGAAACCAGGAATGGAGTCAGAAAAATTCAAGAAACCTTCATCCGAAAGTGGAAGGTACATACCAATTTATGTGATAGAAGTTTCTTTCATTTGGCTGATTCTGTGGCCAGGTTGTTACAACTTACAATATCCTGTTTTGTTCTCCTTTCAATTGCTACTAGATCTTAACAATATTTCCTGGAAGAATGAGTTAAAATGAGGATATTTGACATAATTACCTAATACTAATTGAATCATAATTAATTGGCTGAGGCATGATATCCTGCTCTGCTCTCCTTTCATTGTTACATGGCTGAGAAATTGATCTTGCTAGGGCACAAAGAATTCCTTTATGCCAAACCTCACAATTCATGAGTGTTGATTTTTTAGAATGCTTTGTTTTCTTTTTTGTGCTTGTCTTTAGCTTGTGGGTTTTGAACCTTTTAATTTCTCCTCTTGCTCTAAACATTTGGGAATTATGAGTCAGTCTTGGAGGTTTTTTTTACAACGCTTCAATATTTTTTTTTATCTCTGTATTTTGTTGGTTAATCATTCTTATGGGGTATGTGAAATTGAAATGAATCCATAGGATTCCATTGGGTTGGTAGTTCTGCTACCTTCTTATAATTGGGCTCTAGTCATATTTTTGCCTTAATCTACTCTAGTGAATTGTCCCTTTGTGAGAACTGATGAAAATTGAATAAAAGCTTTCTTTATGAACACTCTTTGAAGTACATTTCCTTTTGTCTATTTGTGTGTGTATATGCATCACATGGGTTATTAGATGTGTTTTGTTTACTTCCAGTTCTCCTGAAGACAACCATCAGCAAGCACATGCTCCTGAAGATAATTGTTGCCAGAGACCTGATCCAGAACCAAGATTTGCGGAGAAAAATCCTGCTGCTGCATCCAAGGAACTAGTTCAGTCAAACTCTAAACTTGGAGAAGAATCAAATGCATTAGAAAAACTTGACGTGGATCAGTCTTTGCCTGATTTGTTTGGTGAGAAGAAGGTTTCTGACAATAGTGAAGGGCAGGCAGGCAGCTCTAGTGATAGTGGAAGTGACAGTGACAGTGACAGTGATAGCAGTGATAGTGGGAGTGACAGTGGAAGCCGCAGCAGAAGCAGGAGCAGGAGCCCAGTAGGAAGTGGAACTGGGAGTAGCAGTGACAGTGAAAGTGATGCTTCTTCCAACAGTAAGCAGGGTTCTGATGAGGATGTTGATATCATGACAAGTGATGATGACAAAGAACCCCAACATAAGTTGCAGACCACTGAACCAGGATTATTGGCATCTCCTGATCCTTGGAGGTCTGTGCCGAATGGGATTGATGAGAAGCTAGATGGTAATAAATCTGCTGCAGTTGACATCGAGGGCCACGGATCTGCTGCAGTTGACATCGAGGGCCATGAATCTGATGCTCTTGAAATCGAGGGCCATGAATCTGATGCTATTGAAGTCGATAAAGACTTGGCTGGTGATAAAAAGGACATTAAAATAACTAAAAATGATAGTTTGG